>NC_137615.1:1294294-1594294 GCF_963280865.1 Gymnoscopelus braueri
CCAATCTGCTCAGTTCAAAGCTTGTTGGATGCGTGACTTTGAAGACATTAAGCACGCATTGACACCTTCTCGGGTTATTTGTTTTTTTTAGGGGAGGCGAGATCTTAGTTGGGCAGGTGACCGCCTGTCCTGCCTCTACAGTGGGTACGCCACTGGTCGGCGCTCGGCGCTCGTAAAGACAGTGATGTCACTGAAATGCGACAACTTGTCTGTCTGCTGTCTACCCTCTGCTGTGTTAACATTATGGGTAACTCGTTAAAGTGGCAAATTAAATGTGAAACACATCAACTATTAAGAAAACAAGAAGATATGTTGACAAAGACACTCCATACATTTGGAAACATATTTTTTTATCGTCTTCATCTCTCTCTCAGCTAAGGGGTCCCTGCTTCATCTCTCTCTCAGCTAAGGGGTCCCTGCTTCATCTCTCTCTCAGCTAAGGGGTCCCTGCTTCATCTCTCTCTCAGCTAAGGGGTCCCTGCTTCATCTCTCTCTCAGCTAAGGGGTCCCTGCTTCATCTCTCTCTCAGCTAAGGGGTCCCTGCTTCATCTCTCTCTCAGCTAAGGGGTCCCTGCTTCATCTCTCTCTCAGCTAAGGGGTCCTTGTCCTGCAAAAACGTTGAAGACCCCTGACAGTCAATGAGAAATGTTCACTGGAAGTTGTTAGCATCTTGGAAACCGATGTTTTTTTTTGGACCAAATGAAAGTGACAAACAGGTCACGGGTCAGGTTAGTAGGGACAGCCCCCCCCCCCCACACACACACACACACACGTGTAAAGAAACTAAGTACATTTACTCAAGTACTGTACTTAAGTACACTTTTGATAAATTTTTCCTTTAATGGAGTGTTTCCAAATTTCTGTACTTTTACTTCTACTCCACTACATCTCAGAGGCAAATATTATACTTTTACTCCACTACAATTATTTGAAAGCTTTAGTTACTTTGTAGATTTGTATTATCTACAAAGTAACTAGGCGGCGGTAGTGGCCGGGCAGAGTGAACTGGAAATCGCAAGGTTCCCGGTTCGATCCCGGGCTGGGGCGCTCAGAGTTACTGTAGAAGTGTCCTTGAGCAAGTTACTGAACCCCTAATTACTCCTGATGAGCAGGTTGGTGCCTTGCCGATGGTTTCCTCCTCCATCGGTGTGTGAATGTGTGAATGTAATGCACAATCAATGTAAAGCGCTTTGGATAAAAGCGCTATATAAATGCACTATTTACCATTTATTATTATTGCAAAACATACATTAACCACTTCAGCCCTACATACATTTAGGCCATTTTAAAATAGCAGATCTACAAGCTCACAAAGCGTCGCGCGGCATGCGAAGACTTGTGAAATTTGAAACTTGTGAAATGGGACATTCTGCATAATGAGTACTTTCTACTTTTGGTAATTTAAGTACAATTTGAAACCAATACTTTTACTCAAGTACATTTTTCTATATTGCAGTATTGATACTTTTACTTAATAAGTAACAAATGTGAGTACTTGTTCCACCTCTGACACAGTGACACGTCGCCAATGAAAAGCGACAGTCATTGATGAACGACAGTCAGTCAAGGTTAGCAGAGCTGGTATGAAGTCTGACTGGTTTCACACACACACACACACACACACACACACACACACACACACACACACACACACACACACACACACACACACACACACACACACACACACACACACACACACACACACACACACACACACACACACACACACACACACACACACACACACACACACACACACACACACACACACACACACACACACAGTGAGTCATAGTTGTGTTGTGCAAACTGGTCTTACTGCATTAAGACATTAACGCCTGGATGTTGAGAAATGCTCCTAGCAGCCATTTTACAAACACACACACACACATGCACACACACGTGAAATATGTATTCATGTTCACGTAAACACAAGTAGGAGAACGCCTTGTACTAAACCACATACACACGGCCAGTGCAGGAAGTCAATAGGAAAACAAGCCAGTTACAAAGTACATTTATATACAAGGGCCACGCGGTCAGGGATGCATCGGTCATGGGACACGGTAACACACCGTGCGGTAACAACCCCCTTTTTTTGAGCAGGAGCGCACACACACACACACACACACACACACACACACACACACACACACACACACACACACACACACACACACACACACACACACACACACACACACACACACACACACACACACACACACACACACACACACACACACACACACACACACACACACACACAGCCGGGTGTCACAGCAGCATGAATGAACATACAGTAGGAATATAATGAACATAGGAATGAGTCTATAGATACTAAGTGTCCATTGTGTGACCTGTAGTGTAGAGAGTTAAGCCACATGTGTGACGTCATTAAAACAGCGTCACACCCACTAACAAAATCACCACCAATACAACACTGACTGCACACGGCCATGACATGAGTCATAAAAACTGTTTTCCAGACCTGGAAAAGATTTGGAATGAATTAAATGTTTTAGAAAATGATTGGATATATACATATATTCAGTTTGTTCATACAGTGGTCCTCGAGGGGGTTCCAGGTGGTCCCCAGCTAAATTATGGAGAGTTGGTAACCAAATGGACCCTTATTGGATCTTTAACTCTTGAGAGTGTAAAATTCAATTATTGTTAAACATCTGCATTACTTCATTAAATAACTGTTATTGTGATCAACGTTTGCCTGTCATCTCTCCTATGGAACCAACATCAATACATCATGGATGGAACTGTGGACAAAATCTTATCCAACGACAACAACATATTCTGAGAGTCTAAATGTCATCAAACGGTTCTGTGGCTCAAATGCCCAATAAATAATGGACCTTGATCTGAAAAGAGTTGAAAAACAACTGCAGTGGTTCTCAACCTTTACAGGCCGTGACCCCAAAAATAATCATACTTGAACAGGGGACCCCCCAGAATAATCATATTTGAACTGGGGACCCCCAAAATAATCATACTTGAACTGGGGACCCCCCACCCTGACAATCATTTGGAATTGTAGGAGTTGAGGCGTTACATTTACTTTGACTCAGTTCCACTGATATATTGTAAAAATTAGTAGATCTACAAGCTCAGAGCTTGTAGATCTGCTATTTTCCCACAATTTGGCCAATAATTTGATGAGCGGTGGCGGTTCCGGTAGGAGACACAAAGAGTCTCCTTTGTGTCTCCTACCGGAAGCGCTGCCTACCGGAACCGCTGGTCATCAAATTATTGGCTTAAAAATGAGACAAAAACAAAAAACTATCCATGAATTCACGTCTCCATGAGGTGACTCATACATATAGGATGAACTATCCCTTTAAGTTTAGATGGTAAAACCTGCCACCTCTCTTTCAGAGTAAAGACAACAATGCAGTCGTCTCTATGGCAACATGTTTGAACACAGAGAGAGACAGACTGGTCCACAGCAGAGAGACATGCAGTCTCCCCTCAGTCACACACACTTAACTTAAACACCCCCCTCAGTCACACACACTTAACTTAAACACCCCCCAAGGGTAGAAGAAACAGAGTCTACAGAATATTTGGCAGATTTTGGGGGAAGCTCAAGTTGAAAACTACAACAAGACCAAGGTCACACACACACACACACACACACACACACACACACACACACACACACACACACACACACACACACACACACACACACACACACACACACACACACACACACACACACAGCTAAGTGTAAATCATAGACCAAGCCATTAAGACACCATAAAGGCCAACATACATTATAGTAATCTAAATCAACTGTAGATTTAGTTGACTAAAATCATATTCAATTTAGTCACCTAAAACTAGAGTAAAAGCAACACATTCCAAAGGACTAAACTATGACTCAAACTAAATGAAATGTTATTCAAAAGACTGATTAAAACTACATTAAAATGTCTAAATGAATAAAAATGAACAACGCAACACAACTTAACACAGTATATTAAAGTACAGAAAACTCAACACTGCTCAGAACAACATGGAGTGTGTGTGTGTGTGTGTGTGTGTGTGTGTGTGTGTGTGTGTGTGTGTGTGTGTGTGTGTGTGTGTGTGTGTGTGTGTGTGTGTGTGTGTGTGTGTGTGTGTGTGTGTGTGTGTGTGTGTGTGTGTGTGTGTGTGTGTGTGTGTGTGTGTGTGTGTGTGTGTGTGTGAGAGAGAGACAGAAACAGGTTTATCATTCCTGAACGTCCATCAACCACAGCAGCCTGACACACAGCAGACAGACAGGCAGACAGACAGACAGACAGGTCTGTAACTCTGAGAGTGTACAGATGGAACCAAATGGACCCATAAGGGTCCATTTGGTTCCATGTGTACACTCTCAGAGTTACATTAACACATATAGGATTTGGGGATCCCTCACACATTGATATATTCACTGTTGACCTAAAGGTTTTGTTAACACCTCTGGTGTGTTGTTGTGTTCTCCTTGTATCCTTAATGTTTTATATTTATGTCTAATTAAGTATTCAATCAATCCTCTTAACCCATCGAGACCGGGAACGCATTCGTGTCATTTTAACATTTCTTTGGCTATTCAAAAATAGCAGATCTACAAGCCACCCTATGAGCTTGTAGATCTGCTTGTAGATAATACAATAGATATAATTATTTGAAAAATCGTGGAAATGTGTGTAAATCTTTGAATACATTCATATATATATATATATATATATATATATATATATATATATATATATATATATATATATATATGCGAACATTTTAACTAAAATCTTTGCTTCTGGGGGTCCCTGGAACAACATATTTTGAGATGGGGGTCCCCAGCCAAATACATATCATGTTGGGGGTCCTTGACATGAAAAAAGAACCACTGATATTATAGCAACGTAAGTTTAAAAAAAAACCTGTTAGGATTTAGAAGACATTTGTAGAATCCACCAGAAGCAAAGATTTGAGTTACAAATGTTCGCTTAAAAATTATAATATTTATATTCAAAGATTTGCACACATTTTCACGATCTACAGGCTCATAGTGCGTCACTCTATGCCGCGCTATGAGCTTGTAGATCTGCTATTTTTTTAATTGCCAAAGAAATCTTAACATGACAGAGATTTTTGGCGAATAGATTTGTTTTTTTTTATTGTGCTCCTTTTCCTCTAAGCACCTTAACGTCCATTGTCTATCATGCACAGTATAAGTATAACATGCATTATACAATACATTGCTGCTATGCTCAGGCACCTTAGTTTAGTTTTTTTATTATCTCAGGTACTTTGTAAATATGTAGATAACTTGTCTGGCCTTCTGTTGCTCTCTTGTTTTGATCTCCTTCCCACTTACCCCCCACCCCTCTTCTTCTCCCCCCCCCCCCTCTTCTTTCTATGGAAACTAACGTTGCGATGGGAACGATGTACAAAAAAGAATTTCACCCACTTTTTTACCTTGTAAACCTGTGATGTGACAATAAAACTGATTCTGATTCTGATTCTGGTGCAGCCTGAAAAAAGAAACGCACCAAGTACGGTGCAACTCAGCTCTGTTTTACCAAGTGTTTAAACTGAAGAGATGTTAATGATGAACATCACCATGTTATCACCATGTTAATGATGAACATCACCATGTTATCACAATGTTAATGATGAACATCACCATGTTACCACAATGTTAATGATGAACATCACCATGTTATCACCATGTTAATGATGAACATCACCATGTTATCACCATGTTAATGATGAACATCACCATGTTATCACATGATGAACATCACCATGTTATCACATGATGAACATCACCATGTTATCACAATGTTAATGATGAACATCACCATGTTACCACAATGTTAATGATGAACATCACCATGTTATCACCATGTTAATGATGAACATCACCATGTTATCACCATGTTAATGATGAACATCACCATGTTATCACATGATGAACATCACCATGTTATCACATGATGAACATCACCATGTTATCACATGATGAACATCACCATGTTATCACAATGTTAATGATGAACATCACCATGTTACCACAATGTTAATGATGAACATCACCATGTTATCACCATGTTAATGATGAACATCACCATGTTATCACCATGTTAATGATGAACATCACCATGTTATCACCATGTTAATGATGAACATCACCATGTTATCACCATGTTAATGATGAACATCACCATGTTATCACCATGTTAATGATGAACATCACCATGTTATCACCATGTTAATGATGAACATCACCATGTTATCACCATGTTAATGATGAACATCACCATGTTATCACCATGTTAATGATGAACATCACCATGTTATCACCATGTTAATGATGAACATCACCATGTTATCACCATGTTAATGATGAACATCACCATGTTACCACATGATGAACATCACCATGTTATCACCATGTTAATGATGAACATCACCATGTTATCACCATGTTAATGATGAACATCACCATGTTATCACATGATGAACATCACCATGTTATCACATGATGAACATCACCATGTTATCACACATCACCATGTTATCACACATCACCATGTTATCACACATCACCATGTTATCACCATGTTAACATCACCATGTTAACACAGTATTCTGCTGCACCCTGGACCTGTGTCACAGCACCCTGGGGTGCCACGGCACCCTGGACCTGTGTCACAGCACCCTGGGGTGCCACGGCACCCACTGTGACAAACCCTGGCCTAGAGAACAACTATGTGACACTATAGGTGAAACCTTTGTTTTCTAGACATATAGAAACATAATAAATTAAAAGGTTTGTTCTCTAGACATATAGAAACATAATAAATTAAAGGTTTGTTCTCTAGACATATAGAAACATAATAAATTAAAGGTTTGTTCTCTAGTAAAGTAGCCATAATTAAGTAAAAATTGATCTGAGTGCCTTCACTTCATTACCAAAACTAATTATATTTAAACTCATTATATTTAAACTCATTATATTTAAACTCATTATATTTTAATTCATTCAGTCCAGCACTGATGTACATTTAATATGACACATAACTATATTTATCACTACAGTAAAGAGTCTTAATGTCACTGATATAAGACCGGGAACACATCTGTGTCATTTTTACATTTCTTTGGCTATTCAAAAATAGCAGATCTACAAGCTCAGCACCGAGTGCCGCCCCACGAGCTTGTAGATCTGCTATTATTGAAAAATCTTGACAATGTGTGCAAATCACAAAAAAAAAAAAAACTGTATATATATATATATATATATATATTTTTTTTTTTAATGGGCATTTTTAACTCCAATATTTGCTTCTGGTTGGTCCCCTGGAACAACATATTTTTAGATGGGGGTCCACGGACAAATATGTCATTTTGGGGATCCTTGACATGAAAAAGTTACAGGACGTAGCAACATAAGTAGCAACATACATCTTAAAAAAACTGTTGATTTAGAAAACATTTGTAGAATCCCCCCAGAAGCAAAGATTTGAGTTACAAATGTTCGCTTTAAAAAAAAATATATATATATATATATATATTCAAAGATTTGCAAAAATGTTCATGATTTAAAAAAATATATATATATATAAATATATAGCAGATCTACAAGCTCATAGTGAAGCACTCGGTGCTGGCTATGAGCTTGTAGATCTGCTATTTTTTGAATAGCCAAAGAAATGTAAAAATGACAGAGATGCAGGAGGATATTAATCTGGTAACATGTGTCACTAAACATAGAAAACATCCAACATGTTGACAGAAAAGCTGCTTTCATACAAACTAGTGTTTGTGATCAGATTTAAAGCTTCAACACAAACACTCCTTTACTAACTCTAACTTAATGTCACTTAACATAATCTACATGATTTAAATCATTAATAGTCCTATAATTAAAACACCTCTCATCACAGAAGTCCTCCATCAAATAAACTCATTTTAAAGCAGATAAAACTCTATTAAACCAACAAGACAATAAATAAATAAAATACTTCTCATTCAGGAGAAAAACACCCTCAAGACAATAAATGTAATTAAATTAAACTAATTTAAACCAACCAGACAGAATAAATAATAATTATAATAATTATTATTATTATTATTATTATTTAACCAACCAGACATCAAATTAAACTAATTTAAATCAAATTAAACTCAAATTAAACTCATTTAAACCAACCAGTCAGAATAAATAATAATTATTATTATTATTATTTAACCAACCAGACATCAAATTAAACTAATTTAAATCAAATTAAACTCATTTAAATCAAATTAAACTAAAATTAAACTCATTTAAATCAAATTAAACTCAAATTAAACTAATTTAAACCAACCAGACAGAATAAATGTAATTAACTCATTTAAAGCAGACATCATGGTTTTAACTCTGAGACGAAAAGAGAGAGAAAACCTATTAAAACTCTAAACATTGATGATTGATCCTTTAAACAGGATGAATTAAAGGATGAATTAATCTAGTGATAATAAACAGAGTAACTCACGGTATTAAAGGCTCAGTCTGTGAACAAAGTGATCATTCGGATCAAACAGGTTGTGGTCTATCAGAGGGTTTACACTTCACAGTACGGCGGTGTGGCGCGCTGAAAAACTCACCAGATCTACAAGCTCAGCGCGCGCCACGGCGCGGCGCGCGCTGAGCTTGTAGATCTGCTGGCTTTCCGGCGCGCGGCACCGCCGTACGGCCGAGCTGTACGTCCATTCAGAGACCAGCTGAGTGACAACCTGGGGTAATTATTTTACCTTTAGAATGTTTCTGTAAGGCTCACAGTTTATCATCTGATCTACAAGGCTCACAGTTTATCAGTTTACCAGAGGTGGAAGAAATAACTCACTTTTTAAAAAACTTTAAGTAAAAGTATTAAGTAAAAAAAAGTCTGGAATTCAAAATTTACTTGAGTAAAAGTATTAATACTGCAATGTAGAAATATTTACAATTGAAGTTGTAAATATTTTTGAATAGCCACAGAAATGTAAAAATGACACAGATGTGTTCTGGGTCTTAATGAGTTAATATTATCAGGTTTTATTTATTTTAAGGAGCTACATGTTCATCATGTTCTATGAGCTATAGCCTGTATTGTTTATAAACTAACGCATCGTGTTAATATCAGTGACATTAAGACTCTTTACTGTAGTGATAAATATAGTTATGTGTCATATTAATGTAGATCAGTGCTGGATTCACTGAATGAAAGACAACTATTTAAAATATAATGAGTTTAGTCTTTGAAGTGAAGCGTGGGTCAGTCAGTTGTTTTTATTGTATTTTTACATATTTTTGAATTGAAGTTACAAGTAAAAAAGTCGTGAATTCAAAATGAACTTGAGTAAAAGTATTAATACTGCAACGTAGCTCACAAGCTCACAATATGTCGCATCGCGACGCATTGTGGGCTTGTAGATCTGTGGTTAATGTATGTTTTGTAATAATAATCAAAATCTACATCTAGTAACTAGTAACTACATTTTTTAAATAATTATACTGCAGTAAAAAGTACAATATTTGCCTCTGAGATGTAGTGGAGAAATACTCAAGTAAAGTAAAAAAAAATACCTCGAGTAAATGTACTTACTTTACACCACTGCAGCTTACCATCAAGTTACAACCAAAAATACAATCATTTAAACAAGAGAATTATGAAAGATCTGCATGATTTGAAAGTTGTCTGTGTTTTGTTAAATAACATAACATGTATAAATAATAGTTTTAAGCTTTATAATCAGGACATGAAGTGCTTGCCTTACAGGCTCAAGACAAGGCATAAAGCTACCTTACACTTAGACCACTATAAAGTTGAATGTATAGTTTTTTAATTCTTCATGTTTTGATTTTCAAAAGTATGTTTTAAAAAAGATATGTATTTTTTTCTAATGTAGACCCCAGATAGATTATCTATGCTTTAGGGCACAGCTATGTGTGGAATAAAACACAATTAACAAACAAACAAAAAACATTATACGTATAAAACACTTCAAAATGTCTTACCTCTCTCTCTCTTAAATCCTGCACTCAAAGCAAGCAAGTGTGTAAGTGTGTGTGTGAGTGTGTGTGTGTGTGTGTGTGTGTGTGTGTGTGTGTGTGTGTGTGTGTGTGTGTGTGTGTGTGTGTGTGTGTGTGTGTGTGTGTGTGTGTGTGTGTGTGTGTGTGTGTGTGTGTGTGTGTGTGTGTGTTGGTTGGTATGTGTGTTTTATGGTGATACTTGTTGGGGCCCATCTCTCTCTCGTTTACACACGCACTGCGCACACACACACACACACACACACACACACACACACACACACACACACACACACACACACACACACACACACACACACACACACACACACACACACACACACACACACACACACAGTATCGGTGTGAAGACTGGTTCTACTGCTCTGGAACTATCTGGAACATGATGTATGACTCTCTCTCTCTCTCTCTCTCCCCCCTCTCTCTCTCTCTCTCTCTCTCTCTCTCTCTTTCTCTCTCTGTGTGTTTGTCTCTCTCTCTCTCTCTCTCTCTCTCTCTCTCTCTCTCTCTCTCTCTCTCTCTCTCTCTCTCTCTCTCTCTCTCTGTGTGTGTGTGTGTGTGTGTGTGTGTGTGTGTGTGTGTGTGTGTGTGTGTGTGTGTGTGTGTGTGTGTGTGTGTGGGGTTATTGCCTAACCCTAACCTCTATGGTGTTTATGTGAGCTGGGAGTGAGTTTCAAAGGGAGTAGACCCTGTCCCCATCAGGTCCAGTTCTTTGTCCTGAGGACCACCAGACCCTGTCCCCTCAGGTCCAGTACTTTGTCCTGAGGACCACCAGACCCTGTCCCCTCAGGTCCAGTACTTTGTCCTGAGGACCACCAGGTCCCCAGGACAAAGTACTGGACCTGGGGGTGACGACCCTGTCACCCCCAGGTCATCACTTTGAACCTGTGACCCAGGTTCAATGCTATCTGGTGAGCAGGACTGAGGTGATGTGGTCTATGGGTTAGGTTCTGGTGATAATGATAATACTACTAATAATAATAAAATATATTATTATTATTATTATTATTATTATTATTATTATTATTATTATTATTATTATTATAATAATAATAATAATAATTATTATTATTATAATAATAATAATAATAATTATTATTATTATTAACATAATAATAATAATAATAATAATAATAATAATAATAATAATAATAATAATAATAACATATGAATCTGTCTTGACAGATTAGGTCACAGAGCCATTAGAGAGAGGAAAACGAAACTTATGGAAATACCGGTTTTCTGTGAACAGGCCAAACCCACTGAATGACATTCATTTCACCAGCAGCTTCTGATAGGCTAATAGAATAGTATAGGCTACTAATAGCCTTACACTATTGGAGAAGTAGACCCTGCTCGGTCCGGTGCGTTCTGCTGTACATCCGGTGTTGGAAGCATCAGGGTTTGAACCATCATGCCACTGTTCGGTCCTCCTGATCCGTTCCTGGACAGACACCACTCCCCTGTGGTTCTGTCCTGGGAGATGTGGATCAGTGAGTTCAGCATGTATCTGGACTCACAGAGCTGTGAGGAGATGTGGATCAGTGAGTTCAGCATGTCTCTGGACTCACAGAGCTGTGAGGAGATGTGGATCAGTGAGTTCAGCATGTATCTGGACTCACAGAGCTGTGAGGAGATGTGGATCAGTGAGTTCAGCATGTATCTGGACTCACAGCGCTGTGAGGAGATGTGGATCAGTGAGTTCAGCATGTCTCTGGACTCACAGTGCTGTGAGGAGATGTGGATCAGTGAGTTCAGCATGTCTCTGGACTCACAGAGATGTCCGGAGAAGCAGAAGAAGTCCAGACTGCTACATCACCTCGGTCAGGAAGGAAGAAGAGTTCTAAAGAGTCACCCGGGTCCGAACATGTGCTGGATCCAAACTTTTCAACCTGAATGGAGCCACTGGAGCCACAAGTGGACCGGAAACGAGACCTACGAACAGATAGTGTCTGTTCTCACTGCACACTATGAGAGAGAGAGACGGGACTGGATACGTAGTGAGATAATAGTCTTTGTATCGACTACACATTACAGTAAAGGCATTACGTCAGGCAGACCCTAGAGCCTAGGGTCTGCCTGACGTTTCTTCCAGTTAAGAGGGAGTTTTTCGTTGCCACTGTCGCAAAATGGCTTGCTCAGGGTGGGATGTCGGGTCTCTTCTCTACATGTAAAGTGTCTTGAGACAACTTGTTGTGATTTGACACTTTAATAAAATTGAATTGAATTGAATTGAATTGAATTGAGTAGCTGATTTAAAATGCTACATATACATTACATATTTGATATATATATTCTTAATATCAACGTTTTTTGGGGAATAATTATTTTATAACTATTACAAATGGAACTCATGTCCAGAATCTATTCTTACTATATTTTCTTTTACTCCCACCCCCCCTCTTTCTTTTTTTACAGGGATTTTTTGTTTTGTTTCAGTATTACTGGTGTCTGTACCTTTCCTTGCTGAAGGCAAATATAAAGGTACAGTATGTGATTTTCTTTAGCTCTATATTGTGATAGTAATCATTACTATAGAGTGTGTGTTCAGTAACAGTGTTAAATAGCTCTATATTGTGATATTAATCATTACTATAGAGTGTGTGTTCAGTAACAGTGTTAAATAGCTCTATATTGTGATAGTAATCATTACTATAGAGTGTGTGTTCAGTAACAGTGTTAAATAGCTCTATATTGTGATATTAATCATTATACTATAGAGTGTGTGTTCAGTAACAGTGTTAAATAGATCTATATTGTGATATTAATCATTATACTATAGAGTGTGTGTTCAGTAACAGGAGTTCCATGTGTCTCTCCAGCTCTTTAATAAACAGAAAATGTATGTTCAAGTCAGGATACCAATTTCATCCAATCAGCAGAGAGAGTTCATACAGCATAAACAAGTGAAATTGATAGTGATGACACAAAGAAATGAGAAGACAACATTGAAACTGGAACATTTGAACAATTGAAGCTGAGGAATGTGGACTCTCTCATTGGATGACATTGGAAACCCACCTGACAACGTATTTTATGTCAAGAATAAAGACATAAAGACGTGCACACGCACGTGCGTGCGCACCCGGCTGGCTACTTTTCTGACCCAATTGGACATTGTATACACTAGTAATAATAATAATAATAAACTTTATTTGTATAGCACCTTTCATGACATGAAATGCAGCTCAAAGTGCTTTACAGAGCAATAATACAATTACAGTTAGAACCAATTTAACAATAAAGCAAACAAAGATAAAATAAAATAAAATAAAAGCAAGCAAAAGCAAAGGCATAAAACAACATTAAAATAGGGAATACAGTGAGGAATTAAAAATCAACCAAAGAATCAGCTAAAAGCAAGAGTGAAGTAATAGGTCTTGAGCTGTGCTTTAAAGCTATCGACAGAGGCTGCCTGTCTTAGGTGTAATGGGAGTTTATTCCACACTGTCGGTCCGTAAAAGCAGAATGCTGCTTCACCGTATTTTTTATATGTCATTGTAGGCACCTCGAGCAGGTCAGCACTTGAAGACCTGAGGGCCCGGTTTGGAACATATCTCTCTAGGCAGTCAGAGAGGTAGGTAGGTGCCAGACCATTTAGAGCTTTATAAACTATTAAAAGAATTTTAAAATCAATCCTAAAAACAACCGGGAGCCAGTGTAGTGAAGCAAGAACTGGAGTGATATGTTCTCTCATCCTGGTTTTAGTTAAAATTCTGGCTGCCGCATTTTGAACAAGTTGTAATCTGTCAGTTGTTTTCTTTGGCAGGCCAGAGTAGAGTGCGTTGCAGTAATCAAGCCGAGAGAAAACAAAAGCGTGGATCAGCGTCTTTGCATCGTCTAACGACAGATAGTCTCTAATTCGCGCAATATTTCTAAGATGAAAGAAAGCAATCTTGGTGACATGATTAATGTGTGTATTGAAATTCAATTCAGAATCGATAATCACCCCCAGGTTCTTTACTGTGGTGTTACTTTCTACAGCCAGGTTACCAAGTCTACTTGTTATTGATTCTCTCTGCTCACTGGAGCCAATTATGAGAACTTCTGTTTTATCCTCATTTAGCTTAAGAAAGTTCTCACTCATCCAGCATTTTATACTGGACAGACAGGTCAACAATGGGTCTAGAGCGCAGGGGTCGTCTGGAGCTACTGAAAGATACAGCTGGGTATCATCAGCATAGAAATGGAAGTTCACTCCGTGAGTGGAACTAACTAACCCTAACCCTATAACACTAGTGGAACTAACTAACCCTAACCCTATAACACTAGTGGAACTAACTAACCCTAACCCTATAACACTAGTGGAACTAACTAACCCTGACCCTATAACACTAGTGGAACTAACTAACCCTAGTCTGGGAGGCTTAGGCTCAAAGCCTGAACAACAGGGGCGCGGCCACTGAGTTCTGATTCAAATCAACAGCCAATGAAGAAAAGGGGGCGGGATCCACATGCAGTGGGTGTTACATGTAAATAGGAGCGACAGGAAGCAATTTCCCCTTGAGAAATTGCGGCCGCCATTGTTGTGTACTGCTGTTTGCCTCTCGTCGGACTTTTTAGACGAGTTGCACAGCTCTCAGACCGGTAAGAGGCGTGTCCACTCAGATTCTGAGCGTAAGTTACATCCCGCCCACAAATACCAGGGCTCTGGCCCAGAAGTTCCTCGCCGCTCCCGTTTGTATGCGAGGCGAAAAACTTCTGGGAACTCAGATTAAACCAACCCTAACCCTATAACACTAGTGGAACTAACTAACCCTATAACACTAGTGGACCTAACTAACCCTAACCCTATAACACTAGTGGAACTAACTAACCCTAACCCTATAACACTAGTGGACCTAACTAACCCTAACCCTATAACACTAGTGGAACTAACTAACCCTAACCCTATAACACTAGTGGAACTAACTAACCCTAACCCTATAACACTAGTGGACCTAACTAACCCTAACCCTATAACACTAGTGGAACTAACTAACCCTAACCCTATAACACTAGTGGAACTAACTAACCCTAACCCTATAACACTAGTGGACCTAACTAACCCTAACCCTATAACACTAGTGGAACTAACTAACCTAACCCTATAACACTAGTGGACCTAACTAACCCTAACCCTATAACACTAGTGGAACTAACTAACCCTAACCCTATAACACTAGTGGACCTAACTAACCCTAACCCTATTACACTAGTGGACCTAACTAACCCTAACCCTATAACACTAGTGGAACTAACTAACCCTAACCCTATAACACTAGTGGACCTAACTAACCCTAACCCTATAACACTAGTGGACCTAACTAACCCTAACCCTATAACACTAGTGGACCTAACTAACCCTAACCCTATAACACTAGTGGACCTAACTAACCCTAACCCTATAACACTAGTGGAACTAACTAACCCTAACCCTATAACACTAGTGGAACTAACTAACCCTATAACACTAGTGGAACTAACTAACCCTATAACACTAGTGGACCTAACTAACCCTAACCCTATAACACTAGTGGAACTAACTAACCCTAACCCTATAACACTAGTGGAACTAACTAACCCTATAACACTAGTGGACCTAACTAACCCTAACCCTATAACACTAGTGGAACTAACTAACCCTAACCCTATAACACTAGTGGAACTAACTAACCCTATAACACTAGTGGAACTAACTAACCCTAACCCTATAACACTAGTGGACCTAACTAACCCTAACCCTATAACACTAGTGGAACTAACTAACCCTAACCCTATAACACTAGTGGAACTAACTAACCCTAACCCTATAACACTAGTGGACCTAACTAACCCTAACCCTATAACACTAGTGGAACTAACTAACCCTAACCCTATAACACTAGTGGAACTAACTAACCCTAACCCTATAACACTAGTGGACCTAACTAACCCTAACCCTATAACACTAGTGGAACTAACTAACCTAACCCTATAACACTAGTGGACCTAACTAACCCTAACCCTATAACACTAGTGGAACTAACTAACCCTAACCCTATAACACTAGTGGACCTAACTAACCCTAACCCTATAACACTAGTGGACCTAACTAACCCTAACCCTATAACACTAGTGGAACTAACTAACCCTAACCCTATAACACTAGTGGACCTAACTAACCCTAACCCTATAACACTAGTGGACCTAACTAACCCTAACCCTATAACACTAGTGGACCTAACTAACCCTAACCCTATAACACTAGTGGACCTAACTAACCCTAACCCTATAACACTAGTGGAACTAACTAACCCTAACCCTATAACACTAGTGGAACTAACTAACCCTATAACACTAGTGGAACTAACTAACCCTATAACACTAGTGGACCTAACTAACCCTAACCCTATAACACTAGTGGAACTAACTAACCCTAACCCTATAACACTAGTGGAACTAACTAACCATATAACACTAGTGGACCTAACTAACCCTAACCCTATAACACTAGTGGAACTAACTAACCCTAACCCTATAACACTAGTGGAACTAACTAACCCTATAACACTAGTGGAACTAACTAACCCTAACCCTATAACACTAGTGGAACTAACTAACCCTAACCCTATAACACTAGTGGAACTAACTAACCCTAACCCTATAACACTAGTGGACCTAACTAACCCTAACCCTATAACACTAGTGGAACTAACTAACCCTAACCCTATAACACTAGTGGAACTAACTAACCCTAACCCTATAACACTAGTGGAACTAACTAACCCTAACCCTATAACACTAGTGGAACTAACTAACCCTAACCCTATAACACTAGTGGAACTAACTAACCCTATAACACTAGTGGACCTAACTAACCCTAACCCTATAACACTAGTGGAACTAACTAACCCTAACCCTATAACACTAGTGGACCTAACTAACCCTAACCCTATAACACTAGTGGAACTAACTAACCCTAACCCTATAACACTAGTGGAACTAACTAACCCTAACCCTATAACACTAGTGGACCTAACTAACCCTAACCCTATAACACTAGTGGAACTAACTAACCTAACCCTATAACACTAGTGGACCTAACTAACCCTAACCCTATAACACTAGTGGAACTAACTAACCCTAACCCTATAACACTAGTGGACCTAACTAACCCTAACCCTATAACACTAGTGGACCTAACTAACCCTAACCCTATAACACTAGTGGAACTAACTAACCCTAACCCTATAACACTAGTGGACCTAACTAACCCTAACCCTATAACACTAGTGGACCTAACTAACCCTAACCCTATAACACTAGTGGACCTAACTAACCCTAACCCTATAACACTAGTGGACCTAACTAACCCTAACCCTATAACACTAGTGGAACTAACTAACCCTAACCCTATAACACTAGTGGAACTAACTAACCCTATAACACTAGTGGAACTAACTAACCCTATAACACTAGTGGACCTAACTAACCCTAACCCTATAACACTAGTGGAACTAACTAACCCTAACCCTATAACACTAGTGGAACTAACTAACCCTATAACACTAGTGGACCTAACTAACCCTAACCCTATAACACTAGTGGAACTAACTAACCCTAACCCTATAACACTAGTGGAACTAACTAACCCTATAACACTAGTGGAACTAACTAACCCTAACCCTATAACACTAGTGGAACTAACTAACCCTAACCCTATAACACTAGTGGAACTAACTAACCCTAACCCTATAACACTAGTGGACCTAACTAACCCTAACCCTATAACACTAGTGGAACTAACTAACCCTAACCCTATAACACTAGTGGAACTAACTAACCCTAACCCTATAACACTAGTGGAACTAACTAACCCTAACCCTATAACACTAGTGGAACTAACTAACCCTATAACACTAGTGGAACTAACTAACCCTAACCCTATAACACTAGTGGAACTAACTAACCCTAACCCTATAACACTAGTGGAACTAACTAACCCTAACCCTATAACACTAGTGGACCTAACTAACCCTAACCCTATAACACTAGTGGAACTAACTAACCCTAACCCTATAACACTAGTGGAACTAACTAACCCTAACCCTATAACACTAGTGGAACTAACTAACCCTAACCCTATAACACTAGTGGAACTAACTAACCTAACCCTATAACACTAGTGGAACTAACTAACCCTAACCCTATAACACTAGTGGAACTAACTAACCCTAACCCTATAACACTAGTGGAACTAACTAACCCTAACCCTTTGATCTCTGTGGTCTGATCTGATGTGATCTCTCTGTTACAGAGGCCGGTGTGGTTGCATTTCGGTTTGGAGTTTGGTCTGTAGTTTTCTCCATCATTTTATTGGTGTTGGAATCAGACACATGGACCTCATGGTGGTGGAGAGTCCGCTGGGGGTTTAGATGCCTGATGAGAAACTCCTTCAATCAGCGTGTACCGTAGCATGTATTCTGGCAGTGGTGGAAGTACTAAAAGTTAAAATACTTTTAATTAAGTAAAAGTAGCAATACCAGAATATAATAGAAATAGTCTCTTACAAGTTAAAGGCCACATATTTTTCTGGAAATATTTGTAATGCAATAATACATTGATATTATAAAGAGAATATACTTTGTAATTTGTACTTTTGAATACTTAAGTATTTTAAAACAAGCCACTCCATTACTTTAACTTGACTGATCAACTTTTATTAATGCTTATGTATTAAAATACTTCTATCACTTGGACATATTTTAATAAAGCTGTTTATACTTTTTCCATAAATCTGCTGTCTCATTCATTTGACAGCTGCTAAGGTTAACCTCTGCTTATTGAAATATAACCTTAGTGTGGTTGAGTTCGCTCTATCTCATTCAACTGAATACCAGTGGCCTAGTGACAGACAGACAGACAGACAGACAGACAGACAGACAGGCAGACAGACAGACAGACAGACAGACAGACAGACAGACTGTCTGTCTGTCTGTCTGTCTGTCTGTCTGTATGAATGATAAACTCATATCACATGAACCATCATTATTTCCCCCTCATTTTACAGCTCCATCTACAAGCAAACCAATAGGCTTTGCTGCCACCTAGTGGTGATGAGATGGAACATCACAGAATATGTTCATGTTGCACATTTAAAGAGTGTTTTCTTGTAAAGCATTAAATATAATATGAATCCTTGAACAGAAAAGGGTTTCCAAAGAAGTACTGCTTGCCAAAAAAAAGTGTGAAATAGAGACACTTGCAAAGAAAATAATTCAAAGGCACTCCGTCTTAAGTGAAAAATATATATAATGTATTTAGAGCAAGACAAATGAGTGACCAACTCATTGACCTAAAGGTCTTCATCAGGGTCTGTAATCAGTCACTTAAATACAGCCGTGGGTGATGTTTCAATCAAATTCAAAAACTCAAATTAGCACAAATGATTTGCCCAAATAAATGAAAATAAATAAAAAAGGAAAACAAAGCAACACCCAGAGTGACCAACACCAAATAAACAATTAAAATAACATACAAGGAAAACAAGAGTAAATATACTCACAGTGTGTGTAGTAAATATTTACACTGTAAACCCAAACATGATCACAGTGATCACAACAGACATCAGAGAAACAGCAAGTAATCAACCTCATCGTTTAAGCCTGGAAACAATTAATGTCACTTTAAGAGTCCAAAAGGTTTCTCTTTGGAGCAATCTTTTGTTTATTTTTGAGCAAAACTAAAAACTAAAAGCCTGGAGATCGAGGCTATACCTCCTCTGCTGTCACAGTGGATAACTTCTATTAGAGAGGAGGGGCTGCCATGGCCTTTTTCATGGTAATGAACAGAACAGCCATCGGGTAATAGGGATAATTTGTGCGAATTGCTGTTTTATGTTCTAAAAATCTATCTTTGAATTTACGTTTTGTTCTCCCCACATAAAAGCATCCACAAGGACCATTCAAGGGATAAACAATGAAAGAGGTGTTTTTTTTGCAAAGTTGCAAAGTGGTTAATTTTGTAGCCTATTAGTAACACATAGTGAATCTATTTGTTTTATGAATATTGGTACAATGTGCAGTGACCACAGGGAAAGTTGTTTTTTGAAGCCAAGAGGATTTAGGTCGCAAATGACTAGCATTAGTCTGTTCTGTAGGGTAGGTGCCCACCTAGAGACGAATGTAGGTAATGCAGGAACAATCTCTTTCGTCCATACAAAAGCAAATGCTTTTTTTATTTCTGCATTTAGCAAACAGTCAGACTCAGCCCAGATCCGTGGCATTATTAAACGCAACTGAGGTTTGCTACATAGCGACCCTGCTATGAAACAGATCTTTAGACTTCTACTGCACTAACTACACCTTAAGGGCAAATATCATACTTTTTACTCCTCACTAGTTACTTTCTAGATTTAGATTATTATTACAGAACATACATTAACCACTTCAGCCCTATTTTATGCTAATCTATTGTACAGTTTGTATCCAAACACACTACTAAAGGTGTGTAACAGTGTGTAGTGTTGTTCCAAACACACTACTAAAGGTGTGTAACAGTGTGTAGTGTTGTTCCAAACACACTACTAAAGGTGTTGATAACTTGCTTTCAAAAAGGATTACGTAAAAAGAAGTAACACAGAGTCAGTCTTAAATAATAATCAGGTTTACTTAATTATTTGCACAGGAGAGACAAGGTGGTACAGCATCAAAATATTCTCTACTGGTAATACAAAATGTTCATCAATATAACAGACAGTTTATCTTTCATTAAGCCCACCCCACAATATACAGTAATATCAACATGAATAGGGGCGAAGGCTTATCTCGTAGCAGGTTGTCTGTGCTATAAGGCATCATGGATATAAACTGTAGCCACAACTTTCATGGGTAAGAAAGAGTAGGCCAGGGAGCAAGGACATCTTATATCAGAAGTTAACTGTCCCTTCTGAGCAAATACATCATACTTTATGCAATTATCCAAAATGATACAATACAATAATCATAATCTAATACACTATTGATTATAAATTATCTATCAGGTGTGTAACAGTGTGTAGTGTTGTTCCAAACACACTACTAAAGGTGTGTAACAGTGTGTATTCTTGTTCAGACCTGCAGTGTGTTTGTTTAAGGAGGGAGTTTACTGGCATTCAGCTACAAGTGGATTACATCACTACCCTCTCTGTCCGCTGGAAAGCTTGTATGTCCTTAATGTTTAAAATAATAACCTGTGACTGTGTTCCTATGGATACAATGTAGTTATTATTTATTATTAAAATAATAACCTGTGTTCCTATGGATACAATGTAGTTATTATTTATTATTAAAATAATAACCTGTGACTGTGTTCCTATGGATACAATGTAGTTATTATTTATTATTAAAATAATAACCTGCACGCACGCGCGCACACACACACACACACACACACACACACACACACACACACACACACACACACACACACACACACACACACACACACACACACACACACACACACACACACACACACACACACACACACACACACACACACACACACACACACACACACACACTTAACCACTGACATGCCCCAGACTACAAGAGTTTTCAAAAGCAGGAAATATCAGATCTACAAGCTTGTAAACTTGTAGATCGGCTATTTTCGCTGCTTTTGTGTGACACTTGTAGTCTGGGGAGGAAGGGCATGCATTTACAAAGAAAACATAGAAAGTGTAAATATGGAGTTATGAGGTTTCTGTCTGATCCTGGTCTGAACAGAGATCTCCTCCTCTCTCTCTGAATGTGTTATTATTCATCTGGGATCTGGGAGAGAAAACCACCCTTACCTACAGGTAAGAAAACCTTCACATTTTAACCTTTAATAAGATTTAAAAAATATTTAATAAAGACAGTTTATGGGAGAGAAAACCACCCTTTATACAGGTAAGAAAACCTTCCCATTTTAACCTTTAATAAGATTTATTAAGATGTAATAAAGATTTAATAAAGACAGTTTATGTTACAACGTTTCTTGAAATATAATTGAACAGATACCATTTACACTACTGTATATAAATACTGTTTATGAACATAATTATGTCTAATGATATTTACTCATGGAACATCTGTTTGATCTTGTTCTGTTTTCCTATTCTGAAGTTATTATTATGAAATGATATTTAGAGTTTTGAGAGCCAGACACTGTATAGGTAATTAAACAATGTCTGCATGTGACAAATAGATCAAACATAAACAAATAAACAATAAACTATCACAGCATCGCTATAGATGACTTTAAGGTTGATTACATGAACTGAGACTTCTTCAGAGATAATGATGAAGTCATAAAGTATTCACACAGAGACATGCAGAGAATATCAGAGGCTGAACCTTTGGACAGAATTATTATTAAAACATTTAGACATTTCTAGCCCGAACACAGCTGATCTACTAGCTCACAACGCGTCACTCTGCGATGTGTTGTGAGCTTGTAGATCGGCTATTTTCGTTGCACTTGACACCGGTCCGTGCTCAACTAAGTATAATCAGGCCGTTACTGGAGACACACCCCATGGATCTACAGACAGACAGTGGTGGAAGAAGTACTCAGATATTTTTCTTAAGTAAAAGTAGCAATGCCACAATGTAGAAATACCAAAAGTAAAAGTACTAAAATGTTTGAAAATCGCAGATCTACAAGCTCACAACGCGTCCCGACGCTTTGTGAGCTTGTAGATCTGTTACTTTCAAATAGCCTATGTACAAAACAGTAACTAGTAACTTCATATAATTGTAGTGGAGTAAAAGTACAATATTTGCCTCTGATATGTAGTGGAGTAGAAGTAAAAGTATTGAAAATTGGAAATACTCCAGTAAAGTAAAAATAACTCAAAATGTGTACTTAAGTACAGTACTTGAGTAAATGTACTTAGCTACTTACTCATAAACACTTATTTCAACATATAACACTGCATTCTAGTTCAGTAGAGTTAGGAAAGGGCTTTGTGTTGAATGCTGCCTTCAGAGGAGACATTTATGTTTCTTTACCCATAACATAGTAGGCTACATGCTGTGTGTGTGTGTGTGTGTGTGTGTGTGTGTGTGTGTGTGTGTGTGTGTGTGTGTGTGCATGTGCGTGTGCGTGTGCGTGTGCGCGTGCGCGTGCGTGTGCGTGTGCGTGTGCGTGTGTGTGTGCGCGTGCGTACTGTGCTGTACAGCTTTCTATAGTTTCCATGTACAGATTAATACTTATTGATATTATATTTTGCTGATGCTAGGTTCATTGTTTACCTATGATCCTATAGTTTACTGAGACACTACACTGTCTCTGTATTCTATGATCCTATAGTTTACTGAGACACTACACTGTCTCTCTGTATTCTATGATCCTATAGTTTACTGAGACACTACACTGTCTCTGTATTCTATGATCCTATAGTTTACTGAGACACTACACTGTCTCTGTATTCTATGATCCTATAGTTTACTGAGACACTACACTGTCTCTGTATTCTATGATCCTATAGTTTACTGAGACACTACACTGTCTCTGTATTCTATGATCCTATAGTTTACTGAGACACTACATTGTCTCTGTATTCTATGATCCTATAGTTTACTGAGACACTACACTGTCTCTCTGTATTCTATGATCCTATAGTTTACTGAGACACTACACTGTCTCTGTATTCTATGATCCTATAGTTTACTGAGACACTACACTGTCTCTGTATTCTATGATCCTATAGTTTACTGAGACACTACACTGTCTCTGTATTCTATGATCCTATAGTTTACTGAGACACTACACTGTCTCTGTATTCTATGATCCTATAGTTTACTGAGACACTACATTGTCTCTGTATTCTATGATCCTATAGTTTACTGAGACACTACACTGTCTCTCTGTATTCTATGATCCTATAGTTTACTGAGACACTACACTGTCTCTGTATTCTATGATCCTATAGTTTACTGAGACACTACACTGTCTCTGTATTCTATGATCCTATAGTTTACTGAGACACTACACTGTCTCTCTGTATTCTATGATCCTATAGTTTACTGAGACACTACACTGTCTCTATGTATTCTATGATCCTATAGTTTACTGAGACACTACACTGTCTCTGTATTCTATGATCCTATAGTTTACTGAGACACTACACTGTCTCTGTATTCTATGATCCTATAGTTTACTGAGACACTACACTGTCTCTCTTTATTCTATGATCCTATAGTTTACTGAGACACTACACTGTCTCTGTATTCTATGATCCTATAGTTTACTGAGACACTACACTGTCTCTATGTATTCTATGATCCTATAGTTTACTGAGACACTACACTGTCTCTGTATTCTATGATCCTATAGTTTACTGAGACACTACACTGTCTCTGTATTCTATTATCCTATAGTTTACTGAGACACTACACTGTCTCTGTATTCTATGATCCTATAGTTTACTGAGACACTACATTGTCTCTGTATTCTATGATCCTATAGTTTACTGAGACACTACACTGTCTCTGTATTCTATGATCCTATAGTTTACTGAGACACTACACTGTCTCTCTGTATTCTATGATCCTATAGTTTACTGAGACACTACACTGTCTCTGTATTCTATGATCCTATAGTTTACTGAGACACTACACTGTCTCTCTGTATTCTATGATCCTATAGTTTACTGAGACACTACGCTGTCTCTGTATTCTATGATCCTATAGTTTACTGAGACACTACACTGTCTCTGTATTCTATGATCCTATAGTTTACTGAGACACTACACTGTCTCTGTATTCTATGATCCTATAGTTTACTGAGACACTACACTGTCTCTCTGTATTCTATGATCCTATAGTTTACTGAGACACTACACTGTCTCTGTATTCTATGTGTGTTTTTACCTTGTTTATTGTAAGTCACTCTGGATAAAGAGCATCTGATAGATGACTACATTGTACATTGTTGTGTTGTGTTTGTTATATTGTGTTGTTACAGAATCACACACAGACACCAGTTGTGTATTGTTTTGTGTGTTGTTGCAGTCTTATCAAAGATGACGGAGTCGTGTGGTTGTGTATTGAGTATTGTTTTATAGTGGTGTGTATTACATTGTGTTGTGTTGTGTAGTTTCAGATTCAACATGGCAGAGTTGTGTATTGTTTTATAGTGGTGTGTATTACATTGTGTTGTGTTGTGTAGTTTCAGATTCAACATGGCAGAGTTGTGTATTGTTTTATAGTGGTGTGTATTACATTGTGTTGTGTTGTGTAGTTTCAGATTCAACATGTCAGAGTTGTGTATTGTTTTATAGTGGTGTGTATTACATTGTGTTGTGTTGTGTAGTTTCAGATTCAACATGTCAGAGTTGTGTATTGTTTTATAGTGGTGTGTATTACATTGTGTTGTGTTGTGTAGTTTCAGATTCAACATGTCAGAGTCAGCAGAGGAAGCAGCTGCCACTATAACGTCAAAACGGCACGTTACCATAGAGATGAACAACCTGACTAATAACTACTGTCTGATTAACCCCAGGTATTAATAACATTATCTCCACCAGGCTGAAAGGCATGTGTGTGTGTGTGTGTGTGTGTGTGTGTGTGTGTGTGTGTGTGTGTGTGTGTGTGTGTGTGTGTGTGTGTGTGTGTGTGTGTGTGTGTGTGTGTGTGTGTGTGTGGGGGTGTGTGTGTGTGTGTGTGTGTGTGTGTGTGTGTGTGTGTGTGTGTGTGTGTGTGTGTGTGTGTGTGTGTGTGTCATTCTGTCTGTGAAGCTGATCTGCGGCACTGTTGACTCCATCTTCATCATCCTTCTCCTGTCTGTCTGTCTGTCTGTCTGTCTGTCTGTCTGTCTGTCTGTCTGTCTGTCTGTCTGTCTGTCTGTCTGTCTGTCTGTCTGTCTGTCTGTCTGTCTGTCTGTCTGTCTGTCTGCATGCCTGCCTGCTAGGGGTGTGCCGATATATCGTCCCGCGATATATCGTCCCGCGATATATCGTCCCGCGATATATCGCGATACGTTTTCGTGACGATATGTATCGTTTTTTTTTTTTTTTACAATAATAATAATCAGGCATGCAAACAGCCCCGAGGTGAAAAGGGTGACAACATGTTGTTTTTTTCGGGTCAGGTGTCACACTATTGCCCTATTTGGATTCAAAACGGCTAGTGGAAGCCGAAAAGCTACAAGTTTGCATGTCTGAATAATGCAAAAACAGAATTATTTGTTTGCATTTGCTTTTTTTCTCCCCCATATATTTTTCATAATAAAAAAAGTGCGTATCGTATCGTATCGAAATCGTATCGAAGTTGTGTGCCCAATATCGTATCGTATCGTTTGGTGAAATTAGTGTATCGGCACACCCCTACTGCCTGCGCTATGCTTGTAGATCTGCTATTTTTGAATAGCCAAATAAATCTTAAAATGACACAGATGCTTTATTGTCACCTTACAAACATGTGTGCAGGGTTTTAATTAAACCTTTTATTGTGTTCTAGGGTTTTAATGAACCCTTTTATTGTGTTCTAGGGTTTTAATTAAACCTTTTATTGTGTTCTAGGGTTTTAATTAACCCTTTCATGGTGTTGTTACAGGGTGTTCCTGGAGAGCGGGGAGACCTACAACCCCCCCCAGCCCACGGTGCGCCCCCTAAAGGCCGAGGTGTGCACCTTCAGCAAGAGCAGCGCCAAGGCTACGGGCAGCGTGGGCGTGTTGACCTATGACCTTCTGGAGCGCTCCCAGAACGACCACATCGAGACGCTGGCCGTCATGTTCTCTGTCCCACGAGACTACCGTCTGTATAAGAACTGGTCTGTTCTATCTAATATATATCTATATGTCATGTTCTCTGTCCCACGAGACTACCGTCTGTATAAGAACTGGTCTGTTCTATCTAATATATATCTATATGTCATGTTCTCTGTCCCACGAGACTACCGTCTGTATAAGAACTGGTCTGTTCTATCTAATATATATCTATATGTCATGTTCTATCTAATATATATCTATATGTCATGTTCTCTGTCCCACGAGACTACCGTCTGTATAAGAACTGGTCTGTTCTATCTAATATATATCTATATATCATGTTCTATCTAATATATATCTATATGTCATGTTCTCTGTCCCACGAGACTACCGTCTGTATAAGAACAGGTCTGTTCTATCTAATATATATCTATATATCATGTTCTATCTAATATATATCTATATGTCATGTTCTCTGTCCCACGAGACTACCGTCTGTATAAGAACTGGTCTGTTCTATCTAATATATATCTATATGTCATGTTCTATCTAATATATATCTATATGTCATGTTCTATCTAATATATATCTATATGTCATGTTCTATCTAATATATATCTATATGTCATGTTCTATCTAATATATAATATATATTATAGGCACTTTATACGTAGGCTACATGAGCTTATTTGAAAATAGCCGATCTACAAGCTCAACATGTTTGAAAAGTGGTTCATTTTGTGAAGTGAGCTTGTAGATCTGCTATTATCCAAAAAATCTTGGGGAAAAAGTTACAAATTGAGAATATTTTTGAAACATTTTAAATACACAAATCTGGTATGGGGGGTCCCTGGCACAAAAGTATTTGTCTGCGGACAATACATATTAATTTGGAGGTCCTTGACATGAAAATGTTTGAGAACCACTGTTTAAACAACATTGGGAAACAAGACCAAATAATCAACTACACTTTAGAAACAAGGCCAGAAAAAACGCAATCCGCAACTATCAATGTTTACAAGAGACTCTACAGAAAAGTGCAAAGTCGCTTATACTAAGTAGACTTGGCAACAGTGAAACTAACCCCACAGCTGGAATGAAAAGAATATCTTACACAGAAAACACTTTTATATAATAATCAGTGGTGGAAAAAGTACTCACATTTTTTAATTAAGTAAAAGTATCAATAGCCTACTGCAATATAGAAATACTGTGTTACAAGTAAAAGTCTGGAATTCAAAATGTACTTGAGTAAAAGTACAAAAGTATTGGCATCAAAATGTACTTAAAGTACCAAAAGCAAAAAGTACTCATCAACAATGTCCCAGTTCAAGTTTTCAAACGTATACAAATCTTTTGAAAATAGCAGATCTACAAGCTCACAATGCGTTGCATCGCAACGCATTGTGAGCTTGTAGATCTGCTATTTTCAAATGGCCAAAATGTATATAGGGCTGAAGTGGTTAATGTGTGTTTTGTTAAAATAATAATAATATCTAATAATATAATAATAATATCTTCTATCGTTCACAGGTTCGCAGTGGGAGTGTACGCTAGGGGGCGCCAGTGTGACGAGGCCCTGTACAAAGAGATGTATTACGACAAGCAGCCTCAGGGCTTCGTCAGGATGGAGGCCAACGGCTCAGGGATCAACTACGTTGGAAACTACCTGGACATCAAGGCCACCATGTCACCCATGGGTGCTGCTAGTCTGAAGGTGGAGGTCTGGGACAAGCTGTTCACTCCCATCGTCAGCCAAGCATGTTAAACCTAACCCTATATCCATCTTACTAGAGTAACTAAATACATTTACTCAAGTACTGGGCTTAAGTAAAAGTTTGAGGTATTTTCTTTAGTATTGCCAAATTTTGTTTCCTTTTACTTCTACTCCACTACATTTCAGACTCCACTACAGTTATTGAAAACTTTAGTTACTAGTTACTTTGCAGATATAAAGTATTACATTATAAAACATACATTAACCACTTCAGTCCTATTTTTTACATAGGCTACGACGCGTTGTGAGCTTGTAGATCTGCTATTTTCAAACATTTTAGTACTTTTATTTTTGGAACTTTAAGTATATTTTGATGCCAATACTTTTTCTCAAGTAACATTTTGAACACAGGCCTTTTACTTGTAACAGAGTATTTCTACTTTAAGGTATTGATACTTTTACTCAAGTAAAAAAATGTAGTACTTTTTCCACCACTGCTATCTATCTTCCTAAAGTAACTAAGTACATGTACTCAAGTACTGTGCTAATACGTTTCCTGTCTCTCTAGTCTACAGTGATTCTGTCTGAAATAAAGCATAGAATAATTTTTTTTATAAACGTTCTCTTATAGAAATGTAATCAAAGTATGATTACATGAGTTTAATGAAACACAGAAAGGACTCGTCTGTATTTTTCATTGTTTCTGTCACTGCAGTCTGACAAATAAAATCTACCTTTTCACTGAAGCTACCTGTGTGTGTGTGTGTGTGTGTGTGTGTGTGTGTGTGTGTGTGTGTGTGTGTGTGTGTGTGTGTGTGTGTGTGTGTGTGTGTGTGTGTGTGTGTGTGTGTGTGTGTGTGTGTGTGTGTGTGTGTGTGTGTGTGTGTGTGTGTGTGTGTGTGTGTTGTTTGAGTTGAGAATTAATTGAACGAATAATACAGTATTGATTGATTGATTAAATTATTGATTATTAACAGATTGTAATAGTACAGCGGTACCATTATACAATGAGTGCTTGTTTCCATTGTGGTCCTATGTATTCAATTCATATAGATCATGGGTCTTCAACAGCCTCATAGCTACGACATGGGGGCGGGGGGGCTAGCATCCCTATTATGAGGGAACATTAGACAAAAATAGCCAATCTAAGCTCACCTCGCAACTACAAGGCGTTGTGAGCTTGTAGATCTGCTATTAAGACTAAGACAAGTATTGAGGGTTTAGGTGATTCAATGTCTGAAAATACACAAAAAACATTATAATTTACACAACACTGATGATAGTGTCTGTCAAACAAGTCTATGAAGCTATCTATGACATCTATGACATCTATGACATCTATGACATCTATGAAAAAGATGAATCTGCAACACAATGTTATACAATATGTTGTGGGGGTCCCTGCTTCATCTGTCTCTCAGCTAAGGGGTCCCTGCTTCATCTGTCTCTCAGCTAAGGGGTCCCTGCTTCATCTGTCTCTCAGCTAAGGGGTCCCTGCTTCAGCTCTCTCTCAGCTAAGGGGTCCCTGCTTCATCTGTCTCTCAGCTAAGGGGTCCCTGCTTCATCTGTCTCTCAGCTAAGGGGTCCCTGCTTCAGCTCTCTCTCAGCTAATGGGTCCCTGCTTCAGCTCTCTCTCAGCTAAGGGGTCCTTGGTTTGAAAAACATTGAAGACCCTGATTTATAGCACAGTTGTCTATTGATTGAGTCTGGAATAGTAAACAGAGTCATTACAGAGACATGATAATCACTCAGTTGAATGAATAATGTCGTCACCTTCCTAAACTAATGGCCAAAGTCTTTTTTTGAGGAAAATTATATTTTGGCCTATAGGTCAGCTCCTCATGACACCTATAGGTCAGCTCCTCATGACACCTATAGGTCAGCTCCTCATGACACCTATAGGTCAGCTCCTCATGACACCGGCCACCTCTGGTAAAATAGTCTCCTAATAGAAAAGGATCATGCAGTTCCCTCTCCTTTTAGTATAATGGCCTAACTCCCTAGTGTGACTTACTGTAGGTCAAAATAGGCCATTTGTCTGGTCTATTAGTCACATGGTTTTGTGACTTAGACCAAAATCATTTGGCCTAAGTCAGGTTTAATCCTATTTAAATCTCGTATGTTACATAATTGACAGACAGTGTTATTTTTATGTTAATAGTCATAATTTGTTATAAACGTCTTGGGTGAAATGATTAAGAAATAGCATATAGTTTCGTTTTGGATCAGTTTTTATTTTTTTCTGAAAAAAATAATGATTTAGGCCATTAGTTTAGGAAGGTGACGATATGTTAGGTTATGTTTATTCTCATTCATCTCATTTATTAGGGTTAGAGTTATGTTAATATGTTAGTTTAGGAAGGTGACGATATGTTAGGTTATGTTCCTTCTCATTCATCTCATTCATTAGGGTTAGAGTTATGTTAATATGTTAGTTTAGGAAGGTGACGATGTGCAATTATATTATATCTCTGCTGTGGGTATAATCATCAATCAACATCATTAATGAATGAACAACATCAGAGAGAAATCGGGGGCTTCAGATACCTTGATATTGGATGAAGGGCTCTGGTACTAATACTTATAGAATGACTGAACTAAACTAATATTTATCATGTTTCCTTCCTGCAGTGTGAGATGTACACATGTTCACCGCTGTGCCTCAAACACACACATGTTCACCGCTGTGCCTCAGACACACCTACATGTACAGGTTGGGTCTGGTCTTTAATTAAAGGTACAGTACACACATGTTCACCGCTGTGCCTCAGACACACCTACATGTACAGGTTGGGTCTGGTCTTTAATTAAAGGTACAGTACACACATGTTCACCGCTGTGCCTCAAACACACCTACATGTACAGGTTGGGTCTGGTCTTTAATTAACACCAGAGGACCTCCTCCTCCACCTGCTTCATCAGGTCACTCTGCCACCATCATCGGGACCAAGGTGTTTGTATTGGGGGGCTGTAAGGGGTACCTGGGGGTCCCTACACAACACCATCACAGTGTTTGTATTGGGGGGCTGTAAGGGGTACCTGGGGGTCCCCACACAACACCATCACAGTGTTTGACACAGAGTAGTGGTGGGAAAAACGATTTCGTTCACGTTCACGGCAATGATTCGTTCACGTTCTCGTTCAGTAGCTCTATTTTCTAGTGTTCAAAATGTACTCGAGTAAAAGCACAAAAGTATTGGCATCAAAATATACTTAAAGAACCAAAAATAAAAGTACTAACATATTTGAAAATAGCCGATCTACAAGCTCACAACGCGTCGCGACGCGACGGAGCTTGCAGATCTGCTATTTTCAAATAGCCTAGGTAATAAAATAGGGCTAAAGTGTGTTTAATGTATGTTTTATAATGTGTGTAAAACACCATCGCGGGAGCGTTTTTCTTTTACGTCGGGCGTGAACGTAACGGTTTCAGGAAGTGAACGAGCTCGCTCACGTTCGTGGCAAATGAACTAGTTCTTTAGAACGAATCGATCATGAACGACACGTCACTAACACAGAGACTATCCTGCTGGCTGAACACAGCTTCTCCCAGAAGGACGTGAGGGTCATTCAGGCCTTTGCCTACAATGGAGAGCTCTACATATATGGTGGCCGCTGGTCGCAGACCGTAACCCTTTAAGACCTGGGACGCATCTGTGTCATTTTTTGATTTGAGCTAAAAAAGCGTTATTTTACACTTTGGCTATTGAAAAATAGCAGATCTACAAGCTCATAGCGCGGCACCGAGTGCCGCGCTATGAGCTTGTAGATCTACTATTTTTGAAAAATCGAGAAAATGTGTGCAAATTAATATATTTATATTCTTATAAAGCGAACATTTTTAACTCAAATCTTTGCTTCTGGGGGTCCCACCCTGGCACAACATATTTTCAGGTGGGGGTCCGCGGCCAAATACATATCAATTTGGGGGTCCTTGGCTCAGAAAGGTTTGAGAACCTCTACTCTGAAAATAGCAGATCTACAAGCTCACAATGTGACACATTGTGAGCTTGTAGATCTGCTATTTTCAAAAGATTTGTATACATGGTGGTCAATCTGAGAATTCAACACTTCCGCATTTAAAATGCTACTGCGCGTGTATCTACCGTTTGTGCGCATGCTCAGGACCTGGCCCTGAAACATGGAACCACTAGTTCTTGGTTTGACATTTTCCCCCCCCGTTGGCTGCAGGTGCTCAGCTGACAAGATTAACTCAATGAAATGAAATCCACCGAGTTGGATTTCATCATCAGCTGGATTTCATGGATTCTTTATTCCGAATAAAGAAAATGTTAACTGAGTGACTTTATTCTGGAAAGCCACTTAGGTAGGCTACTTTATTGGCAGTTTAAAAAAAAAAGTCACAACAGTGTCATTCATGAATACAACGCCAACGTGGACTATACACAAACAAAGCCGTAGCTTGTTTCCATTGTGGTTCACCTTGAGACTTATAACAACACACAAACACACGGCACAAACAACCATGAAACAAAGATTTGATCCTTATGTATATACAGCAATACATAAAGGACAAGAAGGTGCTCCTTATGATCCTTATGATCCTTATGATCATTATGATCATTATGTATATACAGCAATACATAAAGGACAAACAGGTGATCCTTATGATCCTTATGATCCTTATGATCATTATGTATATAAAGGACAAAAAGGTGATCCTTATGATCCTTATGTATATAAAGGACAAGAAGGTGATCCTTATGATCCTTATGATCCTTATGTATATAAAGGACAAGAAGGTGATCCTTATGATCCTTATGATCCTTATGTATATAAAGGACAAGAAGGTGATCCTTATGATCCTTATGATCCTTATGTATATACAGCAATACATAAAGGACAAGAAGGTGCTCCTTATGATCCTTATGATCCTTATGATCATTATGATCATTATGTATATACAGCAATACATAAAGGACAAACAGGTGATCCTTATGATCCTTATGATCATTATGTATATAAAGGACAAGAAGGTGATCCTTATGATCCTTATGATCCTTATGTATATACAGCAATACATAAAGGACAAGAAGGTGATCCTTATGATCCTTATGATCATTATGTATATAAAGGACAAGAAGCTGCCCTGAGAGAAGCATCCAAAGGCTATCCGGGGTCTAAGTAAGACCAGTTGGTGTTAAGATGGAGCCATGATTTGAGGTCCTTTTTAAATCTTTAGAGAATTTAGGTATTTTAGGGCTGAAGGAGGGCGTTCCACAGAGTAGTGTCTGGGTGATATAATGCATTTTTCCACGTCCTGAAGCTAAGGGAACCAGATCATATAAACTATATATATATATATATATATATATATATATATATATATATATATATATATATATAAACTATAGGGGGAACCAGATCATATAAACTTCCTCTGTTTGAGTACCTGTGAGCATCGCTCACTCTGGGCAGGTAATCAAGCAAGTATTTTGGAACAGAAGCATCTAGGACATACATGGGCAACTGGCGGCCCGGGGGCCACATCCGGGGGCCACATCCGGGGGCCACATGCGGGGGCCACATCCGGGGGCCACATCCGGGGGCCACATCCGGGGGCCACATCCGGGGGCCACATGCGGGGGCCACATCCGGGGGCCACATCCGGGGGCCACATCCGGGGGCCACATCCGGGGGCCACATCCGGGGGCCACATGCGGGGGCCACATCCGGGGGCCACATCCGGGGGCCACATCCGGGGGCCACATGCGGCCCCCACCTTCACTTAATGCGGCCCACAGGTTAATATCAGAATAGTGATTATATTATTGATTTCAGCTGTTATGATTCATAACATGCAAACATGACCCGCTTTAATTACTTCAGTCTATATTAGTACTAGTATTAAAGGAGAATACCGGACAAATTAAGTGTTGTCTTTGATGTCTCGTTACTCACCGACCGACGTGAAAAGTGGCGTTCTTTTTTTCCATAGATTCCCCTGTCGTCATTTTTTAAACCCCCTCCGTTGTCATAATGGGAGCACGTGGGTAAGGGAGATTCGTCTATTATAACCGACGCAAAGTTGTATTTTTCTCTACTGCTAGTCATTGTAGAGTCTCATGATAGTCAAACATGCGTTGAAAATTCCTGCGAGGCCACCGTTAATGGCGAACGATTTAACACTGGATGCTTGTTTCTTTCCAGAACCTGGCAACTCGTGTTGCCAGGTTCTGGAAACAAGACGAATCTCCCTAACCCACGCGCTCCCATTATGACAACGGAGGGGGTTTAAAAAATGACGACAGGGGAATCTATGGAAAAAAAGAACGCCACTTTTCACGTCGGTCGGTGAGTAACGAGACATCAAAGACAACACTTAATTTGTCCGGTATTCTCCTTTAATACTTTAACATTCTATTGTCTGTTTTATGTCCAATGTATTTGTATTTAAGTTCATAAAGTTAACATAAGTACAACAAAATGCATTTGAAATTAAATAAAAATGTTAATTTTCAGGATTCTAGTTAAAAAATAGCCAAAAAATAATAATCAGGATTCCAATTCTAAAATAGCAAAAATAGCAGATCTACAAGCTCAAAACGCTGATTTACGCACATAACTCAGTTTAATTTAATCTACAGTCCTTTTTCATTGTGGGAAGGGACATTGAGGGGAAAATGTGAAAGCTGAATTAATAATAAATACCCTAAATAAAAACATATTGTATTGTATGTGCATGTGAGGTGACAGAACACCTTCTAGAGGTCCTGGAGCACAGGAGGCAGGTTGAAATTAAGCCCTGGTATTCCAATACGACACAGTAAAATAAATGTTTTTACTGTGGAGAAATATCGGTGTGGTAACTCTGTAAATGACGTTTTAAATGATGCCTGACAGCAAATCTAGTGCCACAATAAGTACAGTGGTAGGGTTTCTCTCCAGTGTGAGTTCTTTGATGCCTCTTTAAATCTTTGGCAGTGATGAATCCTTTCCCACACTGGTCACAATGGAATGGTTTCTCCCCGCTGTGGATGTGCTGATGATATTGTAAGTCTCTCACATCGTGGTAAGACTTCCCACATAGCTCACAGCAGAAGCGTTTCTTCTTTCCCGTGTGGACGTACTGATGAACCTTTAATGTCCGTGAATCCTTGAAGCTCATCTCACACCGGTCACAGTCGAAGGGCAGGGTGTGAATGGTATGGTGGCGCTTCACGTCGTACCGGCTCTTGAAGCTTTTCTCACACCGATCACATTTAAAGGGTTTGTCGTCTGTGTGAGAGCGTCTGTGAACCTTTAATGAACCTTTATGCACAAAACTCTTCCCACATTGTTCACAGCGGAACGGCTTCCCTGCGGTTGTGTGAGTCGCCTGGTGTGAATTCAGTCCATATCTGGAAACGTAGATTTTGCTACACTGGTCACATTGGTAGGGTTTCTCTCCCGTTGAGCGTTCAGACCGTGTGAAGCTCTCTCCGGTGGGAGTCGCCTGGTGTTGCTTGAGACCGGCCGGGTGAGCGTAGCTTTGGCCACGCTGGTCGGGTTTCCTTCCAGTGTGAGTTTTCTGGTGTTTTTTGAGACGCCACAGCAAAGTGTAGGTTCTGCCACACCGGTCACAGTGACGTCTCTGCTTTGTTGCTGTAGAGAGAACAGGAAAGGTTTGTTAGAAGAACAAGGATAAATGCAATAAAATCCACATTAATGTATTGCCTGCCATGGACGAGTTAACTCAGCCTGCCAACGACGAGTTAACTCAGCCTGCCAACGACGAGTTAACTCAGCCTGCCAACGACGAGTTAACTCAGCCTGCCAACGACGAGTTAACTCAGCCTGCCATGGACGAGTTAACTCAGCCTGCCAACGACGAGTTAACTCAGCCTGCCATGGACGAGTTAACTCAGCCTGCCAACGATGAGTTAACTCAGCCTGCCAACGACGAGTTAACTCAGCCTGCCAACGACGAGTTAACTCAGCCTGCCAACAACGAGTTAACTCAGCCTGCCAACGACGAGTTAACTCAGCCTGCCAACGATGAGTTAACTCAGCCTGCCAACGACGAGTTAACTCAGCCTGCCAACGACGAGTTAACTCAGCCTGCCAACGACGAGTTAACTCAGCCTGCCAACGACGAGTTAACTCAGCCTGCCAACGACGAGTTAACTCAGCCTGCCATGGACGAGTTAACTCAGCCTGCCAACGACGAGTTAACTCAGCCTGCCAACGATGAGTTAACTCAGCCTGCCAACGACGAGTTAACTCAGCCTGCCAACGACGAGTTAACTCAGCCTGCCATGGACGAGTTAACTCAGCCTGCCAACAACGAGTTAACTCAGCCTGCCAACGACGAGTTAACTCAGCCTGCCAACGACGAGTTAACTCAGCCTGCCAACGACGAGTTAACTCAGCCTGCCAACGATGAGTTAACTCAGCCTGCCAACGATGAGTTAACTCAGCCTGCCAACGATGAGTTAACTCAGCCTGCCAACGATGAGTTAACTCAGCCTGCCAACGACGAGTTAACTCAGCCTGCCAACGACGAGTTAACTCAGCCTGCCATGGACGAGTTAACTCAGCCTGCCAACGACGAGTTAACTCAGCCTGCCAACGATGAGTTAACTCAGCCTGCCAACGATGAGTTAACTCAGCCTGCCAACGACGAGTTAACTCAGCCTGCCAACGACGAGTTAACTCAGCCTGCCAACGATGAGTTAACTCAGCCTGCCAACGACGAGTTAACTCAGCCTGCCATGGACGAGTTAACTCAGCCTGCCATGGACGAGTTAACTCAGCCTGCCAACGATGAGTTAACTCAGCCTGCCAACGACGAGTTAACTCAGCCTGCCATGGACGAGTTAACTCAGCCTGCCAACGATGAGTTAACTCAGCCTGCCATGGATGAGTTAACTCAGCCTGCCAACGACGAGTTAACTCAGCCTGCCAACGACGAGTTAACTCAGCCTGCCAACGATGAGTTAACTCAGCCTGCCAACGATGAGTTAACTCAGCCTGCCAACGACGAGTTAACTCAGCCTGCCAACGACGAGTTAACTCAGCCTGCCATGGACGAGTTAACTCAGCCTGCCAACGACGAGTTAACTCAGCCTGCCAACGACGAGTTAACTCAGCCTGCCAACGACGAGTTAACTCAGCCTGCCAACGACAAGTTAACTCAGCCTGCCAACGACGAGTTAACTCAGCCTGCCAACGACGAGTTAACTCAGCCTGCCAACGATGAGTTAACTCAGCCTGCCAACGATGAGTTAACTCAGCCTGCCAACGACGAGTTAACTCAGCCTGCCAACGACGAGTTAACTCAGCCTGCCATGGACGAGTTAACTCAGCCTGCCATGGACGAGTTAACTCAGCCTGCCAACGACGAGTTAACTCAGCCTGCCATGGACGAGTTAACTCAGCCTGCCAACGACGAGTTAACTCAGCCTGCCAACGACGAGTTAACTCAGCCTGCCATGGACGAGTTAACTCAGCCTGCCAACGATGAGTTAACTCAGCCTGCCATGGACGAGTTAACTCAGCCTGCCATGGACGAGTTAACTCAGCCTGCCAACGACGAGTTAACTCAGCCTGCCAACGATGAGTTAACTCAGCCTGCCATGGACGAGTTAACTCAGCCTGCCAACGATGAGTTAACTCAGCCTGCCATGGACGAGTTAACTCAGCCTGCCAACGACGAGTTAACTCAGCCTGCCAACGACGAGTTAACTCAGCCTGCCAACGACGAGTTAACTCAGCCTGCCAACGACGAGTTAACTCAGCCTGCCAACGATGAGTTAACTCAGCCTGCCATGGACGAGTTAACTCAGCCTGCCAACGACGAGTTAACTCAGCCTGTCAACGACGAGTTAACTCAGCCTGCCATGGACGAGTTAACTCAGCCTGCCAACGATGAGTTAACTCAGCCTGCCATGGACGAGTTAACTCAGCCTGCCAACGACGAGTTAACTCAGCCTGCCAACGACGAGTTAACTCAGCCTGCCATGGACGAGTTAACTCAGCCTGCCAACGATGAGTTAACTCAGCCTGCCAACGACGAGTTAACTCAGCCTGCCAACGACGAGTTAACTCAGCCTGCCATGGACGAGTTAACTCAGCCTGCCAACGATGAGTTAACTCAGCCTGCCAACGACGAGTTAACTCAGCCTGCCAACGATGAGTTAACTCAGCCTGCCATGGACGAGTTAACTCAGCCTGCCAACGACGAGTTAACTCAGCCTGCCATGGACGAGTTAACTCAGCCTGCCAACGATGAGTTAACTCAGCCTGCCAACGACGAGTTAACTCAGCCTGCCAACGATGAGTTAACTCAGCCTGCCAACGACGAGTTAACTCAGCCTGCCATGGACGAGTTAACTCAGCCTGCCAACGACGAGTTAACTCAGCCTGCCAACGATGAGTTAACTCAGCCTGCCAACGATGAGTTAACTCAGCCTGCCATGGACGAGTTAACTCAGCCTGCCAACGACGAGTTAACTCAGCCTGCCATGGACGAGTTAACTCAGCCTGCCATGGACGAGTTAACTCAGCCTGCCAACGACGAGTTAACTCAGCCTGCCAACGATGAGTTAACTCAGCCTGCCATGGACGAGTTAACTCAGCCTGCCAACGATGAGTTAACTCAGCCTGCCATGGACGAGTTAACTCAGCCTGCCAACGACGAGTTAACTCAGCCTGCCAACGACGAGTTAACTCAGCCTGCCAACGACGAGTTAACTCAGCCTGCCAACGACGAGTTAACTCAGCCTGCCAACGATGAGTTAACTCAGCCTGCCATGGACGAGTTAACTCAGCCTGCCAACGACGAGTTAACTCAGCCTGTCAACGACGAGTTAACTCAGCCTGCCATGGACGAGTTAACTCAGCCTGCCAACGATGAGTTAACTCAGCCTGCCATGGACGAGTTAACTCAGCCTGCCAACGACGAGTTAACTCAGCCTGCCAACGACGAGTTAACTCAGCCTGCCATGGACGAGTTAACTCAGCCTGCCAACGATGAGTTAACTCAGCCTGCCAACGACGAGTTAACTCAGCCTGCCAACGACGAGTTAACTCAGCCTGCCATGGACGAGTTAACTCAGCCTGCCAACGATGAGTTAACTCAGCCTGCCAACGACGAGTTAACTCAGCCTGCCAACGATGAGTTAACTCAGCCTGCCATGGACGAGTTAACTCAGCCTGCCAACGACGAGTTAACTCAGCCTGCCATGGACGAGTTAACTCAGCCTGCCAACGATGAGTTAACTCAGCCTGCCAACGACGAGTTAACTCAGCCTGCCAACGATGAGTTAACTCAGCCTGCCAACGACGAGTTAACTCAGCCTGCCATGGACGAGTTAACTCAGCCTGCCAACGACGAGTTAACTCAGCCTGCCAACGATGAGTTAACTCAGCCTGCCAACGATGAGTTAACTCAGCCTGCCATGGACGAGTTAACTCAGCCTGCCAACGACGAGTTAACTCAGCCTGCCATGGACGAGTTAACTCAGCCTGCCAACGACGAGTTAACTCAGCCTGCCAACGATGAGTTAACTCAGCCTGCCATGGACGAGTTAACTCAGCCTGCCAACGATGAGTTAACTCAGCCTGCCAACGACGAGTTAACTCAGCCTGCCAACGATGAGTTAACTCAGCCTGCCAACGACGAGTTAACTCAGCCTGCCAACGACGAGTTAACTCAGCCTGCCAACGACGAGTTAACTCAGCCTGCCATGGACGAGTTAACTCAGCCTGCCATGGACGAGTTAACTCAGCCTGCCATGGACGAGTTAACTCAGCCTGCCAACGATGAGTTAACTCAGCCTGCCAACGACGAGTTAACTCAGCCTGCCATGGACGAGTTAACTCAGCCTGCCAACGACGAGTTAACTCAGCCTGCCATGGACGAGTTAACTCAGCCTGCCATGGACGAGTTAACTCAGCCTGCCAACGATGAGTTAACTCAGCCTGCCAACGACGAGTTAACTCAGCCTGCCATGGACGAGTTAACTCAGCCTGCCAACGACGAGTTAACTCAGCCTGCCATGGACGAGTTAACTCAGCCTGCCAACGACGAGTTAACTCAGCCTGCCAACGATGAGTTAACTCAGCCTGCCAACGATGAGTTAACTCAGCCTGCCATGGACGAGTTAACTCAGCCTGCCAACGACGAGTTAACTCAGCCTGCCATGGACGAGTTAACTCAGCCTGCCAACGACGAGTTAACTCAGCCTGCCAACGACGAGTTAACTCAGCCTGCCAACGACGAGTTAACTCAGCCTGCCAACGATGAGTTAACTCAGCCTGCCAACAACGAGTTAACTCAGCCTGCCAACGACGAGTTAACTCAGCCTGCCAACGATGAGTTAACTCAGCCTGCCAACGACGAGTTAACTCAGCCTGCCAACGACGAGTTAACTCAGCCTGCCAACGACGAGTTAACTCAGCCTGCCATGGACGAGTTAACTCAGCCTGCCAACGACGAGTTAACTCAGCCTGCCAACGACGAGTTAACTCAGCCTGCCATGGACGAGTTAACTCAGCCTGCCAACAACGAGTTAACTCAGCCTGCCATGGACGAGTTAACTCAGCCTGCCATGGACGAGTTAACTCAGCCTGCCAACAACGAGTTAACTCAGCCTGCCAACGACGAGTTAACTCAGCCTGCCATGGACGAGTTAACTCAGCCTGCCAACGATGAGTTAACTCAGCCTGCCAACGACGAGTTAACTCAGCCTGCCAACGATGAGTTAACTCAGCCTGCCAACGATGAGTTAACTCAGCCTGCCAACGACGAGTTAACTCAGCCTGCCAACGATGAGTTAACTCAGCCTGCCAACGATGAGTTAACTCAGCCTGCCAACGACAAGTTAACTCAGCCTGCCAACGATGAGTTAACTCAGCCTGCCAACGACGAGTTAACTCAGCCTGCCAACGACAAGTTAACTCAGCCTGCCAACGACGAGTTAACTCAGCCTGCCAACGACGAGTTAACTCAGCCTGCCAACGACGAGTTAACTCAGCCTGCCAACGACGAGTTAACTCAGCCTGCCAACGACGAGTTAACTCAGCCTGCCAACGACGAGTTAACTCAGCCTGCCATGGACGAGTTAACTCAGCCTGCCAACGACGAGTTAACTCAGCCTGCCAACGACGAGTTAACTCAGCCTGCCAACGACGAGTTAACTCAGCCTGCCAACGACAAGTTAACTCAGCCTGCCAACGACGAGTTAACTCAGCCTGCCAACGACGAGTTAACTCAGCCTGCCAACGATGAGTTAACTCAGCCTGCCAACGATGAGTTAACTCAGCCTGCCAACGACGAGTTAACTCAGCCTGCCAACGACGAGTTAACTCAGCCTGCCATGGACGAGTTAACTCAGCCTGCCATGGACGAGTTAACTCAGCCTGCCAACGACGAGTTAACTCAGCCTGCCATGGACGAGTTAACTCAGCCTGCCAACGACGAGTTAACTCAGCCTGCCAACGACGAGTTAACTCAGCCTGCCATGGACGAGTTAACTCAGCCTGCCATGGACGAGTTAACTCAGCCTGCCAACGACGAGTTAACTCAGCCTGCCATGGACGAGTTAACTCAGCCTGCCAACGACGAGTTAACTCAGCCTGCCAACGACGAGTTAACTCAGCCTGCCATGGACGAGTTAACTCAGCCTGCCAACGATGAGTTAACTCAGCCTGCCATGGACGAGTTAACTCAGCCTGCCATGGACGAGTTAACTCAGCCTGCCAACGACGAGTTAACTCAGCCTGCCAACGATGAGTTAACTCAGCCTGCCATGGACGAGTTAACTCAGCCTGCCATGGACGAGTTAACTCAGCCTGCCAACGACGAGTTAACTCAGCCTGCCAACGACGAGTTAACTCAGCCTGCCAACGACGAGTTAACTCAGCCTGCCAACGACGAGTTAACTCAGCCTGCCAACGATGAGTTAACTCAGCCTGCCATGGACGAGTTAACTCAGCCTGCCAACGACGAGTTAACTCAGCCTGTCAACGACGAGTTAACTCAGCCTGCCATGGACGAGTTAACTCAGCCTGCCAACGATGAGTTAACTCAGCCTGCCATGGACGAGTTAACTCAGCCTGCCAACGACGAGTTAACTCAGCCTGCCAACGACGAGTTAACTCAGCCTGCCATGGACGAGTTAACTCAGCCTGCCAACGATGAGTTAACTCAGCCTGCCAACGACGAGTTAACTCAGCCTGCCAACGACGAGTTAACTCAGCCTGCCATGGACGAGTTAACTCAGCCTGCCAACGATGAGTTAACTCAGCCTGCCAACGACGAGTTAACTCAGCCTGCCAACGACGAGTTAACTCAGCCTGCCAACGACGAGTTAACTCAGCCTGCCAACGATGAGTTAACTCAGCCTGCCATGGACGAGTTAACTCAGCCTGCCAACGACGAGTTAACTCAGCCTGTCAACGACGAGTTAACTCAGCCTGCCATGGACGAGTTAACTCAGCCTGCCAACGATGAGTTAACTCAGCCTGCCATGGACGAGTTAACTCAGCCTGCCAACGACGAGTTAACTCAGCCTGCCAACGACGAGTTAACTCAGCCTGCCATGGACGAGTTAACTCAGCCTGCCAACGATGAGTTAACTCAGCCTGCCAACGACGAGTTAACTCAGCCTGCCAACGATGAGTTAACTCAGCCTGCCAACGACGAGTTAACTCAGCCTGCCATGGACGAGTTAACTCAGCCTGCCAACGACGAGTTAACTCAGCCTGCCATGGACGAGTTAACTCAGCCTGCCAACGACGAGTTAACTCAGCCTGCCAACGATGAGTTAACTCAGCCTGCCATGGACGAGTTAACTCAGCCTGCCAACGATGAGTTAACTCAGCCTGCCAACGACGAGTTAACTCAGCCTGCCAACGATGAGTTAACTCAGCCTGCCATGGACGAGTTAACTCAGCCTGCCATGGACGAGTTAACTCAGCCTGCCAACGATGAGTTAACTCAGCCTGCCAACGACGAGTTAACTCAGCCTGCCATGGACGAGTTAACTCAGCCTGCCAACGACGAGTTAACTCAGCCTGCCATGGACGAGTTAACTCAGCCTGCCAACGACGAGTTAACTCAGCCTGCCAACGATGAGTTAACTCAGCCTGCCAACGATGAGTTAACTCAGCCTGCCATGGACGAGTTAACTCAGCCTGCCAACGACGAGTTAACTCAGCCTGCCATGGACGAGTTAACTCAGCCTGCCAACGACGAGTTAACTCAGCCTGCCAACGATGAGTTAACTCAGCCTGCCAACAACGAGTTAACTCAGCCTGCCAACGACGAGTTAACTCAGCCTGCCAACGATGAGTTAACTCAGCCTGCCAACGACGAGTTAACTCAGCCTGCCAACGACGAGTTAACTCAGCCTGCCAACGACGAGTTAACTCAGCCTGCCATGGACGAGTTAACTCAGCCTGCCAACGACGAGTTAACTCAGCCTGCCAACGACGAGTTAACTCAGCCTGCCATGGACGAGTTAACTCAGCCTGCCAACAACGAGTTAACTCAGCCTGCCATGGACGAGTTAACTCAGCCTGCCATGGACGAGTTAACTCAGCCTGCCAACAACGAGTTAACTCAGCCTGCCAACGACGAGTTAACTCAGCCTGCCATGGACGAGTTAACTCAGCCTGCCAACGACGAGTTAACTCAGCCTGCCATGGACGAGTTAACTCAGCCTGCCAACGATGAGTTAACTCAGCCTGCCAACGACGAGTTAACTCAGCCTGCCAACGATGAGTTAACTCAGCCTGCCAACGATGAGTTAACTCAGCCTGCCAACGACGAGTTAACTCAGCCTGCCAACGATGAGTTAACTCAGCCTGCCAACGATGAGTTAACTCAGCCTGCCAACGACAAGTTAACTCAGCCTGCCAACGATGAGTTAACTCAGCCTGCCAACGACGAGTTAACTCAGCCTGCCAACGACAAGTTAACTCAGCCTGCCAACGACGAGTTAACTCAGCCTGCCAACGACGAGTTAACTCAGCCTGCCAACGACGAGTTAACTCAGCCTGCCAACGACGAGTTAACTCAGCCTGCCAACGACGAGTTAACTCAGCCTGCCAACGACGAGTTAACTCAGCCTGCCATGGACGAGTTAACTCAGCCTGCCAACGACGAGTTAACTCAGCCTGCCAACGACGAGTTAACTCAGCCTGCCAACGACGAGTTAACTCAGCCTGCGAACGACGAGTTAACTCAGCCTGCCATGGATGAGTTAACTCAGCCTGCGAACGACGAGTTAACTCAGCCTGCCAACGACGAGTTAACTCAGCCTGCCAACGACGAGTTAACTCAGCCTGCCAACGATGAGTTAACTCAGCCTGCCAACGATGAGTTAACTCAGCCTGCCAACGACGAGTTAACTCAGCCTGCCAACGACGAGTTAACTCAGCCTGCCAACGATGAGTTAACTCAGCCTGCCAACGACGAGTTAACTCAGCCTGCCAACGACGAGTTAACTCAGCCTGCCAACGACGAGTTTGGACCAGTTTTTTTGTTTTTTCACACAGAACCAGAGATAACGCGATCCGAAGATTTAGTACTTAAAAATGCTGTATCTTGGCTCCTGTGGACTTTTTTTTTACTATGTATTTTTGGCCGAGACATGTTATTTTCAAAGGCGTTTAAAAGCGAACGGGAGGTCGCGATAAAAAATTTTTTCTTCCCACGGAAGCACAGTGAAACCCTCAGTGATTAGCAACCATCAGGAAGCACAGTGAAACCCTCAGTGATTAGCAACCATCAGGAAGCACAGTGAAACCCTCAGTGATTAACAACCATCAGGGGATCCATCATACTGGAGATAAATATTCTGTGACGACTTGAAAAGGCAAGAAAATCTAAAGATCTCTGGCAGTGGGTGAGTTTATACACTCTGGCAGTTAAAGAGTTAAAGAGTTAACCCTTTAAGGCCTGAGGCCCATTCTACAAATGCCTTCAGTATTTCAAGATTGTTTCTCTTTTAAACCAAAGCTCACAGTGAGCTTGTAGATCTGGTATTTATATCTTGTTTATCTGGTATTTTTGAATAACCAGCAAACATCTAAAAGGACACGGATGCTTTCCGGGTTTTAACGGGTTAAAAGACCATGTTTAGTTCATTGACTGTAACTCAAGGACCTTTTGTGTCCAGGGGGAGGGGCCTATGGGGGGGTGGGGCCTATGGGGGGGTGGGGCCTATGGTGGGGTGGGGCCTATGAGGGGGGCCTATGGGAATGTGATGTGCCAGCCCAGGTGTCCCAGTACACACTTTGTGCTTTGGGAAATACACTAAGGGGGGGGGGGGGGGGGGGTACTAACGGTCAGCCGGGGCCCCCTGTGGGCGGGGGCCCCCTGTGGGCGGGGGCCCCCTGTGGGCGGGGGCCTGTTGAATTGAAATGGGTGAAAAGGCCGCCACTGCCACGGCCTTGCCTGGCAGAGATACTGAGAGAGAGAGAGACAGAGAGAGAGAGACCATGAGACTTACTGGTGTCCAGGTGGTCTTCAGGTTCACCTTCAAGATGATCTTCATGTTCTTCAAGGTGGTCTTCAGGTTCCTGTTTAAGGTGGTCTTCAGGTTCCTGTTTAAGGTGGTCTTCAGGTTCCTGTTTAAGGTGGTCTTCAGGTTCCTGTTTAAGGTGGTCTTCAGGTTCCTGTTTAAGGTGGTCTTCGGGTTGTTGTTTAAGGTGGTCTTCGGGTTGTTGTTTAAGGTGGTCTTCAGGTTCTTGTTTAAGGTGGTCTTCAGGTTCCTGTTTAAGGTGGTCTTCAGGTTCCTGTTTAAGGTGGTCTTCAGGTTCTTGTTTAAGGTGGTCTTCAGGTTCCTGTTTAAGGTGGTCTTCAGGTTCCTGTTTAAGGTGGTCTTCAGGTTCTTGTTTAAGGTGGTCTTCAGGTTCCTGTTTAAGGTGGTCTTCAGGTTCTTGTTTAAGGTGGTCTTCAGGTTGCTGTTTAAGGTGGTCTTCAGGTTGCTGTTTAAGGTGGTCTTCAGGTTGCTGTTTAAGGTGGTCTTCAGGTTGCTGTTTAAGGTGGTCTTCAGGTTGCTGTTTAAGGTGGTCTTCAGGTTGCTGTTTAAGGTGGTCTTCGGGTTGTTGTTTAAGGTGGTCTTCAGGTTCCTGTTTAAGGTGGTTTTCGGGTTCTTCAAGGTGGTCTTCAGGTTGTTGTTTAAGGTGGTCTTCGGGTTGTTGTTTAAGGTGGTCTTCAGGTTCCTGTTTAAGGTGGTCTTCAGGTTCTTGTTCAAGGTGGTCTTCAGGTTCTTGTATAAGGTGGTCTTCAGGTTCTTCACGGTGGTCTTCAGGTTCTTGTTTAAGGTGGTCTTCATATTCTTCAAGGTAGTCTTCAGGTTCTTGTTTAATAGAAACAGTCCTGGAGGGTTCTGGAGAACTGATCTTCAACCTCTTAACCATCACCCTGACCTGCATGCCGGGCTCCATACACTGGTCTGAATGAAGGAATAGAATAAGGACTTTAGTAATAATAATAATGAGTTCGTTTTTATATGAATAAGGACTTTAATAATGAGTTAGATTTGACATGAATGAGGACTTTAAAAAGAATGATGAGTTAGTTTTGATATGAATAAGGACTTAAATAATAAGGTGTTATATTTGACATGAATAAGGACTTAAATAATAAGGAGTTATATTTGACATGAATAAGGACTTAAATAATAAGGTGTTATATTTGACATGAATAAGGACTTAAATAATAAGGTGTTATATTTGACATGAATAAGGACTTAAATAATAAGGTGTTATATTTGACATGAATAAGGACTTAAATAATAAGGAGTTATATTTGACATGAATAAGGACTTAAATAATAAGGTTTTATATTTGACATGAATAAGGACTTAAATAATAAGGTGTTATATTTGACATGAATAAGGACTTAAATAATAAGGAGTTATATTTGACATGAATAAGGACTTAAATAATAAGGAGTTATATTTGACATGAATAAGGACTTAAATAATAAGGAGTTATATTTGACATGAATAAGGACTTAAATAATAAGGAGTTATATTTGACATGAATAAGGACTTAAATAATAAGGAGTTATATTTTACATGAATAAGGACTTAAATAATAAGGAGTTATATTTGACATGAATAAGGACTTAAATAATAAGGTGTTATAGCACATACACACACACGCACACGCACACACACACACGCACGCAGGCAGACAGACAGACAGACAGACAGACAGACAGACAGGCAGACAGACAGACAGACAGACAGACAGGCATGACAGACAGACAGACAGGCAGGCAGGCAGACTGACAGACAGACAGACAGACAGACAGACAGACAGACAGACAGACAGACAGACAGACAGACAGACAGACAGACAGACAGACAGGCAGACAGACAGACAGACAGACAGCATGTGTATCTTACAGGTAGATCTGTTCTCTATTGGTTGTGTCTGGATCATATTCATCTGAGCTCCACACTCTGGTCTGGAATGAAAGGGGTTAAAGTCTGGTTAAATGTTGGTTTCAACACCAGATTGAAACACAGATTCTTTTTTTCTTACATTTCCTGAAAAGTTACATTTTTTGACGTATAAGATAATCACAAATACTTCTGCATAATCATCTGAATAATTTCCATCCATGCTGCTATAGAGCATCGCAGTTCCCGCCCACTTCCTGGTTTTTCGTGGTGCCGGAAGGAACAACTCAATGCATTTTTCCCATTGACATTTCCAAAAATATTTATATCTATTAATTTAAGCCTTGAATCAAGCCATCATGACATGACATGAATCATGACCATATAACGTTTTTTTCTATGATTTTTTTTAATTTTATATTTAATTATATGATATACTATATTTAATAAATACCCTTTGTTTTGCCATTTAAAAAAATAAATAATCACAGAATCAAACGTTTTATGGTCATGATTCATGTCATGTCATGATGGCTTGATTCGAGGCTTAAATTAATAGATAAAAATATTTTTGGAAATGTCAATGGGAAAAATGCATTGAGTTGTTCCTTCCGGCACCACGAAAAACCAGGAAGTGGGCGGGAACTGCGATGCTCTATAGGACTAGATTTTATTTTTCATTTATCCTGACAGTATAGCTTTAAGTTTATATTAATTATGATCATCATCATTATTAATATTAATATTACATTGTGTTGTTTGTACCTGTATGATAAACGACAAATAAATCCTGTGGATTCTTCATTTTCCATTCTGGACACAGAAATCATCTGAAAGACAAACAACATTCACACACACAACTTATAAATATCATTAAAGTATGCATACACTGGTATAAACATCATCTAATTATATATATTGGTACTTTATAAACATTAATGTATGCATACTGGTATCATATTGAGATCAATGTGTAAACATATGACTGCATTGGAACTAGAAATTAATTCAAGTGAAATTGATAGAAAATAAGACATTTTTGGGGTGAGCTATTCCTTTAAAGGAGTAGTTCACCCCAAAAATGACTTATTTTCGATCAATCACACACCCCATGAAGCATTGAATTCATGGAGATTTTCTAGTCTTTGTCACATTCCTGAGCCAATAATTTGATGACCGGGTGTATTTCCGGTAGGAGACACAATAAAGAGACTCCTTTGTGTCTCCTACCGGATACAATAGCATCTTTCCGCTGGTCATCAAATTATTGTCTCAGGAATGAGACAAAAACTAAAGAATCTCCATGAATTCAATGCTTCATGGGGTGTAGAAAATACGTTTTTTTTTTGGGGTGAACTACTCCTTTAAGTAATGTAAAGTATGATGTGAACATGCACGGCACATCATTATCAATCTAAAATTTAACCTTCAACTTCTTCTTTATGCCCCAAAATGACTGGATAAACAGGTTGTGTAGGATTGTATAAATATTAGACCTTAATCGTCAAATTGTTCAACCAAGACAAAGACGTCAGTAGAATGAAATGAGAACGTTGTGTAAAGAGACATCTTCTTCTTAACCCATTAAAACCAGGAACACATCTGTGTGTAACCACTTTAACCATTATTTTATGCTTTAGCTATAACAAAAATAGCAGATATACAAGCTCATAGCGCAACATGAGCTTGTAGATCTGCTTTTTTTTTTTAATCGTGAAAATGTGTGCAAATCTTTGAATTTATATATTTTTTAAAGCAAACATTTTTAACTCAAATCTTTGCCTCTGGGCGGTCCCTGCTGGAACGATTTATTTTGAGATGGGGGTCCGCGGCCAAATACATACAATTTTGTGGGTCCTTGACATGAAGAAGTTTGAGAAGCACTGATATTATAGCAACTTAAGTTTTTCAAAAAAAATGTGTAGAATCCACCAGAAGCAAAGATTTGAGTTACAAATGTTTGCTTTAAAATAAATATATATTCAAAGATCTGCAAGTTTTTTTTATGAATAGCCAAAGTATAAAATAATGGTTAAAATCGAAAATGATTTCCCGGTCTAACAGCTGTAGTTTAAGCAGGTTAAACAGGGACAGTTGCTGCACTACTAGACTTCATCTTTCTTTGTCTTTATCCAGGGCCACTGCCATTTGGGTGATAATTCATCATTTAGTTACTGCTTTATCTTAACGGTATATCTTTATTCTCTGACGCATTCAAACGCCTTCTGAAGACCGTCTTCAGTTATAACAGGGTCACAAGATGAAGAGATGCTGAATAATGAACATAAACCACATTAAAGTTCAATTAAACCACAGGTCACTGTTACACCACGAGCGGTGACTTTGTAGAATCCTGTGACTCTGCTGCTGTCACACTGTTACACCACGACCGGTGACTTTGTAGAATCCTGCGACTCTGCTGCTGCAGCAGTAACACTCTTACACCACGACCGGTGACTTTGTAGAATCCTGTGACTCTGCTGCTGCTCTAACACTGTTACACCACGACCGGTGACTTTGTAGAATCCTGTGACACTCTGCTGCTGCAGTAACAGTGTTACACCACGACCGGTGACTTTGTAGAATCCTGTGACTCTGCTGCTGCTCTAACACTGTTACACCACGACCGGTGACTTTGTAGAATCCTGTGACTCTGCTGCTGCTCTAACACTGTTACACCACGACCGGTGACTTTGTAGAATCCTGTGACTCTGCTGCTGCAGTAACACTGTTACACCACGATCGGTGACTTTGTAGAATCCTGTGACTCTGCTGCTGCTCTAACACTGTTACACCACGACCGGTGACTTTGTAGAATCCTGTGACTCTGATGCTGCAGTAACACTGTTACACCACGACCGGTGACTTTGTAGAATCCTGTGACTCTGCTGCTGCAGTAACACTGTTACACCACGACCGGTGACTTTGTAGAATCCTGTGACTCTGCTGCTGCAGTAACACTGTTACACCACGACCGGTGACTTTGTAGAATCCTGTGACTCTGCTGCTGCTCTAACACTGTTACACCACGACCGGTGACTTTGTAGAATCCTGTGACACTCTGCTGCTGCAGTAACACTGTTACACCACGACCGGTGACTTTGTAGAATCCTGTGACACTCTGCTGCTGCAGTAACACTGTTACACCACGACCGGTGACTTTGTAGAATCCTGTGACTCTGCTGCTGCAGTAACACTGTTACACCCAGTGGCGTTCCCAGGAATTACATTTAGGGCAGGCGAGATTTTTTTTCCTCCCCCCCTCCCCACGAAGGGGGGGGGGGGGGGGGGGTACTCGGGGAAAAATCTCGGGGAAAACAAGTTAACAACAAACAACACTACACTGACTATAAAACTGAAAAACGTTAATAAAAACAATATGCTGCTAGTATGTATAATCAATTCTTCAGCGGTTGTGTCTTCATGTTGTAGTTTAGTAATGAATGGCTCAAGCTGCTCTCAGAACCCCTTTATGCCGCCAGGTGAGTACAGGTGATGGCCCAGAGTAGACCCAGATCCCTGGCACTCCTATCACCCCATGAAGACAAAGGCTACATTTGCATCTCTATAGGCGACTCGGCGAGGGTCGCTCTGCTGAATGGATACGGTGGTGATCATAGATATATATAAAGCTATGGTGGTGATTAGATGCCTGCCTGCAGAATGGACGAGGAGGAGGCGGGGCTAATGGTCCGACGGACACTATTCTGTTTGGATTTTTTTCACTGCCTGTTTTTCGGTCAGTCTTTTACTTTATTTTCTAGGGGAGGTGAGATTTTAGTTGCCCTGCCTCTATGGTGCGTACGCCACGTTACACCACGACCGGTGACTTTGTAGAATCCTGTGACTCTGCTGCTGCTCTAACACTGTTACACCACGACCGGTGACTTTGTAGAATCCTGTGACTCTGCTGCCGCTCTAACACTGTTACACCACGACCGGTGACTCTGCTGCAGTAACTCTGTTTCTCTATAAACACTAAGTAACACTTTGTATCAATCTGTACTTTACTTGTACATGTAATAAACATGTAACATTGTACATGTAATAAACATGTAACATTGTACATGTAATAAACATGTAACATTGTACATGTAATAAACATGTAACATTGTACATGTAATAAACATGTAACATTGTACATGTAATAGACATGGATCAGAGGAGAATAGATTTACGTACCGTTTCAGTTTCCAGGTGAGAAACAAGTGTCAAATAAGTCAAACAACAAGCAAGTGAAATAATAAGAGAAGTAAACCGTTATATTATAACTCTATGGAAGTAAACCGTTATATTATAACTCTATGGAAGTAAACCGTTATATTATAACTCTATGGAGGTAAACCGTTATATTATAACTCTATGGAAGTAAACCGTTATATTATAACTCTATGGAAGTAAACCGTTATATTATAACTCTATGGAGATAAACCGTTATATTATAACTCTATGGAAGTAAACCGTTTACTTCCTTTATCTGAGTGAAGTGGGTGGAAACCTTTTTTTTTCATAGGAGACAGGAAGCAGGTTGGCATGAACCCAGATTCTAACCATTCTTTATTATTATTATTATTATTATTATCATTATTATTATTATTATTATTATTATTATTATTATTATTATTATTATTATTATCATTATTATTATTATTATTATTATTATTATTATTATTATTATTATTATTATTACTATTATTATTATTATCATTATTATCATCATCATTATTATTATTATTATTATTATTATTATTATTATTATTATTATTATTATCATTATTATTATTATTATTATTATTATTATTATTATTATTATCATTATTATTATTATTATTATTATTATCAAATATATCAAAAGTATTGGTATAAGAATGTACTTAAAGTACAAAAGTAGAAATTAGTCATTATGCAGAATTTCAAATGTATCAAATGTCTAAAAATCTTTTGAAAATAGCAGATCTACAAGCTCACAATGCGTCGCGATGCGACGCGTTGTGAGCTTGTAGATCTGCTATTTTCAAATGGCCAAAATGTATATAGGGCTGAAGCGGTTAATGTAAATTTTGTAATAATAATCAAAAACAAAAAAGTAACTAGGAACTAAAGTTTTCAAATAATTGTAGTTGAGTAAAAGTATAATATTTGCCTCTGAGATGTAGTGGAGTAGAAGTAAAAGTATTGCAAATTGGAAATACTCCAGTAAAGTACAAATACCTCAACATTGTACTTAAGTACAGCACTTAAATAAATGTACTTAGTTACTTTCCACCACTGAATATATATATATATATATATACATATATATATATATATATATATATATATATATATATATATATATATATATATATATATATATATATATATATATATATATATATATATATATATATATATACAAAACACTGCAACAAGTTAGTCTAAAGGATGAAATAAATGTTAAAATATAAATTAAGTTAAAGAACAGTTTATCTATGTGCTCTGATTATCATGTCATATCAGCAGGTGAACACCAGGGGGCAGAATTTTACAACAACACGTTTCAATAGCACTAACAGGCAAGTTTATGGAATAAAACACATTTGTACAAATGACTCATAAATACTCAAAAATAAGACTCATAAATACTCATAAATACTCAAACATGCTCATAAATACTCATACGTACTCATAAATACTTACAATATAAGAAACTTATATGCACTCATAAATATTCATAACGCTTCATAACAATAACCATAACACATCATAAAGCCTTTTATTATAATACTTAATACTATTTGCTCTTTACTGTTGGTTTATATTATATATAATAATAATAATAATATAGAATAGAATAGAATAGAATAATAGAAAGAAAGAAAGAAAGAAAGATGGAGGTTTCTGCCTGACAGCGGCATTATGTGAAGCCCCGCCCCCCCAGACACACCTGAAGCACAATGACATGAACACACACACACACACACACACACACACACAGCGTGTTGACGTTCAGATCAGATGAAGCTTCATCCACGATAAGGTGAATAAAACATACTTTACTTTATCTGTCTGTCTGTCTGTCTGTCTGTCTGTCTGCCTGCCTGCCTGCCTGTCTGTCTGTCTGTCTGTCTGTGGACATTTTTGTAAAAGTATCAATACTGCAATGTATTCATACTCTGTTGCAATTAACAGTCCAGAATTCAAAACTTTACTTGAGTAAAAGTACAAAAATATTGGTATAAAAATGTACCAAAAGTATAAATTGCCCATTATGTAGATTATACTAATTATACATATAATATATACGTTTATATATATATATACATTATGTAGAAATGTCTCATTTCACAAGTTTTCAAATGTATAAAAATATTTTGAAAATAGCAGAGCTTGTAGATCTGCTATTTTCAAATGGCCGAAATGTAAATAGGGCTGAAGTGGTTAATGTATATTTTGTAATAATAATACAAATCTACAAAGTAACGAGTAACTAAAGTTAGTGTCCACTCTGCCTTAGTGCCCACTCTGCCTTATTGTCCACTCTGCCTTTTATCCGTTTGTGGGAGTGATGGGTGAGACAGGTGGATAAGGTGAGACAGACAGGTGGATAAGGTGAGACAGGTGGATAAGGTGAGACAGGTGGATAAGGTGAGACAGACAGGTGGATAAGGTGAGACAGGTGGATAAGGTGAGACAGGTGGACAAGGTGAGACAGAGTTCTGTTTACTCTGGGAATGATCAAATGTCTTTCTAAATTCACACAGGTTTCTGAAACACGTTTGTTTCTATATCAGCTGCTCAAACCCTTGTGTCTACGACCCCCAACATGATGTATTTGTATTTGGCCGCCGACCCCCAGAAACAAAGATTTGAGTTACAAATGTTCGCTTTAAAATTTATAATATATATATATATTTAAAGATTTGCATAAATTGTCAAAACATTTAAAAAAGATAGCAGATCTACAAGCTCATAGCGCGGCACCAGCTTGTAGTCACTCGTTTAACACCTAAACAAACGCAAACTAAGCTGATTCAGACGATATATAGAACATCACAAAACCCACTACTGTTGTTTTGTTCTTTTCTAAACGTTAACTTCATGTTGATTTTACTATTTGAAGATCCAGATCCACAGATCTAGTCTGGGTTTTCTTCCTAATAAAAATAGTAAAATCAACAGGAAGTTAACATTTTTATAAAAACAATAAAATGATCAATTTCTAATCAATGGGGCAATTATTTAAGATTTCTTGTCCACCTGTGGAGTTCCATCATGGCAAGGTAAATACACAACCCAAACCTCTACCACAGTGGTCTGGCCCTTTAAATAGTTTTTTTAATGTTTTGACACTTGCTTTGGCAACAATGTAAACCAGGGGTCTTCAACAGGGGGTCCGGGACCCCTAGGGGGTCCTCAGAGGTACTACAGGGGGTCCACCAAATCATTGTGTGATAGGAACTTAGTTTTTTACATTTGAACTTGAACCCTAGCATCCCTATACTAAGAACAACTTTAGCCGAAAATAGCAGATCTACAAGCTCACAACGCCTCGCGCTGTGAGGCGTTGTGAGCTTGTAGCATTTGCATATTGTGCTTTGTGCTTATACAAATGTGCTTTGTGCTTTGGTTTGTGTGGAAACAACAATCTGTATCAATGATGTTGGTGTAATGTTGGCCAAACCCTGGCCTGTGGAACAGTAGGTTCCTTAATGTTTAGCTCAACGTCTTCCAGAGACCCAAACTACTGAATACAGCCAATCTACAATAATACAAATAACATCTAACTATCAAACTACTGAATACAGCCAATCTACAATAATACAAATAACATCTAACTATCAAACTACTGAATACAGCCAATCTACAATAATACAAATAACATCTAACTATCAAACTACTGAATACAGCCAATCTACAATAATACAAATAACATCTAACTATCAAACTACTGAATAACATCTCAAATTCATATTTTCACCATTTTGTGTGACACTGTAGTGTGACGAGGTAGGACATTAATTTATGGGAAAGAAAGAAAGAAAGAAAGAAAGAAAGAAAGAAAGAAAGATGGATATTTCTGCCTTAGGTTGCTGCATTATGTGAAGCCCCGCCCCTACACACCTGAAGCACAATGACATCATTGTCATCAACACACACACACACACACACACACACACACACACACACACACACACACACACACACCGTTAAACAAACAAACACACGCCTGTAACACACACACTTAGCAACACGTCGCACAAACCTGCGTTAAACGCACGGAAAAGCACACACACACACACAGACAGACAGACAGACAGACAGACAGACAGACAGCATCACAACGTGTTGATGTTCAGATCAGATGAAGCTTCATCCATGAGGTGAGAATAAAACATACTTTACTTTCATAATGTGGAATATATATATATATATATATATATATATATATATATATATATATATATATATATCATAGACAGATCTGTATAATTTCCCTACTTCATGGAATTCCCTTTTAGGATTTTATGAATTTCTTTTAAAAATGTTTGTTCTGTTTTAGATGTATTTATTTATTTATTTATTTTACTCGCGGCCCACACAACATTGTCTGTGACCCACTAAGGGGTCCCGCCCCAGTGTTTAGGAACCGCTGTAGTGCAGGGCATCACAAGCTTGTAGATCTGCTATTTTCACCACTTCTAAAGTTTAAAAAAAAATGACTTGCGACTCGCAACCCATAAAAATGGGTCCCAACCCACAGTTTGGGAACCACTGCCTAACCTCACCTATAACCTCAAAACCACGCCCACCTGGTCGAAACACCAAAGAAAGAGGGAGTCCTAACAAGCTCCATCCCTTTTGTTATTTCCATAAGAGAAAGGATTACAAATGGTACCAGATATCTATCCAGTACGGTAAATACCTACCTGAGGTACAGTAAAAACATAATACCTACCTGAGGTACAGTAAAAACATAAGGTAAATACCTACCTGAGGTACAGTAAAAACATATGGTAAATACCTACCTGAGGTACAGTAAAAACATAATACCTACCTGAGGTACAGTAAAAACATAAGGTAAATACCTACCTGAGGTACAGTAAAGACATAAGGTAAATACCTACCTGAGGTACAGTAAAGACATAAGGTAAATACCTACCTGAGGTACAGTAAAAACATAATACCTACCTGAGGTACAGTAAAAACATAATACCTACCTGAGGTACAGTAAAAACATAATACCTACCTGAGGTACAGTAAAACATAATACCTACCTGAGGTACAGTAAAAACATAAGGTAAATACCTACCTGAGGTACAGTAAAAACATAAGGTAAATACCTACCTGAGGTACAGTAAAGACATAAGGTAAATACCTACCTGAGGTACAGTAAAAACATAAGGTAAATACCTACCTGAGGTACAGTAAAGACATAAGGTAAATACCTACCTGAGGTACAGTAAAGACATAAGGTAAATACCTACCTGAGGTACAGTAAAGACATAAGGTAAATACCTACCTGAGGTACAGTAAAGACATAAGGTAAATACCTACCTGAGGTACAGTAAAGACATAAGGTAAATACCTACCTGAGGTACAGTAAAAACATAAGGTAAATACCTACCTGAGGTATAGTAAAAACATAAGGTAAATTCCTACCTGAGGTATAGTAAAAACATAAGGTAAATTCCTACGTTATGAGACATAAGGTAAAAACTTACCTTAGGTACAGTAAAGACATAAGGTAAATAATACCTACGTTATGAGACATAAGGTAAATACCTACCTGAGGTATAGTAAAAACATAAGGTAAAAACCTACCTGAGGTACAGTAAAGACATAAGGTAAATAATACCTACGTTATGAGACATAAGGTGTGGTAACAGGTTTTATATTGCGGTTGTCATTCAGTGTAATTAAGTGTTGCAATGATGAATGAAGCAACAATGAAGCTTAATCCCCATCCAGTTGCAGCTTGTCTCAGCAGACAAGCTGCAACTGGAAACTGACTATGAGACTTTCACTTTCCTATAATGTCTATGTGAACCCGGGGGTCTGTAGGGGGTTAAGAAGTGACCTGGGCTGAACCCGGGGGTCTGGTAGGGGGTTAAGAAGTGACCTAGGCTGAACCCGGGGGTCTGGTAGGGGGTTAAGAAGTGACCTGGGCTGTCTGTCAGGTCAGAGGAAGAGACTGAACAGTACCTCTAACTGTAACCCCAGTGCATACTGACGGACCATCTATGTACTGAAAAGACACGTCTGTTTTGCCACTGTGAGAATGTGTATGAACTGCTTGCCCACACAGTGAGGTGATGTAATGTCTCTGAACTTGTTTTAAAAAAGATAAAATAAAAAGTTGGTCACAAAAAAAAACCTATGTTGTTCCAGGAACCCCCGGAAGCAAAGATTTGAGTTTAAAATGTTGGCTTTAAAACATTTTTTTTTCCAATATTATAAAAAAATATATATTCAAATATTATTTCAAAACATATATTTAAATATTATTTAAAAAGAATATATATAATAAAAAATAGCAGATCTAAATGTTCCATTATCTACTGATCAACTGGTGACATGAGGCAGGTTTGACCAGTAGCAGACACATATATCTAAATATTATTTAAAGACATATATTTAAATATTATTTAAAAAATATATATTTAAATATTATTTAAAAAAAAAATATTTAAATATGATTTAAAAACATATATTTAAATACTATTTAAAACATATGTATTTAAATATTATTTAAACATATATATAGTTAAATATTATTTAAAAACATATATTTAAATATTATTTAAAAATATATATAAAAAAATTGCAGATCTAAATGTTCCATTATCTACTGATTGTCAACTGATGACATGAGGAGGTTTGACCAGTAGCAGACACATATTTAAATATGATTTAAAGACATATATTTAAATATTATTTAAAAAATATATATTTAAATATTATTTAAAAACATGTATTTAAATATGGTTTAAAAACATATATTTAAATATTATTAAAAAAAATACATATTTAAATATTATTAAAAAATATATGTTTAAATATGATTTAAAAATATATATTTAAAAAAAAATAGTAGATCTACACGCTCGCAGCGCGGCACGAAGTGACGAGCTGTGAGCGTGTAGATCTGCTATTTCTGAATAGCCAAAGTATAAAAGAATGGTTAAAGTGATTACAATGATTGAAAATAGCTCAAATGTAAAATGATGCGGATGCTGTCCTGGTCTTAATGGGTTAATTAAGGTGATCAGGTGAGAGTCTAAGGCATGGACATGTACCAATGCTACGCTACAAGATACACCTGATTTGATTTATTAATTAATTAACGTAACAATGGAAAAAAGACACTACGCTACAAGATACACCTGATTTGATTTATTAATTAATTAACGTAACAATGGAAAAAAGACACTACGCTACAAGATACACCTGATTTGATTTATTAATTAATTAACGTAACAATGGAAAAAAGACACTACGCTACAAGATACACCTGATTTGATTTATTAATTAATTAACGTAACAATGGAAAAAAGACACTACGCTACAAGATACACCTGATTTGATTTATTAATTAATTAACATAACAATGGAAAAAAGACACTACGCTACAAGATACACCTGATTTGATTTATTAATTAATTAACGTAACAATGGAAAAAAGACACTACGCTACAAGATACACCTGATTTGATTTATTAATTAATTAACATAACAATGGAAAAAAGACACTACGCTACAAGATACACCTGATTTGATTTATTAATTAATTAACGTAACAATGGAAAAAAGACACTACGCTACAAGATACACCTGATTTGATTTATTAATTAATTAACGTAACAATGGAAAAAAGACACTACGCTACAAGATACACCTGATTTGATTTATTAATTAATTAACGTAACAATGGAAAAAAGACACTACGCTACAAGATACCTGATTTGATTTTTTACACGTAATCATTAATGTTAAACATTAAAGGACAACTTTGTTTTATTACAACCAAAGTTTATATTTTAGCTTGTAATTAAAGTAAATAAAAGATGAGTGTTATTTTTTTTTTCATTTACTGCTTTCTACAGTTTTAGCAATTTTCGTGATATTTTCTACAGTGGGCATTATGTCCGGTGGCTAAATATGCCCTTTTTACACAATAAAAAAGGTACGGTGTGTTGCGTTTGCATTAGCCATTATCCCAGCGTGTAGTGTAACCAGTGGTCATTAGGAAAACACGTACATCCTCAATGAAGTTCAGCCAGGTAGTGAGGCATATTTATTGTGCGCATGTGCAGTAGCAGACAGTATGTGCACGCAGGCACGTGATGTTGTAACGCAGGTACGTGATGACGTAATATCAAGAACATGGCTTTGCATCAATGTTAAACATTCAACACCCCCACTCAAAGACATGTCCATAGCTCCCTAGAACACACAATCTCTTTTTCTTTTTTTTTCTTTCTTTTTTTTTCTTTTCCCTCTGACATTTTAATTTGATCTGGCAAATTACATCCCTCCAAACAAATAATTTTTAAATTTGTCAAGCTTAGCCTTTGTTAGTGGCTTGGTAAGGACATCAGCAACCATCTCTGTCGTAGGGCAGTATTCTATTGTTATCTTATCCTCGGCTTGTGCAGATCTAATAAAATGGTATTTAATGTCTACATACATGCTTGGATCTTTGGAAAGAGCGATAGCTACCTGGTTATCCTCATATATTTTAACTGGTGTATGCTGGCTACCTCTATCCATTTCTTTTAACATTTGTACAAGGTACATGCTCTCTTGTGTGGTAGCTGCAAGTGCCATATACTCAGCTTCGCAAGTAGATAATGCCACTGTGGGCTGCTTCTTACTTTTCCAAGATATAACAGGACCACTCTTACTTACTTACGGTCGCAAGACAAATTTCAGTGTGAACTGACAATAAAGTATTATCGTATCGTACTTAAGCTTAAACAATAACCTGTTGTGCTTCGCCTGTCTTGTTGGTCTGGTGCCCAGTCAGCTTTAAGTTTGCCCTTCAAGTTTTAAGTTTTCCTCTCTCTTCTTATAGCACAACTCCTGATCACTAGTATCTTTCAAATATCGCAACACTTGTTTTGCCGCTACCCAGTGCTGTTGCTTAGGCTCTGACAAATGCTGTGACAGCTTACCTACAACCCAACCCAAGTCAGGCCTGGTGCTTGTCATAATGTATATCAGACTACTTATGACTTCTCGATACCCTGTTGTATCTATCACTTCACCTTCAGTGTCAAAGTGTAACTTTTGCTCACATGGGGTTGACCTTGGTTTGCACTCAGACATACCAAACCTTTGTAGCACTTTTTCAATGTGTCATTTTTGATTCATTTTGACCTCTCCTTCACATCAATTCCCAGAAAGTGTTTTAACTTTCCTAAATCTTTCATTTTGAATTTCCCTTTTAACATCTCTTTCACCTCACTGAGCAAGTCATTGTCACTGGCTGCAATGAGTAAATCATCTACCCAAATTATCAGTATCACACAATTAGTCTAGGACCTGGCTAAGATATGTATGCACTTAATTTAGGAGAGAATATCTCAACTGTTCTTGGCTAATATGACCCCAGGGAACAACTTTGACTAATTCTCTATCCGGGACGAAATACCCGAAAATGACCACGCCCTTTTTAAAATGACCATAACCGGAGCACTATTTCCAACATGGTAAACCGTTGGAGCTACAGATTTACTGAGTTGCTCAAAATGTTCAGAAACATAGAAAATATTAACATTTCTAATTTGATATTTTATGACAGAACAGCCAGGGCTTACAGTCTGGATTACAGTCCAGGGGCATAGGGATTTTTTTGTGCTAACCCTAACCCTAAAAGCACTACATTTGTCCCAGATGTAACCCAGGGCATGCTCTAATGATTTAGCAAGGGTGCCCGAGCCAGCGACCTTCAGGGCCATCATAGTGGCCAAATCCAATATGGCCGCCACCTGCCAAAGTCTATGGCTATAACGTTTGAACCACATGAGCTACGAATGCAAACTTGGTGTCTAAATCATGTTTTTTGACAATTAGAAACATGTTTGAATGCTTATCTTTATGATTTAATCTATCTAGAGGACACTAATTTGATTATCACAAATATGGCCACTATGTTATGAAACAACCAATGTATCTTACAATGTAATTTTATTGAAACAATAGAATGATTTAAGAGTAGAACTCATTCCTAATGATATACAGCTACAGCTAGTACAGTATGTGCAACATGTAATACTATATAGTATTACTATATACTGACCATCTTAATCCGGCCCGCCAAGTCCTCAAAGAAAAACAAAATGCCCCCCCCCCCCCATCCATCAGCATTCCTCCATCTGTATGTACTCAAATGTTTTATGTTTATAATGTAACAGTGAAACAGTCAACCTTGAGTCCATATTTATAACCTAATCATTAGGTCCATTGCATTAGGTCCTAATGCAATGTGTTTGATCAGTGACCTAGGGAGTGTTGCATATCAGACAAGATAAGATACTGTATAAATGTATAGGCTCATTTAAAAGTTGGTTGTTTTATGCAAGTAATCTTTTTATTGTAAGGCCAGAGTACACCAGAGTGATACAGTACAGCTGTAAAAAAAAACTGAACATTATTGTTGTGAAGACAAGTACCTTATTGTAGTAAGGTAGGCTACTGTCTACCAAATTCATGCAGTTGTAACATAATTCAGCACCATGTGTTTCACGTTTCAATTCAATTGTACAATGTGTGGCAGTTCACTCACTTTATCGAAGTCAGTATAAACCCCTGGAAATAAATCTTGCTCACCCCTGGGCTAGTATGATATCATACTAGTCAAAGGTGTATAGAGTTGTTTACAATATGTTTATATCACATTATGGTCTTGGTGTTACAACAGCAACAACCTTACTGGCACCTGCAAGATCCAGTAAGGTTCACAAGTCTTAGTAATGGAGTCCCAGTACCTGGAAATCTGGGATATTTTGTTGGACGGAGGTTGTCTGATCCAATAGAAGCTGGTCTGAAGCAGTTTTTACTTGCTGTGTGTGTGTGTGTGTGTGTGTGTGTGTGTGTGTGTGTGTGTGTGTGTGTGTGTGTGTGTGTGTGTGTGTGTGTGTGTGTGTGTGTGTGTGTGTGTGTGTGTGTGTGTGTGTGTGTGTGTGTGTGTGTGTGTGTGTGTGTGTGTGTGTGTGTGTGTGTGTGTGTGCGCGTGCGTGCGTGCGTGCGTGCAGTATGTATCAGTTGTTGCAGAGCTGTTCTGTTGTTGTAGTAAACACCAAGACAAATTCCTAGCAACCATTTGTTGTTTAGCAATTAACTTTTCTGATTCTAATTTAAACATAATATGTTATAATTGTAAGTGTAATTCCATACACCTTTGACTATGATAGTGTTCAATGCATGCTGAGCATTGATGTGCATAGTGTACTGGCTGTTGCTGTATACTTTGGGTTCTATAGTCATATTATATTGTTTCAATAAAATGACATTGTTTTCTCCAGTTTGATCTTAATTTGATCTCATTCCTACAACTACTGTATACACTCAATCTGGATGAAACTTTATGTTTCTCTACTCATTGTAGAGTCTCATGATAGTCAAACATGCGCTGAAAGTTCCTGAGAGGCTACCGTTAATGCCGAACGATTTAACACTGGTTGCTTGTTTCTCTACCTGTTTCTCTACCTGACACCAAGTTGCCAGGTTCTGGAAAGAAACAAGCAACCAGTGTTAAATCGTTCGGTCCGCGGACAAACACATATCATTTTGGGGGTCCTTGACATGAAAAAAGTTTGAGAACCACTGATATTATAGCAACATAAGTAAAAAAAACCTGTTAGGATTTAGAAGATTTGTAGAATCCCCCAGAAGCAAAGAAATGCTTTGAAAATATCTATATTTATTTGCGCACATTTTCAAAGATTTTTTTTAAATAGCAGATCTACAAGCTCGTGGCGCGGCACTCGCTTTTTGAATAGCCAAAGAAATTACTGTTTATTCACACTAGTATAGAGATGAGTGCGCATGGGGTATCCTGTACTGTTTATTCACACTAGTATAGATTTTTTATTGGGAAAACTGAATCCATTCTCTTTGGGACCAAACATTCCCTCAGACAGATGGATGTAAATGATTTCAAGGTCAAAGTCGATGACACAATTATCTCTAGCAAAGAAGAGATTACCTATTTGGGTTGTGTTCTTGACAAATACCTGACAGGTGAAAGCATGGCTACAAAGGTGGTCAAAAGAGTAAACCAGAGAACCAGATTTATGGGCAGAGTTTCCTCTTTTGTCAACCCTCAGGCCCTCAGGACCCTCTCTGGGGCCCTGATTCAACCACTTTTTGACTATGCTTGCACCTCCTGGTACTCCAACACCTCAGTGTCACTGAAGACTAAGCTTCAAACCTCCCAAAACAAACTGATTCGGCTACTCCTCGGATTGGGGCCCATGACCCACCTTTCTCCCACCCATTTTGCCAGCCTAGGCTGGCTCAGGGTGGAAGACAGGGTTAAGATGGGACTGGCCTTCAAAATTGTAAATGCAAATTTGCCCGATATGCCCCCTATTCCCGCATATCTGAGTAAATACCTCCAAAAGGTTAGCGACACCCACAGTCACAATACCAGAGGGAGCGTTAACAACAATTTGGTACCACCCACCCATAAATCAAACATGGGCAAATTCTCCTTCTACAGCACTGCCACCCAGGATTGGAATAGTCTAACTCCATCCCTCAAAAAATGCAGTTCGCTGGGCTCATTTAAAAGAGCCATAAAAAAATCACCTTTCAGGAGGCCAAAGGTGGAGGTAGTACCATTTTCCCGTTAGACAGCAGACCCCCCCCCCCCCTGTTCTTGTACATATTATTTTTTTCCCCTCTTTTTTATTTTTTTTGTTGTACATAGTGTTATATATTTTTTTTGGCTGTTTATTTTGTAATGATATTTGAACTGTGGTGCCACTATATATGTCTATGAATTAAATACCAAGGCCCTCATTGGAAACAAGTCCGCAAGGACTTTTATGAACGGACCTGTTAGACAAAGTATTTTAAATGTAACTGTGCTGTTTTACATTTTTTTGCCTAATAAAATATTCAATCAATCAATCAATCAAAGAGATGATGCTCAGGGGGTCGGCGACCCCTTAGCTCTGGCACTATGTGGGCTGGGGGCTCGCGCGTGCTCGCACCGTCAGCGGCGGTCTTAACCATGTCTTTAACACCTTAAAGTTTAAACAATAGCCTCTCAAGGTTCGCGCCGTCAGCGGCGAGCCGTTCTCAATAGCCTCTACCATGGCTGCTTTGCATAACATTAGGCTACTGGAGAAAAGCCATGGACTTGAATTGAATGTGTTCCATTCCTCTCACAATGAGAGACAACAGTCTCTGCACTGCAGAGTGTGAAGGGGATCGCTTAGCAGAGGACCCAGTTCTCTGAGACAAGACAAAGACAAGATGTCTGATTATTTTAAGTACTTATGTGTGGGTGAGTCTATGTAAAGGGCTTTTATATAAAACTAAAAGGAAAATAAAATAATTAATTAATTGAAACAAAAATAAAAACAACAAATTAACAATGCAACGAAATAATAAGAGATATAATTACATTAAAAATCACAATTACATTGAATACAGTATTTCAACTAGCACTAAGCTGATTGGCTATGTGCACATGCGTGCACGTGCACGGGACGTCAGAAAATAGAGCCCCCCTAGCTCAGAAATCCACAGCTCATCACTGGGCCATGGGGTATCCTGTACATTACTGTTTATTCACACTAGTACAGAGATGAGTGCCATCCAGTGTAATGTCTCTTTGTTGTTAGAGTAGGGAGGTCTTTGATCAGGTTAGCTCTTTACTTCATTTAGGTAGTGAGTGAGTTTAGGGTTTAATTGTAACCTTTACTTTGGCACAACCTTTGTTTGTTCCGTTGGCTTTAGAACTTGGCATTATTTGTCAGCTCTGTATGCACTTCAAAACAAAACACTCAATTCACTCATCCATCCGTTTCTGTTAAACTCTGTCATATTTGTTATTGTCCCTTATCCCCTGGGACCACCCATTACGGAGGGAACATTTATACAGTATAGGCTACTTGTCATGAAAACATGTGTCCATACAATCCAGTAGAATGCATGGTTATCAAAGCCAAATCATGAATATTTGTTATTTTTTGTCTCTTTCCTAAGACAATAATTTGATGTTTGTGTCTCTCAATAATGTAATGTGTAATGGTGCTTTAAAGCTATCCACAGAGGTCTGTCTTAGGTGTAATGGTGCTTTAAAGCTATCCACAGAGGCTGTCTTAGGTGTAATCGTGCTTTAAAGCTATCCACAGAGGTCTGTCTTAGGTGTAATGGTGCTTTAAAGCTATCCACAGAGGTCTGTCTTAGGTGTAATGGTGCTTTAAAGCTATCCACAGAGACTGTCTTAGGTGTAATGGTGCTTTAAAGCTATCCACAGAGGTCTGTCTTAGGTGTAATGGTGCTTTAAAGCTATCCACAGAGGTCTGTCTTAGGTGTAATGGTGCTTTAAAGCTATCCACAGAGGTCTGTCTTAGGTGTAATGGTGCTCTAAAGCTATCCACAGAGGCCTGTCTTAGGTGTAATGGTGCTTTAAAGCTATCCACAGAGGCTGTCTGTCTTAGGTGTAATGGTGCTTTAAAGTTATCCACAGTGGCTTTCTTAGGTGTAATGGTGCTTTAAAGCTATCCACAGAGGCTGTCTTAGGTGTAATGGTCCTTTAAAGCTATCCACAGAGGCTGTCTTAGGTGTAATGGTCCTTTAAAGCTATCCACAGAGGCTGTCTTAGGTGTAATGGTGCTTTAAAGCTATCCACAGAGGTCTGTCTTAGGTGTAATGGTGTTTTAAAGCTATCCACAGAGGCCTGTCTTAGGTGTAATGGTGTTTTAAAGCTATCCACAGAGGCTGTCTGTCTTAGGTGTAATGGTGCTTTAAAGCTATCCACAGTGGCTTTCTTAGGTGTAATGGTGCTTTAAAGCTATCCACAGAGGCTGTCTTAGGTGTAATGGTCCTTTAAAGCTATCCACAGAGGCTGTCTTAGGTGTAATGGTGCTTTAAAGCTATCCACAGAGGTCTGTCTTAGGTGTAATGGTGCTTTAAAGCTATCCACAGAGGTCTGTCTTAGGTGTAATGGTGCTTTAAAGCTATCCACAGAGGCTGTCTTAGGTGTAATGGTGCTTTAAAGCAATCCACAGAGGCCTGTCTTAGGTGTAATGGTGCTTTAAAGCTATCCACAGAGGCCTGTCTTAGGTGTAATGGTGCTTTAAAGCTATCCACAGAGGTCTGTCTTAGGTATAATGGGTCTTTAAAGCTATCCACAGAGGTCTGTCTTAGGTGTAATGGTGCTTTAAAGCTATCCACAGAGGTCTGTCTTAGGTATAATGGGTCTTTAAAGCTATCCACAGAGGCCTATCTTAGGTGTAATGGTGCTTTAAAGCTATCCACAGAGGCTGCCTGTCTTAGGTGTAGTGGTGCTTTAAAGCTATCCACAGAGGCTGCCTGTCTTAGGTGTAATGGTGCTTTAAAGCTATCCACAGAGGCTGCCTGTCTTAGGTGTAATGGTGCTTTAAAGCTATCCACAGAGGCTGTCTGTCTTAGGTGTAATGGTGCTCTAAAGCTATCCACAGAGGCCTGTCTTAGGTGTAATGGTGCTTTAAAGCTATCCACAGAGGCTGTCTGTTTAAGGTGTAATGGTGCTTTAAAGCTATCCACAGAGGCTGCCTGTCTTAGGTGTAATGTGCTATAAAGCTATCCACAGATGCTGCCTGTCTTAGGTGTAATGGTGCTTTAAAGCTAACCACAGAGGCTGCCTGTCTTACGTGTAATGGTGCTTTAAAGCTATCCACAGAGGCTGTCTTTGGTGTAATGGTGCTTTAAAGCTATCCACAGAGACTGTCTGTCTTAGGTGTAATGGTGCTGTAAAGCTATCCATAGAGGCTGTCTGTCTTAGGTGTAATGGTGCTTTAAAGCTATCCAAAGAGGCTGCCTGTCTTAGGTGCTTTAAAGTTATCCACAGAGGCTGCCTTTCTTAGGTGTAATGGTGCTTTAAAGCTATCCACAGAGGCTGTCTTAGGTGTAATGGTGCTTTAAAGCTATCCACAGAGGCTTTCTTAGGTGTAATGGTGCTTTAAAGCTATCCACAGAGGCCTGTCTTAGGTGTAATGGTGCTATAAAGCTTTCCACAGAGGTCTGTCTTAGGTGTAATGGTGCTTTAAAGCTATCCACAGAGGCTGTCTTAGGTGTAATGGTGCTTTAAAGCTATCCACAGAGGCCTGTCTTAGGTGTAATGTTGCTTTAAAGCTATCCACAGAGGTCTGTCTTAGGTGTAATGGTGCTTTAAAGCTATCCACAGAGGCTGCCTGTCTTAGGTGTAATGGTGCTTTAAAGCTATCCACAGAGGTCTGTCTTAGGTGTAATGGTGATTTAAAGCTTTCCACAGAGGCTGTCTTAGGTGTAATGGTGCTTTAAAGCTATCCACAGAGGTCTGTCTTAGGTGTATTGGTGATTTAAAGCTTTCCACAGAGGCTGTCTTAGGTGTAATGGTGCTTTAAAGCTATCCACAGAGGCTGTCTTAGGTGTAATGGTGCTTTAAAGCTATCCACAGAGGCCTGTCTTAGGTGTAATGGTGCTTTAAAGCTATCCACAGAGGCCTGTCTTAGGTGTAATGGTGCTTTAAAGCTATCCACAGAGGTCTGTCTTAGGTATAATGGGTCTTTAAAGCTATCCACAGAGGTCTGTCTTAGGTGTAATGGTGCTTTAGAGCTATCCACAGAGGTCTGTCTTAGGTATAATGGGTCTTTAAAGCTTTCCACAGAGGCCTATCTTAGGTGTAATGGTGCTTTAAAGCTATCCACAGAGGCTGCCTGTCTTAGGTGTAATGGTGCTTTAAAGCTATCCACAGAGGCTGCCTGTCTTAGGTGTAATGGTGCTTTAAAGCTATCCACAGAGGCTGCCTGTCTTAGGTGTAATGGTGCTTTAAAGCTATCCACAGAGGCTGTCTGTCTTAGGTGTAATGGTGCTCTAAAGCTATCCACAGAGGCCTGTCTTAGGTGTAATGGTGTTCAAATAAATAAATTTGAAATGTTCAAATCAGCCTCATAGTAGCGCTGTAACAGGCCGATTTGTGTTTTTACCTATAACTGCACCGATCAGTGTAAAACTTTTTATGCAAGGAAAAACCTTTGCCCATTACACCTAAGAGGCTGTCTTAGGTGTAATGGTGCTTTAAAGCTATCCACAGAGGCCTGTCTTAGGTGTAATGGTGCTTTAAAGCTATCCACAGAGGTCTGTCTTAGGTGTAATGGTGCTTCAAAGCTTTCCATAGAGGCTGCCTGTCTTAGGCGTAATGGTGCTTTAAAGCTATCCACAGAGGCCTGTCTTAGGTGTAATGGTGCTTTAAAGCTATCCACAGAGGCTGTCTTAGGTGTAATGGTGCTTTAAAGCTATCCACAGAGGTCTGTCTTAGGTGTAATGGTGCTTTAAAGCTATCCACAGAGACTGTCTTGGGTGTAATGGTGCTTTAAAGCTATCCACAGAGGTTTGTCTTAGGTGTAATGGTGCTTTAAAGCTATCCACAGAGGCTGTCTGTCTTAGGTGTAATGGTGCTTTAAAGCTATCCACAGAGGCTGTCTTAGGTGTAATGGTGCTTTAAAGCTATCCACAGAGGTCTGTCTTAGGTGTAATGGTGCTTTAAAGCTATCCACAGAGGCTGTCTTAGGTGTAATGGTGCTGTAAAGCTATCCACAGAGGCCTGTCTTAGGTGTAATGGTGCTTTAAAGCTATCCACAGAGGCTGTCTTAGGTCATGTGTAATGGTGCTTTAAAGCTATCCATAGAGGCTGCCTGTCTTAGGCGTAATGGTGCTTTAAAGGTATCCACAGAGGCCTGTCTTAGGTGTAATGGTGCTTGAAAGCTATCCACAGAGGCTGTCTTAGGTGTAATGGTGCTTTAAACTAGCTATCCACAGAGGCTGTCTTAGACGTAATGGTGCTTTAAAGCTATCCACAGAGGCCTGTCTTAGGTGTAATGGTAGATTAAAGCTATCCACAGAGGCTGTCTTAGGTCAGGTGTAATGGTGCTTTAAAGCTATCCATAGAGGCTGCCTGTCTTAGGTGTAATGGTGCTTTAAAGCTATCCACAGAGGCCTGTCTTAGGTGTAATGGTGCTTTAAAGCTATCCACAGAGGTCTGTCTTAGGTGTAATGGTGCTTTAAAGCTATCCACAGAGGCTTTCTTAGGTGTAATGGTGCTTTAAAGCTATCCACAGAGGCCTGTCTTAGGTGTAATGGTGCTTTAAAGCTTTCCACAGAGGCTGCCTGTCTTAGGTGTAATGGTGCTTTAAAGCTATCCACAGAGGCTGTCTTAGGTGTAATGGTGCTTTAAAGCTATCCACAGAGGCCTGTCTTAGGTGTAATGGTGCTTTAAAGCTATCCACAGAGGTCTGTCTTAGGTGTAATGGTGCTTTAAAGCTTTCCATAGAGGCTGCCTGTCTTAGGCGTAATGGTGCTTTAAAGTTATCCACAGAGGCCTGTCTTAGGTGTAATGGTTCTTTAAAGCTATCCACAGAGGTTTGTCTTAGGTGTAATGGTGCTTTAAAGCTATCCACAGAGGCTGTCTGTCTTAGGTGTAATGGTGCTTTAAAGCTATCCACAGAGGCTGTCTTAGGTGTAATGGTGCTTTAAAGCTATCCACAGAGGCCTGTCTTAGGTGTAATGTTGCTTTAAAGCTATCCACAGAGGCTATCTTAGGTCAGGTGTAATGGTACTTTAAAGCTATCCATAGAGGCTGCCTGTCTTAGGCGTAATGGTGCTTTAATGGTATCCACAGAGGCCTGTCTTAGGTGTAATGGTGCTTGAAACCTATCCACAGAGGCTGTCTTAGGTGTAATGGTGCTTTAAAGCTATCCACAGAGGCTGTCTTAGGCGTAATGGTGCTTTAAAGCTATCCACAGAGGCCTGTCTTAGGTGTAATGGTGCTTTAAAGCTATCCACAGAGGCTGTCTTAGGTCAGGTGTAATGGTGCTTTAAAGCTATCCATAGAGGCTGCCTGTCTTAGGTGTAATGGTGCTTTAAAGCTATCCACAGAGGCCTGTCTTAGGTGTAATGGTGCTTTAAAGCTATCCACAGAGGTCTGTCTTAGGTGTAATGGTGCTTTAAAGCTATCCACAGAGGCTTTCTTAGGTGTAATGGTGCTTTAAAGCTATCCACAGAGGCCTCTCTTAGGTGTAATGGTGCTTTAAAGCTTTCCACAGAGGCTGCCTGTCTTAGGTGTAATGGTGCTTTAAAGCTATCCACAGAGGCTGTCTTAGGTGTAATGGTGCTTTAAAGCTATCCACAGAGGCCTGTCTTAGGTGTAATGGTGCTTTAAAGCTATCCACAGAGGTCTGTCTTAGGTGTAATGGTGCTTTAAAGCTTTCCATAGAGGCTGCCTGTCTTAGGCGTAATGGTGCTTTAATGCTATCCACAGAGGCCTGTCTTAGGTGTAATGGTGCTTTAAAGCTATCCACAGAGGCTGTCTTAGGTGTAATGGTGCTTTAAAGCTATCCACAGAGACTGTCTTAGGTGTAATGGTGCTTTAAAGCTATCCACAGAGGTTTGTCTTAGGTGTAATGGTGCTTTAAAGCTATCCACAGAGGCTTTCTGTCTTAGGTGTAATGGTGCTTTAAAGCTATCCACAGAGGCTGTCTTAGGTGTAATGGTGCTTTAAAGCTATCCACAGAGGTCTGTCTTAGGTGTAATGGTGCTTTAATGCTATCCACAGAGGCTGTTTTAGGTGTAATGGTGCTTTAAAGCTATCCACAGAGGCCTGTCTTAGGTGTAATGGTGCTTTAAAGCTATCCACAGAGGCCTGTCTTAGGTGTAATGGTGCTTTAAAGGTATCCACAGAGGCCTGTCTTAGGTGTAATGGTGCTTGAAAGCTATCCACAGAGGCTACTTAGGTGTAATGGTGCTTTAAAGTTATCCACAGAGGCTGTCTTAGGCGTAATGGTGCTTTAAAGCTATCCACAGAGGCCTGTCTTAGGTGTATTGGTGCTTTAAAGCTATCCACAGAGGCTGTCTTAGGTCAGGTGTAATGGTGCTTTAAAGCTATCCATAGAGGCTGCCTGTCTTAGGTGTAATGGTGCTTTAAAGCTATCCACAGAGGCCTGTTTTAGGTGTAATGGTGCTTTAAAGCTATCCACAGAGGTCTGTCTTAGGTGTAATGGTGCTTTAAAGCTATCCACAGAGGCTGTCTGTCTTAGTTGTAAATGTGCTTTAAAGCTATCCACAGAGGTCTGTCTTAGGTGTAATGGTGCTTTAAAGCTATCCACAGAGGCTCTCTGTCTCAGATGTAATGGTGCTTTAAAGCTATCCACAGAGGCTGCCTGTCTTAGGTGTAATGGTGCTTTAAAGCTATCCACAGAGGTCTGTCTTAGGTGTAATGGTGCTTTAAAGCTATCCACAGAGGCTCTCTGTGTTAGGTGTAATGGTGCTTTAAAGCTATCCACAGTCTTTCTTAGGTGTAATGGTGCTTTAAAGCTATCCACAGAGGCTGTCTTAGGTGTAATGTTGCTTTAAAGCTATCCACAGAGGCTGTCTTAGGTGTAATGGTGCTTTAAGGCTATCCACAGAGGCTGTCTGTCTGTCTTAGGTGTAATGGTGCTTTAAAGCTATCCACATAGGTCTGTCTTAGGTGTAATGGTGCTTTAAAGCTATCCACAGAGGCTGTCTGTCTTAGGTGTAATGGTGCTTTAAAGCTATCCACAGAGGTCTGTCTTAGGTGAAATGTTGCTTTAAAGCTATCCACAGAGGCTGTCTGTCTTAGGTGTAATGTTGCTTTAAAGCTATCCACAGAGGCTGTTTTAGGTGTAATGTTGCTTCAAAGCTATCCACAGAGGCTGTCTTAGGTGTAATGGTGCTTTAAAGCTATCCACAGAGGCTGTCTGTCTTAGGTGTAATGGTGCTTTAAAGCTATCCACAGAGGCTGTCTGTCTGTCTTAGGTGTAATGGTGCTTTAAAGCTATCCACAGAGGCTGCCTGTCTTAGGTGTAATGTTGCTTTAAAGCTATCCACATAGGTCTGTCTTAGGTGTAATGGTGCTTTAAAGCTATCCACAGAGGTCTGTCTTAGGTGTAATGGTGCTTTAAAGCTATCCACAGAGGTCTGTCTTAGGTGTAATGGTGCTTAAAAGCTATCCACAGAGGCTGTCTTAGGTGTAATGGTGCTTTAAAGCTATCCACAGAGGCTGCCTGTCAAAACAACATTAAAATAGCAAAAACTTACTTCATAAATGTATCTTTTTCTTTCAAGACCGCAAGTACTTTATTTTGATAGGCACTGCCCTATAGTAGTCATTCATTTGTGAAAGACGGACATAATTAATGGCATGAGAAACATTTTAGATTAAGTACTACACCTTTTTGTACCTTTTTGGCTAATAATAAAATACTATAAATATGATATGATTCATATCCATCAGTGGTGTAAAGCATGGGTTTTCAACTGGTGGTCCGTGGACCACTGGTGGTCCGTGAAGGTATTGCATGTGGTCCTTGACCATGCATTTAGTTGTGTAGGAAAGTGAAGATTTGTATTTGATTCTATTTTATGGAGTCTAGTTGTTTATCTAGTTGAGAAACAGTGTGATGTATGATGACACATCAATGTGATGTATGATGACACATCAATGTGATGTATGATGACACATCAATGTGATGTATGATGACACATCAATGTGATGTATGATGACACATCAATGTGATGTATGATGACACATCAATGTGATGTATGATGACACATCAATGTTGTCAGTTACTGGGAAGTCGGATGTCAAGAACTTCCACAGAAATGGGAGTTGTACCGGATTGCCTGGTTGAGTCACCAATATTAGGAATTGTGGCCATAATAATAATGTGTCGGCTCGCTCATACATAAGTTGCAATGAATACGTTAACATGATGGCGCTATGAAAGGCAAATGTGAAAAATGCAGGGCAAAGGTTTTTCCTTGCATACAAAGTTTTACACTGATCGGTGCAGTTATAGGTAAAAACACGAATCGGTATAGTATAATTAATCTAAAAACCTTTAATACAAAATACAGCGATGCTGGCGCCATGCATCTGAATATAAATCAGGCTTTAAAATAAATAAAAACTACCAAAATGATGCCAAACACTTGATATTTATACTGAAGGCAGTGTTGACACTCTCTCTCTCTCTCTCTCTCTCTCTCTCTCTCTCTCTCTCTCTCTCTCTCTCTCTCTCTCTCTCTCTCTCTCTCTCTCTCTCTCTCAGATGTGGTTTCTTTGACACAGGAGAATATCGAGATCAAAGTGGATTAAAGCTCCTTATAAACCAGACCGAAACCAAGGTAGGCACACACACACACACACACACACACACACACACACACACACACACACACACACACACACACACACACACACACACACACACACACACACACACAGATTTCTACTCTACCTGTGAGGTAGAGTAGAAATGTCACATGTCACGATCGTAAATATCTGAAAATCACCAACAAAAAACCTACAACTTTTGCCTCTGCGTTGCAGTGGTGGAGTATGGAGTATGAAGTATGGAGTATGAAGTATTGAGTATTGAGGATGGAGTACTTTTTCCACCACTGGTCTCCTCTGTGTCAGGAAGTCCAGGATCCAGTTACAGCCAGGTGTCAGCACCCACATTCAGCACCCTCACCCTCAGCTTCTCCAGCAGCTGCTGTGGTATCATGTTACTGAGAGCAGAGCTGAAGTCTATGCTGTGGTATCATGTCACTGAGAGCAGAGCTGAAGTCTATGCTGTGGTATCATGTTACTGAGAGCAGAGCTGAAGTCTATGCTGTGGTACCATCATGTTACTGAGAGCAGAGCTGAAGTCTATGCTGTGGTACCATCATGTCACTGAGAGCAGAGCTGAAGTCTATGCTGTGGTATCATGTCACTGAGAGCAGAGCTGAAGTCTATGCTGTGGTACCATCATGCTACTGAGAGCAGAGCTGAAGTCTATGCTGTGGTACCATCATGTTACTGAGAGCAGAGCTGAAGTCTATGCTGTGGTATCATGTCACTGAGAGCAGAGCTGAAGTCTATGCTGTGGTATCATGTTACTGAGAGCAGAGCTGAAGTCTATGCTGTGGTACCATGTTACTGAGAGCAGAGCTGAAGTCTATGCTGTGGTATCATGTTACTGAGAGCAGAGCTGAAGTCTATGCTGTGGTATCATGTTACTGAGAGCAGAGCTGAAGTCTATGCAGGGGCGGCCTTGGTGATCTGGGGGCCCGTTTCAAGAGCTAATATGAGGCCCCCATATGCCCCCCCCACCCCGAATTTAATACAAATTAAAAGTTATTTTTTTTATTTAAATAAAAACAAAAACCTGCCCATGTGCGTTTCGGACAGCCAGAGTCACCAGACAGAGTCATCAGACTTCCCACTGATGTCAGGACAGCAGAGTCACTGCCCATCTTTCGCCGCAGGCTGAAAACCCACCTCTTCAGGAAACACTACCCTTCCTCTTTGCCTGGCCTACTTGTTGTACGAACGCTTGTTTTATTGTTTTATTGTTTTATTGGATCTTGTTTAGTCGATACAAGTATTTGTTTTAGCTCATGCTCATTTGATTTAGCTATTTTGTCTCATCTGTTTAAGGAAATAGGTAGCTGATATATTGCACTTTTACCTTAGCGCTAGGTATACTCTTGGTTGCTTGTTTTTGCAGAAAATGCACTTAAGACTTCTGGTGATTAGTAGTTTTCGTTCCCTACCTATGTTGAATACACTTATTGTAAGTCGCTTTGGATAAAAGCGTCTGCTAAATGACTGTAATGTAATGTATACAAGTTATTAAACACATAACAATGTCAATAGTTCAGTAATAATCAACTGAATCATTCAAAATATGTCAGAGAAAATGTGAGTGGCAGGGGTTGAAGATATGTAGAGGAATATCTTATTTTAAATGAACGCTAGGATTGTACTGGACCATGAAAACATCACCAAAAACATTACACCTTTGTACTTTATCAGCACCTTTTAATATGGTGCTGATAAGGTCTTAAAGGCATACTAGGTAACGTTTTCAACAAAACTAAAGTTAAATTGTATATCTTTTGTGAGTGGCAAAAGTTTCACAACACCCACTCCATGAATTTCACCCCCGGAAGCCTTTTATTTATATATTTTATATTGAACGTGGACTGGGGGGACTTTCCCGGGGAAATGACGTCATCTGGCCGGAAAACGGAGGTGGAAATGCACTGGTTTCCTGTTTGGCCAGGAACTACCGCAACGGTTTCCTGTTTGGAAATTGTATGCAGTGACGGTAGTGACCAGCAGAGGTTGCTAAAAATCGTTAGTTGTGAATTTGCATTGTACAACTTTAACAATACCATAATATTACATTACATTACATTACAGTCATTTAGCAGACGCTTTTATCCAAAGCGACTTACAATAAGTGTATTCAACATAGGTAGGGAACGAAAACTACTAATCACCAGAAGTCTTTAGTGCATTTTCTGCAAAAACAAGCAACCAAGAGTATACCTAGCGCTAAGGTAAAAGTGCAATATATCAGCCACCTATTTCCTTAAACAGATGAGACAAAAATAGCTAAATCAAATGAGCATGAGCTAAAACAAATAAGTGTATCGACTAAACAAGATCCAATAAACAATACAGCAATAGAAAACAAGCGTTCGTACAACTAGTTAACAACAAGTAGGTCAGGCAGAGAGGAAGGGTAGTGTTTCCTGAAGAGGTGGGTTTTCAGCCTGCGGCGAAATATGGGCAGTGACTCTGCTGTCCTAACATCAGTGGGAAGTTCATTCCACCACTGTGGGGCCAGAACAGAAAAGAGTCGTGACCGTGTGGATCGGCCAGAAGGACCCTTGAGTGACGAGGCAATCAGTCGCCCCGAGGTGGCAGACCGAAGTGGTCGGGCAGGGGTGTAGGCATCGACCATAGCCCGGAGGTAAGAAGGAGCTGTTCCTTTCACTGCCCTATAGGCTAGCACCAGGGTTTTGAACTGGATGCGAGCCGCTACGGGGAGCCAGTGTAGAGAACGGAGAAGGATGGTTGTGTGGGAGAACTAGTGATATCCTCTAGTGTTTAATATCCTGTTGAAGGAAACCTTCTGATCTGACATCCGGGAACATATTTGTTCTCCTTTCAAACTGTAGAGACATTGTGTGAGTGAGGATCTGAGAGGATTAACATTGTTCTGTATGAACACACACACACACACACACACACACACACACACACACACACACACACACACACACACACACACACACACACACACACACACACACACACACACACACACACACACACACACACGTACGTGTAGGTTTCACATTTCTGACACGGTGAACTCTTCTGCTTTCTGACAAAGACAAACTGTTCTAATTGTTAAATTACAAAACTTTTGATTATTTTATAAAACAGAGCCATCGCATCGTGGACCTGTTTACACTGGAAACTGGACCAGACCAGACCAGACCAGACCAGACCAGACCAGACCAAAGATGAACCTGTGTAACAAACAAACCACCGTAATACTGATCACTGTATTAATACCGGGGTAAGTACATGAATACTGCTAATAATACTAATATTCCTACTACCATATTGTGTATTTACGGACTTGTAATCCGTGTTATTTCACCGTGATGGGGAGAGAACATTGACATTGTGTGTGTGTGTGTGTGTGTGTGTGTGTGTGTGTGTGTGTGTGTGTGTGTGTGTGTGTGTGTGTGTGTGTGTGTGTGTGTGTGTGTGTGTGTGTGTGTGTGTGTGTGTGTGTGTGTGTGTGTGTGTGTGTGTGTGTGTTGCAGGCTGTTGTGCATTCGGCGCGCTCCTTCCGCTGCGTTCGCAATTACTTCTACTACTACGGAGCTACTACTTAAGTACAGATTCTGAGGATATGTACTTTACTTGAGTATTAGATCTTTTTGATTCTTATTACTCTTACTTGAGTGCATTTCCGAGACAAATATTTTACTTTTACTCAAGTACATTTCTAAGAAGGCTGTAAAGTACTAAGTACTTTTAGGTTGGCTGTTTCTTTTTTCCACACTTCTGCTCTCACACTAGCATGTTTCTGGCTTCTGGCAACGTTACATCTTGTATGGGTGTGTAGGAGTAAAAGTATTTAGTTCTGGTCCTTCAGTAATTTCTATGTTTTTATAGGTGTTTCTGCAGGCTTTGTATAACGTAGTGGTTCTACAAGCACATCAGTGCATGCAGTGCAGGTGGTTTCACAGAGTTACTTCTCTGAAACTCTGAAGCTGATGATGAAATCATAACTGGCATAAGGACTTTGCAGATTACAGAGAGAGAGTTTGAATGACAGAAATCTGTTCACAATAACACACGGTATCAGAGTGGGTACATCGTGCATGCTGTGCACGTTACAAAGTATCACACGATAGTCATCTGACCGACACATTTCCTGTGGGTGCTCGGTTTTCTCCTTGGGTGCTCGGGCTCCCCGGCACCCACAGGATTGGCGCTAATGTCTGCAGGTCTCTGCACAAACATACCATGAACAGAGAGAATGTTCTGTTTTCTATGTCAACTGTATGCATGCAGAATGAGCATGTAAGGTATTGTGTCATATCACCAGATGTTACTAATAATCTGATGAAAAAATATGTGTAATCACTGTAATCAAAACGCCCTTCATGACAGTTACTCTATGCATTTTTTTTAGAACAGATGGTCTCAGTTTAAAGTGAGCTCCATGTCCTAATCGTTGAAGCTGAATATTATTGTAATATTATTGTAATATTATTGTAATATATGTAATATGTAATATTATTGTTGCACTCCCTCATGGAGCTACTTGCGGATTATACTAGGGTCAGTCCAGGTGTCTAGGTGGACACGCACTGACCTTTTGCACCTTAATCCCTTGTATAACGCACTGACTTTTTTTTGGTCTTTTTTATTGTGCTCCTTTTCCTCTAAGCACCTTAACGTCCATTGTCTATCATGCACAGTATAAGTATAACATGCACAGTATACAATACATTGCTGCTATGCTCAGGCACCTTAGTTTAGTTTTTTTAGTTTTTATTATCTCAGGTAATTTGTAAATATGTAGATAACTTGTCTGGCCTTCTGTTGCTCTCTTGTTTTGATCTCCTTCCCACTTACCCCCCACCCTCTTCTTCTCCCCCCCCCCTCTTCTTTCTATGGAAACTAACGTTGCGATAGGAACGATGTACAAAAAAGAATTTCACCCACTTTTTTACCTTGTAAACCTGTGATGTGACAATAAAACTGATTCTGATTCTGATTCTATCTTGACAAAAAGGTCACAGTTGATGGCCCTGGATCTGATAATTTGTACCAAATAGATATTAGAAGTACATATACCCTAACCTAACCCTAACCCTGGAATATAATGAATGTGATCTGAGTGCAGCTTTGTCAGCGATGTATCACTCATGTGTGACTCCTGTTATTTCCTCATAATAATCTTTTGAGGCTTTGGGGTTCACGCTGGTCCCCAGGAAGACTAAGCTGACCGTGCTTTTGTGGTGGCCCACATCAGATCTGATCAGTCCATCGAGATGTTTAAGTCCTTACGAAAAACTCACCTTTTCTCTCTGGCTTTTAACAACATCCACTCTTAAATATTCCTATTTTAACTACTATCTAACGTTTCCTACCTTCTGTGTACATACTGTATGTGTAAATGAACAATCTGTGTACATACTGTTACTGTAGGTGTAAATGAACAATCTGTGTACATACTGTAGGTGTAAATGAACAATCTGTGTACATACTGTAGGTGTAAATGAACAATCTGTGTACATACTGTAGGTGTAAATGAACAATCTGTGTACATACTGTAGGTGTAAATTAACAATCTGGCTCTGTGTCTGTGTCTCCTGACCTATATGCATGCATGTTATGTGTTTTATACATGTTTTTGTATTGCTTTTCTTTGACCGCTTTTCTTTGGCGCTATAACAGCCCGTCTGGCCTATAACCCATGTAGGTTGTACAATCCAATCCAAACTCTTGCTTGTGTTTTCTACAGATTGTTGTCGGTACACATGTATCTGTGGGGTTAGGGTTAGGGTCATGTTAGGGTTAGGGTTAGGGTTAGGGTCCGCTCATGTCAATAGGATCTATCAGTCACATTGTTCAGATCACATTCCAATTGGCTGTGACTGCCTTCCAAATGTTGGGCAACCCGGCCTGGCAGAGACTTGCGCTCCGAGGAGCTTTCTGGTTTAGTTTATGATGTTAAAACTCCTGTGGTGTGAACTGGGCTGATAACACTCAACACAAACACACAGTAGTTACATACTGAGGTGTTGCTATGGTAGAACAACACCATGTACTGTACACTGCATCAATAGAGGTCTAAAGAACCAGGATGGAACAAGTAGACTGTGACACACACAACACTAAACACACACACACACAACACACACACACACACACACACACACACACACACACACACACACACACACACACACACACACACACACAACCAGGGTGGAACTAGTCATTTATAGCGAGGTGATAAATGAATGAATGTCTTTATTGCAGACTCAAGGTCCATAGATACATACAAATACATACAACAACAATGAACATGAATTAAAATTGACAATGATGCTATTCTCAGACTCATCCAAACGGCACATGAATCTGTGCATTAGATTCCTATTAAACAGCTTGGAGAGTATTGACTCTTGCAGCCACAAACATTTCACTTGCGCTGCTCCATATAGGCCTTTTGAGTAGAATTCTCATTGCATCATTAAATGCAACTTGAAGTTTCTGAAAACTATCTCTCTTGTACCTTGACCACAAGTGGGCAGTGTTGAGTCGTGTGCAGTAAGCTCTGAACACAGTGATCTGAACTGTTTCAGTGTAGAGTGGTGTGCAGTAAGCTCTGAACACAGTGATCTGAACTGTTTCAGTGTAGAGTGGTGTGCAGTAAGCTCTGAACACAGTGATCTGAATTGATTGATTGATTGAATATTTTATTAGGCAAAAAATGTAAAACAGCACAGTTACATTTAAAATACTTTGTCTAACAGGTCCGTTCATAAAAGTCCTTGCGGACTTGTTTCCAATGAGGGCCTTGGTATTTAATTCATAGGCATATATAGTGAGACCACAGTTCAAATAGCATTACAATATAAACAGCAAAAAATATATAACACTATGTACAACAAAAGAGGGGGAAAAAAAATATGTACAAGAACAGGGGGGGGAGGGTCTGCTGTCTAACGGGAAAATGGTACTACCTCCACCTTTGGCCTATTACAGTTCTGTAATGAACTGTTTCAGTGTAGAGTGGTGTGCAGTAAGCTCTGAACACAGTGATCTTAACTGTTTCAGTGTAGAGTGGTGTGCAGTAAGCTCTGAACACAGTGATCTGAACTGCTTCAGAGCACATGCTGAACTCACGTGCGAGGATGTTCGCCTGCGCATACATCCTGCGGCACTGTCTGTGAATATCATTGTCTGTCGTCATGTGCTCTGTAATAAAATGGCCGATATACTTGACCTTACTACAGACTTAGAGAACATTATGTATGATGCATCACAGAAGAGTATACCAGTATGAACATGTTGACTCCCTGGCAATGTTGACTTTGATACAGATTCAGACGCACAATGTTCTAATCCAGGTTGTGTTATTACAACACATAGCTTCACTCAAACAGCTTAAACATCCACTTCTCATGGGTGTGTGTGTGTGTGTGTGTGTGTGTGTGTGTGTGTGTGTGTGTGTGTGTGTGTGTGTGTGTGTGTGTGTGTGTGTGTGTGTGTGTGTGTGTGTGTGTGTGTGTGTGTGTGTGTGTGTGTGTGTGTGTGTGTGTGCGTGCGTGCGTGCGTGCGTGCGTGCGTGCGTGCGTGCGTAAAACAGTAAAAGCCAGGTTACAGATCCTTCCCATCAGACTCAACCTTTCCCTCTGGTTTCCCACCACCCATCATGTATCTCATTGTCTGCATCACACCACAGGGCTAGTTACAGAAACCATGTCACACATTCTGAATGGCTGCTATGCCTATAAAGGGCTTTACATAGCACGCCACCACAGAATAGTTGATCTCATAACCAAGGACATATCTAAACATTTTACACCGTCAGTGAGAATGTACAAACATTCCTGTGTCAAACCTTCCATGTTTCAACTCTGTACTGAAAATCCTGAAATCTTTGCACATCTCTCTGCTAATACACCATCTGTCTGCTAATACACCAGATGTTGTTGTTGTCAATGAAGGAAACAGATCAGTTTCCCTTCTTGAAATGGCCTGACTGCACCTTTGACTCTAGCTTAGAGGAAGCTTTTATGACCAAAGTCATTAAATACCAGCCGCTCCTCCATACCATCACAGAGCTAGGTTATAGATGCAATCTACTAGTGTTTATCTTTGGCAGCCTAGGACATGTACATAGGTTGGTGGTAAGAGGCTTCCAACAACTTGGGATGCCAAAAAAAGCAGCTAAACGGCTTGCAAAATTCTGTGGAATCTCTTCTACTATCGGTAGCCGCCAAATATGGCGAAGACGCTGTTATTTGTACCCCTAAAGGGTGGTGGGGGGGGGTATTTGTCCATGATTTGCTGACTGTACATTTTTGACAGCACCTTGTAATATTTGTGTCCTTGTATTGTATCTCTTATGTGGACATAAATAAATGATTAAATGTGTGTGTGTTCGTTGTAGGTCCGTGATGGGTCTTAGTATACAGTAGACAGTAAACCACGACAGGTCCGTGGTTTAAGGTATACATGTGTACTAAATAAACAATAAACCTGGTTGTGTGTTGTTTTACAGGCTGGTCTTCTACGTTTACTATCTACCTGAACAATACAGGTAACACACACACACACACGCGCACACACACACACACACACACACACACACACACACACACACACACACACACACACACACACACACACACACACACACAGTACCAAACAGCGGGTCATGTTTGTGTTTCCTTAGGTCTTTTTTCACTGGACGCACCGACACAACCTCAGTGGAGAGGTGAATGCACACACACACACACACACACACACACACACACACACACACACACACACACACACACACACACACACACACACACACACACACACACACACACACACTTAACATATGTGTTTGTGTTCACATTTAACAATAAATTCTTGAACACAAACTACAGTAGATGAACAAACTTGGAAAACTCAACAATAAGTGTTTCAGGAAACAGGAAGCATCGTCTCCTCTAGCCTTAGATCTAGACTATCGTAGATGTATTTCATCGAGTCTGACTTTTACTTTCGTGTCTACGAGAGTCTTAGCTACCCACCCCCCCAGTTTGCCCTAGAATGTCACCAGTAAAGCCTGTATTTTCTCCAAACATGAACAAATGCAACATAAAAGGTGTTTACCCGCTTGCCCCAAATGTTAACTAGGTGTCCGGAGTATTTGTGTAATGTATTAGACCATATGTTTCAATAAAGAAGTGTTTTAATCCCATCTGTGGCCGATTCTGTCAGAAGTTCCCAATGGGCCGTAGTGACGGGGCGCTTCCGGTGAAAGCCGCAATTACACTCGTATCGTCATTGGGGCCAACGAGGCCATGGCCCGGTCTGTAAACCCAGCTTGTCCCTGTGTAGGGGCAAGATCCAGGGGAAAACAACTAAAAATCAACATCAGCAGCCCCTCACCCTATTCTGTTGTAGCCGACCACAGAAAGTCTCCTTTGTTTTCAAATGGGGCTCATTTGCATTCGGCCGAATTGTTAATGAGTGGCCATTAAAAAAACAGTTTAGTCGTCAAACCGGTTCTGGCCCGGTTCTGGCCCGGTCAACGTTAGAATCCACCAAACGCCACTGATTACACTCAATGTAAACAGGAAGTAAACGAGGGGGGAAACAGACGGGATTAAAACACTTCTTCATGAATGATATGGTCTAATACATTACACAAATACTCCGGACACCTAGTTAACATTTGGGCCAAGAGGGTAAGCACCTTATATTTAGCATTTGTACATGTTTGGAGAAATACAGGCTTTACTGGTGGGTGGAGCTAAAACTCTCGTAGATATAAAAATGTCAAAATCGATAAAATACATCTACGATAGTTTTGATCTAAGGCTACATCTCCTCCATAATGTGGCGACTGACAATTATCACAGACACTGAACACAATGTATCCATAATGTGTCTGGTCTTATTGAGCATTCCTGCAATCTGCAGACCTCTCACAACCCCCTCCCCCTCCCTCCTCTCTCCCCTAGAGCATCATTCATTATACAGCCTAATGGCCCTTGGGATAAAAGAGTTCCTGAATCTGTCCGTGCTACACTGCAGTGATCGGAGCCTATTACAAAAATTGCTCTTCTGTGCATTAAGTGCTGTGTGCAGTGGGTGGCTGGCATCATCCAGAATGGACAATGCCTTGGCCAGGGTCCTCCTCTCTGCCATAGCCACCACTGACTCAAGCTCAGTCCCAGTCCCTATGACCTTGCCGGCCCGCCTAGTCAGTCTGTCCAGTCTGACTGTATCTCTCTGTCTGGCATTGCCTCCCCAACACACCACAGCGTAGAAGCTGGAAACCACTGACTGATAGAACATCTGCAGGAGCTTCCTGCAGATGTTAAAAGAGGCCAGTCTCCTCAGGAAATACAGCCTGCTCTGACCCTTCTTGTAGAAACTGTCTGTGTTTACTGACCAGTCCAGTTTATGCACACACTATACAGTCCCTCAACCTGACATATTGTGGTCTGTCGGTGAGGTAGTCCAAGATCCAGGACACAAGTTGTGGGTCAACGTGCATGCTGGTCAGTTTGTCTCGCAGTAGGGGGGGCTGTATGGTGTTAAATTATTATCGTTAATTATTGTTAATTACTGTTAATTATTGTTAACGATGTGCTCTTGTCTCTCTCTAGTTTGGGGTACAAACAACCCAGCATCCTGATTGGGTGAGCAGCTTCATTTCATTTAATGCAACATTTTCAAAAATGTTTTAATAATGATATTATAAGTGTGTGTGTGTGTGTGTGTGTGTGTGTGTGTGTGTGTGTGTGTGTGTGTGTGTGTGTGTGTGTGTGTGTGTGTGTGTGTGTGTGTGTGTGTGTGTGTGTGTGTGTGTGTGTGTGTGTGTGTGTGTGTGTGTGTGGGGGGGGGGACTGGTCTTAACACACACACAACACGTGACATTATATTTCACAGTAAACGTGAGGATGGTTTGGGTGTTCCCAATTTTGAATGGACATATATTGCTACAAGGCTCTCCCATTTGTTAATTATGCTGAACAATGATGACCAGTATGTGAGAGAGCTTGCACGTTCATCTCTGTTCCTGGACCTAAAACGACGTAAGGTCCCCCTGGCATGTGGCTCGGATCCTAGCTTCCTAGGCTTCAGGAGGAAACCTAGTGGAAAGCTAGACAATCGCTCTCCCGGCTTCGGTGTGTGGTCAGACTGGCCGGACTTAAACGATCTGTGCTGTTGGGCTGATGTTACCTTGAAGTGGGTAGGGTCTAACTCTGAGGCGATGAATGTCTCGGAGGACTTTATATCTGACTCCAGTATCTCTGTCAGAGCATCTTATGACCAACTCCCACTGACTAATGCCCGAGGTCGCCTCTTATGGGCACAACAGCAAAGGCAGCGGCAGCATTGGACTGAGCTGAGGTTGCAAGGGAAGGCTGCATGTCTCCCTGCTGCGGACCATTCTGTCTCTCACTCTGTGTTAAAAAAATTTGCTTTAGACAAATGCATTGTTGTCTTTACTCTGAAAGCGAGGTTGCAGGTTTTACCATCTAAACTTAACCTCTCCATCTGGTTTCCAGGCAACCATGCTCCTCACTGTATACATCATGGTCATGAACAAATAGCTGAAAAATGGGTGCCATGTAGGGGACTCTACATAAGTAGGCATGACAGAATTGTGGATTTGATATCTAAAGATATCACTTCTATTTTCAGGTCCTCCATCATGCTGTATAAGCATTCTACTGTGAAGCCGAGCATGTTTAACATGTGTAACGATGATTCTGTGTTCTCTAACATTTCAGCTAACACCTTTGATGTCATTGTTGTTAATGAAAACCATAGGGAGGTGTTCATTCTCGAGGTCGGCTGTACTTTTGATTACAGCTTAGAGGAAGCCTTCCTAACCAGTGCTAAAATATCATCAGCTAGAGCAGACCATCTCTCAGCTAGGCTACAGATGTAAAACATGCACAAGTTGGTTGTGAGGGGCCTGCAAATGGCCGGCCTCTCCAAAAGGAGGGCTAAATAATTAGCAAGGTACTGCTCAATATGAGCTATTATAGGAAGCCGCTCAATTTGGAGGAGGCGTTGTTTCCTTTACCCATGATTGTTGTCCGCTGTGTTCGACAAGTATGCCATCTTTTGTAATGTACAATGCTGCCTTACATGCACTTTGTAACTGGCTGTTTTCCCTTTATCTGACTGCACTGGCAGTGTTTATGTCCTTTGTACATCCTGTACTTCTTATTGTGTGGACATAAATAAATGTGTGTGTGTGCGCGTGTGCGTGTGCGTGTGTGTGTGTGTGTGTGTGTTTTGTAGGCGTACTGACGTGGTCACTGTGACTCCATGGTTGGCTCCCATCGTCTGGGAGACGACCTTTGACCCCGTCCTGCTGGACAGCATCTACAGACCTCTCAACATCACCATAGCAACCACCGTCTTCGCCGTCGGGAAGTATGTCACCCATGTGTCTGCATGTGATTATGAGCCAGCCAGCCAGCCAGCCAGCCAGCCAGCAAGCAAGCATAATATGGCCTACACCCCCTGACCAAGAACAGAGTCTTTAGTGTTTGACTGTTGGAAAAGCCACAACATAGTTAAACTCAAAAGACTAAAGGACGGCAGAGCTGTGGATCACCGGAACGACAGGGTGACGATCTGTTGATCGTTTCATTGTAGATTAATGAGCAACCTATTAGATCATTATGAATGAAATGCTGCCTGATGTAAATTGTTGGAGCCCATAACACACAGATTTTTCATATTCCATCCTGATTGGCTAAGATTGACATCTAAAGTTTGCAGGAGTGGACCGTTTGGAACAAAATGCCGCAAGTCATGAACGCAGCGTCCGATTGCGGTGAAACTTTGCGCGCACATTTGCACTACGTTGAGGAACAAATGCCAACCTTTTAACATTGCCCTCTTATAGCGCCACCAGGAGGACGTTTTTTTGGGTTTTCTTTTTCTTTATATTACTATTTCTAAAAATGTTGCCCAAACATCGCTCAAACCGGTACACATTATCTCTATAGTCAAGTGATCAAGGCGGATCCGTCCTATTTTTCATATTCCATCCTGATTTCCGAACCATGGTGGCCCACAATAACCTACCTGACCTGGCGGAGACCTGTGCTCCGAGGAGCACTTTTTCTGTTAAGCTTATTATTATTATTATTATTAATTAACAGCTCAATAACCATTCTTTAGCTCCATGGTCACTGAACTAAATATTGGAGCCGATCGTCACAACATCTTCCCATGATTTTGACACTGAAATGGCTTTTTTCAGGAACACGAATCAGGAGATAATCTATTTTCGACCTTTCTCTGTCCCAGCAACACACTGAGATCTAAAGCACCAACATAAACATTCAGACCATTTGTGGATGTGTGTACCATGTTGCCTCTATAGTGGCTCCGATTAGAATGGCGGATCTTCCTAAAAATCAACCATCTTTGTCTATAATAACTATGACCTTTGACCTCTAACAGGTATATCCGTTTCCTGCCTGACTTCCTGTTGACGGCGGAGCAGTTCTTATTCGTTGGTTTCAGAGTTCATTACTACGTCTTCACTGACCAGCCCGACGCCATGCCACATGTCAAGATGGCCGCCGGGAGAGAGGTACCAAGAGATACCGACACGACACTGAACCAAGAGATATACACACTGAACCCAGAGATATCTACACACTGTACCAAGAGATATACACACTGAACCCAGAGATATCTACACACTGTACCAAGAGATATCTACACACTGTACCAAGAGATACCGACACAACACTGTACCAAGAGATATACACACTGAACCCAGAGATATCTACACACTGTACCAAGAGATATACACACTGAACCCAGAGATATCTACACACTGTACCAAGAGATATCTACGCACTGTACCAAGAGATATCTACACACTGTACCAAGAGATATCTACACACTGTACCAAGAGATATCTACACACTGTACCAAGAGATATCTACACACTGTACCAAGAGATATCTACACACTGTACCAAGAGATATACACACTGAACCCAGAGATATCTACACACTGTACCAAGAGATATCTACACACTGTACCAAGAGATATCTACACACTGTACCAAGAGATATCTACACACTGTACCAAGAGATATCTACACACTGTACCAAGAGATATATACACACTGTACCAAGAGATATATACACACTGTACCAAGAGATATACACACTGAACCCAGAGATATCTACACACTGTACCAAGAGATATACACACTGAACCCAGAGATATCTACACACTGTACCAAGAGATATCTACACACTGTACCAAGAGATATCTACACACTGTACCAAGAGATATCTACACACTGTACCAAGAGATATATACACACTGTACCAAGAGATATATACACACTGTACCAAGAGATATACACACTGTACCAAGAGATATCTACACACTGTACCCAGAGATATCTACACACTGTACCAAGAGATATCTACACACTGTACCAAGAGATATCTACACACTGTACCAAGAGATATCTACACACTGTACCAAGAGATATCTACACACTGTACCAAGAGATATCTACACACTGTACCAAGAGATATCTACACACTGTACCAAGAGATATCTACACACTGTACCAAGAGATATCTACACACTGTACCAAGAGATATATACACACTGTACCAAGAGATATACACACTGAACCCAGAGATATCTACACACTGTACCAAGAGATATACACACTGAACCCAGAGATATCTACACACTGTACCAAGAGATATCTACACACTGTACCAAGAGATATCTACACACTGTACCAAGAGATATCTACACACTGTACCAAGAGATATCTACACACTGTACCAAGAGATATCTACACACTGTACCAAGAGATATATACACACTGTACCAAGAGATATACACACTGAACCCAGAGATATCTACACACTGTACCAAGAGATATCTACACACTGTACCAAGAGATATATACACACTGTACCAAGAGATATACACACTGTACCAAGAGATATCTACACACTGTACCAAGAGATATCTACACACTGTACCAAGAGATACCTACACACCGTACCCAGAGATACCTACACACTGTACCCAGAGATATCTACACACTGTACCCAGAGATATCTACAAACTCTACCCAGAGATATCTACACACTGTACCCAGAGATATCTACACAACACTGTACCCAGAGATATCTACACAACACTGTACCAAGAGATATCTACACATCGAACCCAGAGATACCTACACACTGTACCCAGAGATATCTACACACTGTACCCAGAGATATCTACACACTGAACCCAGAGATATCTACACACTGTACCAAGAGATATCTACACACTGAACCCAGAGATACCTACACACTGTACCCAGAGATGTCTACACACTGTACCCAGAGATCTACACACTGTACCCAGAGATATCTACACACTGTATCCAGAGATATCTACACACTGTATCCAGAGATATCTACACAACACTGTACCCAGAGATATCTACACAACACTGTACCCAGAGATATCTACACAACACTGTACCCAGAGATATATACACAACACTGTACCCAGAGATATATACACAACACTGTACCAAGAGATATCTACACACTGTACCAAGAGATATCTACACACTGTACCAATAGATATCTACACACTCTACCCAGAGATATCTACACAACACTGTACCAAGAGATATCTACACACTGTACCAAGAGATATCTACACACTGTACCAAGAGATATCTACACACTGTACCCAGAGATATCTACACACTGTACCCAGAGATATCTACACACTGTACCCAGAGATATCTACACACTGTACCCAGAGATATCTACACACTGTACCCAGAGATATCTACACACTGTACCCAGAGATATCTACACACTGTACCCAGAGATATCTACACACTGTACCCAGAGATATCTACACACTGTACCCAGAGATATCTACACACTGTACCCAGAGATATCTACACACTGTACCCAGAGATATCTACACACTGTACCCAGAGATATCTACACACTGTACCCAGAGATATCTACACACTGTACCAAGAGATATACACACTGAACCCAGAGATACCTACACACTGTACCCAGAGATATCTACACAACACTTCCTGAAACATGACTGTCAAACCATGACAGTCATGGTGCCGAGAGTCCCTGGTTTATAGCGGTGTTCGATTTTTTTTACATTGCCAACTCTCACATGTACATAAACGTTCAGATTTCAAATATAAAGTGCTTACCCCCGAGCCACGGATGTTACAAGGCGACCCGGACCGTGATAAGTACCCGTATCTCCCGTATTGTTCAATAAAAAGCTTTTTAAGCCGATCACCGGCCATTTTCTCGAAATGTTCAACCATGCGACACTAATCAGACTCTTAGTGTTATGTTGTGTTGTGTATTTATAATAACAGATGTTTATTAGGTCTATCCCATCATCTAAATATTGTGTTGTTTATGTCATGTTGTGTATTTCCTACAGGTGTTTGTTAGGTCTATCCCATCCTCTAAGCATTGTGTTGTTGTGTGTATTTCATGTTGTGTATTTCCTACAGGTGTTTGTTAGGTCTATCCCATCCTCTAAACGGTGGCAGCAGATCTCGGCTCACAGGATGAAACTGATCCAGACATTAATAGAAACGCAGCTACGTAACCGTGGCAACCGTCACCATGCCGACTACATCTTCTGTCTGGATGTCGACTCCAAGTTCCACTCTCGCTGGGGGACCGAGTCCCTGGGGTCACTGGTCTCTGTGATACACCCTGGTAATTTGATCTGTTATTATAGGTGTTACAGCCAGGTTAGTGTCTATGTTGATCTGTTACCTTATGTGTTACAACCAGATTAGTGTCTATGTTTATCTGTTATTATAGGTGTTACAGCCAGGTTAGTGTCTATTTTTATCTGTTACTATAGGTGTTACAGCCAGGCTAGTGTCTATGTTTATCTGTTACTATAGGTGTTACAGCCAGGTTAGTGTCTTTGTTTATCTGTTACTGTTACGAACATTCAGGGCATACTTAGAAACAATAGCCTATATATGGAGATCCCTATAGATGGAGGCAATAGACCTGCAAAGTCGTCATAGAGACCCAAACGTGCCATATGTACGGAGTCTGACATCAGCGAACCCTTCCCAGAAACTCCATGTATAGACATAACCATCACGTCCAGGGCTGACGTCTTGATCCCATATTTGGCCATAACTAACTAACTAACTAACTAACTAACTAACTAACTAACTAACTAACTAATCGGCAGCTCCATATATGGAGACGTCTGACACTATCTGACATCATCATAGTGATGTCAGGACCGCAATCCGGTATTATAAAGAGAGGCTCGAAACCTCTCAGAAGGGCATGTCCCAAAGAGATTCCGAGATACTTTGCTACCTACAGAGAGAGAAGCATCGAGGAGAAACCAGTAATAATACTCTCATCATCGGCACTAGACTCAGTCTTAACCCTTCCAGAGTGACCAACATTGACCCAAGCAGGATTAGATCGTCAGACAACCCAGTGCACTCAGCGACGCTCGAACGACTGGCTGGCCGTACAAACCAGCTAGGCCTCTCAGTGGCTCTTGAGCCCGGTTCTAAACAATCAGCCGATTATCAGTGTTTCAGTTACTATAGGTGTTACAGCCAGGTTAGTGTCTATGTTTATATGTTACTATAGGTGTTACAGCCAGGTTAGTGTCTATGTTTATCTGTTACTATAGGTGTTACACCCAGGTTAGTGTCTAACCTGTGTGTGTGTGTGTGTGTGTGTGTGTGTGTGTGTGTGTGTGTGTGTGTGTGTGTGTGTGTGTGTGTGTGTGTGTGTGTGTGTGTGTGTGTGTGTGTGTGTGTGTGTGTGTGTGTGTGTGTCGTGTAGCGTGTTGGAGAGAGGTGTTGTTTAAATGCAATATTCATCTGTCTTTATTCTCTCTCTTGTTAGAACTTGTTTGGCTGAAACCAAAGTGGAGACAAACATCTCTCTCTCTCTCTCTCTCTCTCTCTCTCTCTCTCTCTCTCTCTCTCTCTCTCTCTCTGTCTCTCTCTCTCTCTCTCTCTCTCTCTCTTTCTCTCTGTGTGTGTAACCTGTCTGTCTCTCTAGGTTACTACACCAATGAGCGCAGTGAGTTTCCATATGAACGCAGACAGACCTCTCTGGCCTGTCTGTCTGCAGATCAGGGAGACTTCTACTACTGCGGGGGGGCGTTCGGGGGGGAACTGACAGCTGTCAATCATCTGGTGACGACCTGCAGTGACAACTTTGATCTGGATGCAGAGAACCAGGTGGAGGCAGCCTGGCAAGAAGAGAGCCATCTGAACAGGTACTGAGAGATCTGTGTTTAGATCTATAGAGCCATCTGAACAGGTACTTATAGATCTGTGTTTAGATCTATAGAGCCATCTGAACAGGTACTTAGAGATCTGTGTTTAGATCTCTAGAGCCATCTGAACAGGTACTTAGAGATCTGTGTTTAGATCTCTAGAGCCATCTGAACAGGTACTTAGAGATCTGTGTTTAGATCTCTAGAGCCATCTGAACAGGTACTTAGAGATCTGTGTTTAGATCTATAGAGCCATCTGAACAGGTACTGAGAGATCTGTGTTTAGATCTATAGAGCCATCTGAACAGGTACTTATAGATCTGTGTTTAGATCTATAGAGCCATCTGAACAGGTACTTAGAGATCTGTGATTAGATCTCTAGAGCCATCTGAACAGGTACTTAGAGATCTGTGTTTAGATCTATAGAGCCATCTGAACAGGTACTTAGAGATCTGTGTTTAGATCTATAGAGCCATCTGAACAGGTACTTAGACATCTGTTATTAGATCTATACACATCTAAACAGGTAGGATCTTTATTAGATCTATAGAGCCATCTGAACAGGTACTTAGAGATCTGTGTTTAGATCTATAGAGCCATCTGAACAGGTACTTAGAGGTCTGTGATTAGATCTATAGAGCCATCTGAACAGGTACTTAGAGATCTGTGTTTAGATCTATAGAGCCATCTGAACAGGTACTTAGAGGTCTGTGTTTAGATCTATAGAGCCATCTGAACAGGTACTTAGAGATCTGTGTTTAGATCTATAGAGCCATCTGAACAGGTACTTAGAGATCTGTGTTTAGATCTATAGAGCCATCTGAACAGGTACTTAGAGATATGTTATTAGATCTATAGAGCCATCTGAACAGGTACTTAGACATCTTTTATTAGATCTATACACATCTAAACAGGTAGGATCTTTATTAGATCTATACCAGCCATTCTTTGTCACACAAATGTAGCAAAAATAGCAGATCTACAAGCTTTTCATCATTCTTATCTTTGTGCTGGTTTCTCATCCTAGAGGAACTGGAGCATCTTTTTGGGCGGTGAAACCGCCCCTATAAGTGAGATTTGGAAAAATGTACAAATATCTTGGGCAGTGAAACCGCCCCTAAAAGTGAAGTTTGGAAATTTGTACAATTATCCTGCACCGTGATTGGCCAATCACAATCTATTCAGGACTGTGATTGGCCAGTGTCACATGACACATGTGCATTGCCCTATATAAGAAACCATAACTTGAAAAAAAACATACATTGTTTTTTTTCAAGTTATGGTTTCGTCCATCATAAAGAGTGTTTCAATAAATGTATTTATCTTTTGTACATGATTGGTTGACTCCATTCAGTATTGTGGTTAGCTAGGAAGACACCGCCCACTTCACACAGGGTGTGATTTTTTCTATTACAGAGGTGATGCAACTTTGTTGATGTAGAGGAACACTATATTTACACACTCACTCCATTGTATATACTGTCTCTCCGTATTTTTACTTTTTTCGCCATTCTATGTCACACAAAAGTAGCAAAAATAGCAGATCTACAAGCTCAAAACGCGCCGCAGTGTAGATCTGCTATTTTTGCTACTTTTGAACTGGAATCCAGATTTTTTTTTATTTTTGAATTGGAATCCTGAAAAATAAATGTTTTATTTCATTTCAAATGCATTTAGTTATACTTATGTTAACTTTATGAACTTAAATACAAATATATTGGACATAACAAAGACAATAGAATGTTAATACTAGTCATTAAGCTACTAATATAGACTGAAGTCATTAAAGCGGGTCATGTTATGAATCATAACAGCTGAAATCAATAATATAATCACTATTCTGATATTAATCTGTGGGCCACATTAAGTGAAGGTTGCCAGTTGCCCATGTACTGTATGCTCTATTATGACCTGACATGTGAGTGACTTTCTGTCCAACGGCTCCCTCTTGTGGCCTGAACATGCCACTGAGTTGCAGTTGGATGCAGCTGCTTTGGGTTGTGTCTGAACTACTGAATACGTTCTGAACCTCTTAATACAGGGTTGTGTCTGAACTACTGAACATGTTCTGAACCTCTTAATACAGGGTTGTGTCTGAACTACTGAACACGTCTGAACCTCTTAATACAGGGTTGTGTCTGAACTACTGAACATGTTCTGAACCTCTTAATACAGGGTTGTGTCTGAACTACTGAACACGTCTGAACCTCTTAATACAGGGTTGTGTCTGAACTACTGAACATGTTCTGAACCTCTTAATACAGGGTTGTGTCTGAACTACTGAACATGTTCTGAACCTCTTAATACAGGGTTGTGTCTGAACTACTGAACACGTCTGAACCTCAGACGGTAAATGTAATCTGTGTTCTGTAGGTACATGTGGATACATAAACCCAGTAATCTAAATGTAATCTGTGTGTTCTTTAGGTACATGTGGATACATAAACCCAGTAATCTAAATGTAATCTGTGTGTTCTGTAGGTACATGTGGATACATAAACCCAGTAATCTAAATGTAATCTGTGTGTTCTGTAGGTACATGTGGATACATAAACCCAGTAATCTAAATGTAATCTGTGTTCTGTAGGTACATGTGGATTCATAAACCCAGTAATCTAAATGTAATCTGTGTTCTGTAGCTACATGTGGATACATAAACCCAGTAATCTAAATGTAATCTGTGTGTTCTTCAGGTACATGTGGATACATAAACCCAGCAAGGTGTTATCTCCAGAGTATTTGTGGCAGGACTTCAAACCCAGAACTCCAGAACTGAAGACCGTCCGCTTCTCTGGAGTTATAAAGAACTACGCTGAGATACGACCCAACGTCTGAAGACCATCCACTTAATAAAGAACTACACTGACATATGACCTAACGTCTGAAATGATTCCTGTACTGGACTACACTGGACTGGACTGATACATCATGAACTACAGTATGCTGAATACATGACTGACCGCCTAAATGTTTAAACATGTGATAAAACGATGATAAAACGAATGACGGGTCTTTATTTCAAGAAGTATGAAGTTACGCTAACCAGGTCTGCTACGCAGGTCTGCTACGCTAACCTGTTAGCTCTCTGCTACGCTAACCTGTTAGCTCTCTGCTACGCTAACCTGTTAGCTCTCTGCTACGCTAACCTGTTAGCTCTCTGCTACGCTAACCTGTACGAAGCCAGAGCAGAGTGATTACATTTCTATTGATCTACCGTATTTCTATGACATCAACACGAGTACAAACGGTGTTTTCACGTCAATGTATTTATTTTATTTCTATTTGACCCTTATTTATAGGTGAAAGATCTCTGTTACGAGTTAAAACTTTACACAATATTTCAACTTTTTAAATTTGTTCGTAAACTAATGTCCTACTTGATCACACAAGAGTGTCGCATAAAAGTAAATAACAGATTTACCCGCAAGGCACTGTGAGCTTGTAGATCGGATATTTTAAATGTGTTCCATTCCTTTTCAAACAATAAATAAAAGGCCTGTTTGAGGTTGTTTTATGGAATGTTCTTTTTTAACAACATAATACATGTATAAAGCACTGTCTCAAAGTGTGTTTTTGTATTCTATATTTATGTCATTTCTTATTAACATTTGATTATCCTTGACAATGTGTTGCTAAGAAAAGCACAGCTTAATGTTAATAAGTGAATAATAAATGATTTATTAACCATAATAAAGCATTGTTCCCACTTCAGACCAGCTAGATGCAAAAGGCCATCAATCAAAAGTACATTTTGATACCAATACTTTTATACTTTTACTCAAAGCTAATTTTGAATTCCGGACTTTTACTTATAACAGAGTATTTCTACATTGCAGTATTGATACTTTTACTCAAGTACAAGATTTGAATACTTTTACCACCACTGGTTGAGGGCCACTGGCCCCCTACTATAAAGCTCAGTCACAAACCCTGCTGATCAGAGGACCGTCCTCTTCCTCTGTCCTCTTCCTCTGTCCTCTTCCTCTGTCCTCTCAGTGATCAGAGGACCGTCCTCTTCCTCTGTCCTCTTCCTCTTCCTCCGTCCTCTCAGTGATCAGAGGACTGTCCTCTTCCTCCTCTCAGTGATCAGAGGACTGTCCTCTTCCTCTGTCCTCTCAGTGATCAGAGGACTGTCCTCTTCCTCCTCTCAGTGATCAGAGGACCGTCCTCTTCCTCTGTCCTCTCAGTGATCAGAGGACCGTCCTCTTCCTCCTCTCAGTGATCAGAGGACTGTCCTCTTCCTCTGTCCTCTCAGTGATCAGAGGACTGTCCTCTTCCTCCTCTCAGTGATCAGAGGACCGTCCTCTTCCTCTGTCCTCTCAGTGATCAGAGGACCGTCCTCTTCCTCCTCTCAGTGATCAGAGGACTGTCCTCTTCCTCTGTCCTCTCAGAGGAAGAGGACTGTCAGTCCTCTGTCCTCTCACCTAAACCATTCTTTCACTCATGTCCTGAAAGAGGTTGTGTTCCATCATCACCAGCCTCTGGAAAAGCCTTGATGCTCTGCTGTGATCAACCCTTCACACTGGATCCCTTAGTTGTAGTTATGTAGCCTTTAAATGTGTGTTCATGTTTGGTTGTGTTTAGATTAGGTTTATAGTTTAGGTTTGTTACTATATTTTTGCTAACATTTGTGTAATCTTCTATTTATGTTATAATAAATTTCATGTTCAGTTTAAAATTCTTTGTTTATGTAACATAATTTGGGGGCTCGTTTCATGACACTTGTCATGAAAAAATAAGTCCATGTAGACGCCTTAACAGACAACGTCACACTGATAAGAAGCAGTATGCGCACGCAGGCCGGCACCAAATGAACCCCACCGCTCATAAGACGTGTAAGATGAAGTAAAAGTGGTCACCGCCTCACGTGTAAAAATGCATCCCATCAAACTTTCAGAAGCTGTTTTTCTCCCACTATGGAGGAAGAATGCTTAGGATTTTTACTGTGATCTCTCGCTCTTATATATATAAATATATAATCCTTGGCAGTTGTCCTCAAAACCCCTCCTCCAGTAGCTGTCATAAGAACGGAGGGAGCGCTCTATGATCACGGCACCAGAACCTGCTCTTACTCGCTCAGCTGCAGCCCGTCAAGCCTAATTTATGCTCCGTCCCGTGAAGGTGTCACGCGCAGAGAACGGCCGAGAACAGCAGACCTCCAAGCTCACAACGATCTCATCCGCGACGCGGTTGTGAGCTTGTATGTCAGCTGTTCTCGGCGCGCAATACCGTTGAGCGATGAAGTACATAATGTCTCGCTAGGGCGCGTCTCACTAGCCAACACACGAGGAGGTTGAATGAACTGAAACCAGCGCACCCGAAACAACATAGGTTTGGGGATCTGTTGGGAATTGATTACATGAAACAGTCACCTGTGCGTCCAGTCTCAATGTTTGTAAACAAATAATCGGTCTATACAATCCAGTAGAATTAATTGTTAACAAAGTGAAATTTACCAGTTGAAATTAAGTCAGTTTTCTCACACTATGCCTAACCCTAACCCTAACCTTAACCTTAAGCTTAACCTTAACCTTAACCTTAACCTTAACCTTAACCTAATAATGAAGCCCAGCTCATTTGGATTAAAACATTTCCCTTGTTGATTATTGGTCTGGGAAGAAGGTATAGGCTGGAGACACATTTTGATTAACATAACAACAACACCTAACTGGAGAGCAAAATTGAGGGAAATGAAAGTATAAAAAGTGCTCCTCGGAGCACAGGTCTCTGCCAGGTCAGGTAGGTTAGTGTGTGCCAGTAATGTTCGGAATTTGCCAATCAGGATGGAATATGAAAAATCAAACGGATCCCTCTTGATGACTTGACTATAGAGATAATGTGTACCGATTTACGTGATGTTTGGACAACATTTTTGGGTGTGATATAAAATAAATTGTTTTGCAAAAATTGGCCTCCTGGTGGTGCCAAAATAGGGCAATTTTAAAAAGGTGGCATTTGTTCCTAAACGTAGTGTGAATGTGTGTGCAAAGTTTCACCGCTATCGGACACTGCGTTCATGATTTGCAGCATTTTGTTGAAAACAGGCCACGCCTGCAAACTTTAGATGTAAATCTTAGCCAATCAGGATGGAATATGAAAAATCAAACATATCCCTCTTGATCACATGACCATAGAGATCATGTCTACCGATTTGCGTGAAATGTGGATACAATCTGAAGGAGTAATATCAACAAATGCGTTTTTCAGAAGTCTGCGTTTCTTGATGAAAGAAAAGAAAACATGTTTTGGTTGCCACTGCGCGACCCCCACGTCACCTTCCCACGACCCCACTTTGGGTCGCGACCCATACTTTGAGAACCCCTGCATTAAGACCTGAGGCAGATTCTACAAATACCTTCTAAATCACTATTTATCAAACTTTTCGTGCCAAGTGTTTTGTGCCAGAGACACCCAGAAGAAATCTGTGTTAAAGCTTGAAATTCAAATTTCAAAATTATTTTCTGACACTGACAAAATGTGGGGGGATTTGAATAGCAGATGTATATAAAATCTAAAAAGATGCTTTCTCGGTTTGAATGGGTTACGGTGCTGATAAGGTCTTAACAATACGATAATATCCTCTAATGTTTATAAGGAAACCTTTTGATCTGACATTCACTTTCTTTTTTCTTTCTTTTTTTATCCCACGATTTTGTAAACCTTTTTTCACCCGGTGCCAATTTTCTAAGTGATCCTGGGCGCTACACTCCCCCCACAGCCTAGGGAGCCCAGGGCCGAGCTCATGCCTCCTTCAATGCATGAGAGCCAACTGACCTTCTTGTCACCTGACAGGGAGGAGTTTCCCTGACGTAGCGTGTGGAAGGAACACGTTATTCCAACCAGTTCCTTTCCCCTCCATCAGGCGCCCCGGCTGTCATGGGGGAGGCAGTATATAGCCCCCTTTCCACTGCAGCTTAATCACCACACCACACCACACCACACCACACCACACCACACCACACCACACCACACCGCATCAAAATATCTTCCGTTTCCATTACACAAAAGTACCCCCTCTCAAATCCACAGTAGTAGAGTAGCAGACTCCGGTCATTGACACTCATTGTCTCCGCCAGGCCGATAGGCATGGCGAGAGAGTATGTTTTGCCCCCCGTCCGTCCGTCCGTCCGTCCGTGTGTGTGTCCGTCCTTCTGTCTGCGAGCAGCTAATCTCCGCCACCGTTGGCCCGGTCGCTGTGAAACTGCGCACACACACTCCTTGGATGCCACAGCAGAACCTCTGCCCCACATTTTTCAGATCAGCCTGTCATAGCGCCACCATGAGGCAGACTTTTGCAAAAAAAAATTTTGCTATTACTCTTACAGATTTTGTCCAAAAACCACGCAAAGCGGTACACAGTATCTCTATAGCCATGTGCTCAACACGGATCTGTCTGATTTTCCATATTCCATCATGATTGGCTAAAATTGGCTTCCAAAGTTTACAGGATTGGTGCATTATGAACAAAATGCCTCAAATCATGAACACAGCATGCGATTTCCGTGAAATTTTCCACAGAGATTCCCACTTGGCCCATGAAGAAATGCCACTTGGAAACGTTCACATCAGCCCCATGGTGGCGCTATAACAGGCCGATTCACGTTTTTAGCTATAACTGCACCAATCTGTGTGAAACTTTGCACCCACACTCCCTAGAGGCCAAGGAAAAACCTTTGCCCTGCATTTTTCACATATGCCTTTTAGAGCGCCACCAGGAGGCTGAGTTTTGTAATACACATTTTTTGCTCTTACTCCTTCAGATTCTGTCCAAAAATCACGCAAATTGGTATACAGTATCTCTATAGTCATGTGATCAACATGGATGTGTCCGATATTTCATATTCCATCTGACTTGGCTAACATTGCCTTCCAAAGTTTGCAGGATAGGTCCCTTTTGAACAAAATTCCTCAAATCATGAACGCAGTGTGCGATTTCCGTGAAATTTGGCACGCACATTCCCATTAGGCAGAGGAAGAAATGCCACCCTTTTCACCTTGGCCTGTTATAGCGCCACCAGCAGGTCTAATTTAGCAAACCACATTTTTGGAACAAAATGCCTCAAATCATGAATGCAGTGTCCGATTGTCGTGCAAGGCCTAAGAAGAAATGGCACCCTTTTCACATTGGCCTATTATAGCGCCACCAGGAGGCCATAATAACCTACCTGACCTGGCGGAGACTTGTGCTCCGAGGAGCACTTTTTCTAGTTTGTAATGTAAACATAGATGGAGGTCATTGCTTTTTGTCTAACAATGTAATGTAAATGAGTGGCCAACTGTCCTGTATACACATGCAAATCACCTGTGCACGTGCGGGTGAACCATTTGGTTCTCTATGAACCAAATGGATCCTTATAACTGTGATTATAATACAATATAAATTATAATGTATTACAACTATGATAATTATAATACACTATAATTGATTATAATACAATATAAATTATTATAATTTATTACAACTATGATATTATAACACACTATAATAGATTATAACTGTGATTATAATACACTATAAATTATTGTAATGTTTTACAACTATGATAATTATAACACAATAGATTTTAACTGTGATTATAATAATCTATAAAGTATTATAATGTTTTACAACTATATCCTGTTCTAAATAAAAAGTCGGTGCATGAGTGATCAGTCATTATGAAGTGTTTGGCCCCGCTTGGCCTAGCTCAGACCTACCCAGGACTGGGTACTTTTTAGGCACCAGTTTAGTACCACTTACACACCACTCTACCCACTTCATTGTAGTGGAAACCGAGGCACAAGTGGACGGTGTGGTGTGGGGTAGGGTGAGGCCATGCATATGGAAAGCCGCCTTATTGAGACCAGGATTACTACATGTTTTTGTGAGGGTATTAACTACCCTAGGAGAAACAGGGAGAAAATACAAACTCCACACAGAAAGGCCCTTTAGCCAACCCCACCCAGGGTGTGGGCACTGATGAAGCGGAGGAGAAGACACGCCCCCAGCGCCCACAGCGTCCCCGGCGTTCCCCAGCATTCACTTTCTGATTCTCTATCCCTTACATCAGACACACACACACACACACACACACACACACACACACACACACACACACACACACACACACACACACACACACACACACACACACACACACACACACATTTTCTGATACGTTGAACTCTACTGCTTTCTGACAAAGACAAACTGTTCTTACTTAAATTACAAAACTTTTGATAATTTTGTAAAACAGAGCCATCGGATCGTGGACCAGACCAGACCAGACCAGACCAGACCAGACCAGACCAGGACCAAAGATGAACCTGTGTAAAAAACTTCTAATACTGAGCGCCGTTGTATTAATACTGTGGTGAGTACATGAATACTACTACTACACCTAATAATACTACTACTATTACTATTCCTACTATTACTAGTATTACTTCTAGTACTACGGACCGGGTTAATTCACCACTGGGCCGTTTTCCTCCATACGCCTGTACTGAAAAAACAATGAATGGTTGTGTGTTGCTTTACAGGTTTTGCAGGCAGGGCCACGTTAATTATATGTCTGAGCAATACAGGTAACACACACACACACACACACACACACACACACACACACACACACACACACACACACACACACACACACACACACACACATCGATGTACAGTCAAAAAATGAGTTTTGTAAAAATCTTCTGATTATTGTGTAATTTGAAGAAACAGGATGTCTTTATTTCAGACTCTGGGAATGATTTACTTGCAGCCAATTGGTAAATGTAAAGATACATAATTATATTATATTATATTATATGTTATATTGTATTATTATACCCAATGAGTCAAATATACAGTCAGAGTTGATCAACGAATTAATGAATGTGCATTGATTAGTGTGTGTGTGTGTGTGTGTGTGTGTGTGTGTGTGTGTGTGTGTGTGTGTGTGTGTGTGTGTGTGTGTGTGTGTGTGTGTGTGTGTGTGTGTGTGTGTGTGTGTGCGTGCGTGCGTGCGTGCGTGCGTGCGTGCGTGCGTGCGTGGTCCATAAGATGAATCTGAGGGTGGAACACGCGTCACATGATGAACTATATTTTTAGACGTCAGAGGCGAGGCTTTGATATGTTTGACATTTCAAATCCGTTTCTATACAAAAAACTCCACCTGTATTGTTAGAAGGATTCATTCCAGATCATGAAGGAGCTGCATTCATCCCTGGATAAGTGCAGAAACCAGGTCATTTATTTGCCGTAGCGCGGCACTACGAGCTTGTAGATCTGCTATTTTTGAAAAGCCCAAAGTATAAAATAATGGTTGTAGCTAAATCTAAAATGATACAGTATGCGTTCCCGGTCTTAATGGGTTAAAATGACACTTTGAGGAATAGATTTAGTGTGGGGTGGTCTGCTATCCACGGTAGACACCACCTCATTCCACACACATTCCCACTAGGCCCAGGAAGAAATGCCACCCTTTTCACATTGGCCTGTTATAGCGCCACCAGCAGGTCTGATTTAGCTAAACACATTTTTGGAACAAATCATGAATGCAGTGTCAATGTCCCACTGCCGTGAAACAGCGCCGTAGGAAGCCATTCCCAGTTGGGGGGGACATATTTGTACCGGCCCACGGAGTCGCGTGCGCGCGCGCAGCGCTCGTGCGCACCCCCATCCTCGCGCGCGTGCGATTTTTTAGCGGCTTTGGGCGGATATTTCCGAGTTTTGGGTGGTTATTTGCGGTTTATAACTCTTAATAAATGTGATTGTGCCGCTCTTCCACCTTCAAGCAGCTCACACAGCAGCCAGCAGCCCTCCCTTCCAGGCAGCGGCCGCGGGGTCCTAGTGCCGGCCTTATTTGAGGCTTTTTTTTCCTCCTCTTTTTCCCCGTGGCCTCGCGGCCCAAATACCGGTTCGCGGCCCACGCGAGTCCCCCCCGTCCCCCCCCTTTCCTACAGCCCTGCCGTGAAAGGCCTAAGACGGAATGGCACCCTTATCATATTGGCCTGTTATAGCGCCACCAGGAGGCCACAAAAACATACCTGACCTGGTGGAGACCTGTGCTCCAAGGAGCACTTTTTCTAGTTCATGTTCATATTTTTTATAATTTGGGGGGAAATGAAAAAAATGAATAATGTATTAGATGAACGATATCAGTCACCAGAACCCCAACCCAGTTTGAAGTTACAATGATTTCTATAGGTTTGTAACTGTCCGGGGTTTTCACAAAAGCCTGAGTAGACGATACAATGTTTTATTGTTTTACTGTTAATTATTGTTAGTTATTGTTAGTTATTGTTAATTAGTGTTAATTATTGTTAACGATGTGCTCTTGTCTCTCTCTAGTTCGGGGTACAAACAACCCAGCATCCTGATTGGGTGAGCAGCTTCATTTCATTTAATGCAACATTTTCAAATATTTGTTCAATAATAATAATAATTATTATTATAAAATTGTGTGTGTGTGTGTGTGTGTGTGTGTGTGTGTGTGTGTGTGTGTGTGTGTGCGTGTGTGTGTGCGTGTGCGTGTGCGTGTGCGTGCGTGTGTGCGTGTGTGCGCGTGTGTGTGCGCGTGTGCGTGTGCGTGCGTGTGTGCGCGTGTGTGCGTGTGTGCGTGTGTGCGCGTGTGTGCGCGTGTGTGTGTGCGTGTGTGTGCGTGTGCGTGTGTGTGCGTGTGTGCGTGCGTGTGTGCGTGCCTGCCTGCCTGCCTGCCTGCGTGTGTGTGTGTTTTGTAGGCGTACTGACGTGGTCACAGTGACTCCATGGTTGGCTCCCATCGTCTGGGAGACGACCTTTGACCCCGTCCTGCTGGACAGCATCTACAGACCTCTCAACATCACCATAGCAACCACCGTCTTCTCCGTCGGCAAGTATGTCACCCATGTCTCTGCATGTGATTATAGATCTATAGCACCAGTACACATAGATCTATGGCACCATAAACATAGATCTATAGCACCAGTACACATAGATCTATAGCACCATAAACATAGATCTATAGCACCATAAACATAGATCTATAGCACCATAAACATAGATCTATAGCACCATAAACATAGATCTATAGCACCAGTAAACATAGATCTATAGCACCGGTAAACATAGATCTATAGCACTATAAACATAGATCTATAGCACCATAAACATAGATCTATAGCACCAGTAAACATAGATCTATAGCACCGGTAAACATAGATCTATAGCACCATAAACATAGATCTATAGCACCAGTAAACATAGATCTATAGCACCGGTAAACATAGATCTATAGCACTATAAACATAGATCTATAGCACCATAAACATAGATCTATAGCACCAGTAAACATAGATCTATAGCACCGGTAAACATAGATCTATAGCACCATAAACATAGATCTATAGCACCGGTAAACATAGATCTATAGCACCATAAACATAGATCTATAGCACCAGTAAACATAGATCTATAGCACCAGTAAACATAGATCTATAGCACCATAAACATAGATCTATAGCACCGGTAAACATAGATCTATAGCACCGGTAAACATAGATCTATAGCACCATAAACATAGATCTATAGCACCATAAACATAGATCTATAGCACCAGTAAACATAGATCTATAGCACCGGTAAACATAGATCTATAGCACCATAAACATAGATCTATAGCACCGGTAAACATAGATCTATAGCACCATAAACATAGATCTATAGCACCAGTAAACATAGATCTATAGCACCAGTAAACATAGATCTATAGCACCAGTAAACATAGATCCATAGCACCGGTAAACATAGATCTATAGCACCAGTAAACATAGATCCATAGCACCGGTAAACATAGATCTATAGCACCAGTAAACATAGATCTATAGCACCAGTAAACATAGATCTATAGCACCGGTAAACATAGATCTATAGCACCGGTAAACATAGATCTATCGCACCGGTAAATATAGATCTATAGCACCGGTAAACATAGATCTATAGCACCGGTAAACATAGATCTATAGCACCAGTAAACATAGATCTATAACACCGGTAAACATAGATCTATAGCACCGGTAAACATAGATCTATAGCACCGGTAAACATAGATCTATAACACCGGTAAACATAGATCTATAGCACCGGTAAACATAGATCTATAGCACCGGTAAACATAGATCTATAGCACCGGTAAACATAGATCTATAACACCAGTAAACTATAGCACCGGTAAACATAGATCTATAGCACCGGTAAACATAGATCTATAACACCAGTAAACATAGATCTATAGCACCGGTAAACATAGATCTATAACACCAGTAAACATAGATCTATAGCACCAGTAAACTATAGCACCGGTAAACATAGATCTATAGCACCGGTAAACATAGATCTATAGCACCGGTAAACATAGATCTATAACACCAGTAAACATAGATCTATAGCACCAGTAAACATAGATCTATAGCACCAGTAAACATAGAGACCACCATGCTGCCTCTAGTGGCTTCCATTAGAATGGCGGATCTTCCTAAAAATCAACCATCTTTGACTATAATAACTCTGACCTTTGACCTCTAACAGGTACATCCATTTCCTGCCTGACTTCCTGTTGACGGCGGAGCAGTTCTTCTTCGTTGGTTTCAGAGTTCATTACTACGTCTTCACTGACCAGCCCGACGCCATGCCACATGTCAAGATGGCCGCCGGGAGAGAGGTACCAAGAGATACCGACACGACACTGAACCAAGAGATATACACACTGAACCCAGAGATATCTACACACTGTACCAAGAGATATACACACTGAACCCAGAGATATCTACACACTGTACCAAGAGATATACACACTGAACCCAGAGATATCTACACACTGTACCAAGAGATATACACACTGAACCCAGAGATATCTACACACTGAACCCAGAGATATCTACACACTGTACCAAGAGATATCTACACACTGTACCAAGAGATATCTACACACTGTACCCAGAGATATCTACACACTGTACCAAGAGATATCTACACACTGTACCAAGAGATATCTACACACTGAACCCAGAGATATCTACACACTGTACCAAGAGATATCTACACACTGTACCAAGAGATATCTACACACTGTACCAAGAGATATCTACACACTGTACCAAGAGATATCTACACACTGTACCAAGAGATATCTACACACTGTACCAAGAGATATCTACACACTGAACCCAGAGATATCTACACACTGTACCAAGAGATATCTACACACTGTACCAAGAGATATCTACACACTGTACCAAGAGATATCTACACACTGTACCAAGAGATATCTACACACTGTACCAAGAGATATCTACACACTGTACCAAGAGATATCTACACACTGTACCAAGAGATATCTACACACTGAACCCAGAGATATCTACACACTGTACCAAGAGATATCTACACACTGTACCAAGAGATATACACACTGAACCCAGAGATATCTACACACTGTACCAAGAGATACCGACACGACACTGTACCAAGAGATATACACACTGAACCCAGAGATATCTACACACTGTACCAAGAGATATACACACTGAACCCAGAGATATCTACACACTGTACCAAGAGATATACACACTGAACCCAGAGATATCTACACACTGTACCAAGAGATACCGACACGACACTGTACCAAGAGATATACACACTGAACCCAGAGATATCTACACACTGTACCAAGAGATATACACACTGAACCCAGAGATATCTACACACTGTACCAAGAGATATACACACTGAACCCAGAGATATCTACACACTGTACCAAGAGATACCGACACGACACTGTACCAAGAGATATACACACTGAACCCAGAGATATCTACACACTGTACCAAGAGATATACACACTGAACCCAGAGATATCTACACACTGAACCCAGAGATATCTACACACTGTACCAAGAGATATCTACACACTGTACCAAGAGATATCTACACACTGTACCAAGATATATACACACTGAACCCAGAGATATCTACACACTGTACCAAGAGATATCTACACACTGTACCAAGATATATACACACTGAACCCAGAGATATCTACACACTGTACCAAGAGATATACACACTGTACCAAGATATATACACACTGAACCCAGAGATATCTACACACTGTACCAAGAGATATCTACACACTGAACCAAGAGATATACACACTGAACCCAGAGATATCTACACACTGTACTAAGAGATATCTACACACTGAACCAAGAGATATCTACACACTGTTTATAAGTTAGTCTGTGTCACTAACATTGTGTTGTGTATTTCATGTTGTGTATTTCCTATAACAGGTGTTTGTTAGGTCTATCCCATCCTCTGAACGGTGGCAGCAGATCTCGGCTCACAGGATGAAACTGATCCAGACATTAATAGAAACGCAGCTACGTAACCGTGGCAACCGTCACCATGCCGACTACATCTTCTGTCTGGATGTCGACTCCAAGTTCCACTCTCGCTGGGGGACCGAATCCTTGGGGTCACTGGTCTCTGTGATACACCCTGGTAATTTGCTCTGTTATTATAGGTGTTACAGCCAGGTTAGTGTCTATGTTTATCTGTTGCCTTATGTGTTACACTCAGGTTAGTGTCTATGTTTATCTATTACTATAGGTGTTACAGCCAGGTTAGTGTCTATGTTGATCTGTTACCTTATGTGTTACAGCCAGATTAGTGTCTATGTTTATCTGTTACTATAGGTGTTACACCCAGGTTAGTGTGTAACCTGTCTGTCTGTGTGTAACCTGTGTAACGGAATAACTTGGAGCTAAATGCTCTTAAGACGGTGGAGCTGATCGTGGACTTCAGGAGGAACCCGCCCCCCCCGTCTCCAATCATACTGGGAGGCACTCCAGTCGCCACAGTGGAGTCTTGCCGCTTCCTTGGGGTGACCTGACCTGACCTCAGAGAACTATATGGACTAACTGAACACTTGATCTTTTTGGCACTTTTTGGCACTTCTCTTATTTATTGTATTTACTACTTGTGTTGCACTATGATGTGGTTTGCACTGTCTTGTCCTGTCTTGCACCAGTCCTGTTGTAAACTGCGCTCCACTGCATCAAACCAAATTCCTAACATGTTTACATGTCATGGCAATAAAGTCTTCTGATTCTGATTCTGATTCTGTCTGTCTCTCTAGGTTACTACACCAAGGAGCGCAGTGAGTTTCCATATGAACGCAGACAGACCTCTCTGGCCTGTCTGTCTGCAGATCAGGGAGACTTCTACTACTGCGGGGGGGCGTTCGGGGGGGAACTGACAGCTGTCAATCATCTGGTGACGACCTGCAGTGACAACTTTGATCTGGATGCAGAGAACCATGTGGAGGCAGCCTGGCAAGAAGAGAGCCATCTGAACAGGTACTGAGAGATCTGTGTTTAGATCTATAGAGCCATCTGAACAGGTACTTAGAGATCTGTGTTTAGATCTATAGAGCCATCTGAACAGGTACTTAGAGATCTGTGTTTAGATCTATAGAGCCATCTGAACAGGTACTTATAGATCTGTTATTAGAGCTATAGAGCCATCTGAACAGGTACTTATAGATCTGTTATGAGATCTATAGTAGAGTCATCTGAACAGGTACTTAGAGATCTGTTATCAGATCTACACACTTTGTGCTGGTTTCTCTTCTTAGAGGAACTGGAGCATCTTTCTCTATTATCTGTCCTGACATGTGAGTGACTTTCTGCCCAACGGCTCCCTCTTGTGGCCTGAACACGCCACTGAGTTGCAACCATCTGTCTTAGTTGTTATCAGATCTATTTTGATATAATTGTTCATGTATTTAAGTAGTAATAATGTAAATGTAATCTGTGTGTTCTGTAGGTACATGTGGATACATAAACCCAGTAATCTAAATGTAATCTGTGTGTTCTGTAGGTACATGTGTAATCTAAATGTAATCTGTGTTCTGTAGGTACATGTGGATACATAAACCCAGCAAGGTGTTATCTCCAGAGTATTTGTGGCAGGACTTCAAACCCAGAACTCCAGAACTGAAGACCGTCCGCTTCTCTGGAGTTATAAAGAACTACGCTGAGATACGACCCAACGCCTGAAGACCATCCACTTCATAAAGAACTACGCTGAGATACGACCTAACGCCTGAAGACCATCCACTTCATAAAGAACTACACTGAGATACGACCTAACGTCTGAAGACCATCCACTTCATAAAGAACTACACTGACATATGACCTAACGTCTGAAAACCATCCACTTCATAAAGAACTACACTGACATATGACCTAACGTCTGAAAACCATCCACTTAATAAAGAACTACACTGACATACGACCTAACACCTGAAGACCTGGACCAGACTGTACTGGACTGGACTGATAAACCATGAACTATAAGCAAAATAGTCGCGACTTTGCCCTCAATGCCCTCAAAACCCTCAATACCCACATGTAGGGTTGTAGTCGAGACCACCTAAAGCGAGTCCAAGTCAAGACCAAGTCCGAGGGGGGGCGAGTCCAAGTCAAGACCGAGTCCGAGAGGCCAGGGAGGGGGTCGAGTCCGAGTCAAGACCGAGACCGACGGGAGGCGAGACCGAGTCGAGGCCGAGACCGACCGGAGGCGAGACCGAGTCGAGACCGAGACCAGATTTTTTTTTCTTATTTGATAGAAAATGTTCAAATCAGCCTCATGGTGGCGTTATGACAGGCCACAGGAAACTTTGCACACTCCCTAGAGGCCAAGAAAAAACCCTTGCCCTGCATTTTTCACATCTGCCTGTTAGAGCGCCACCAGGAGGCTGACTTTTGTAAAATAAATGTGTTGCTATTACTCCTTCAGATTCTGTCCAAAAATCACGCAAATCAGTACACAGTATCTCTATAGTCACGAGATCAAGACGGATGTGTCCGATATTTCATATTGCATCCTAATTTGCTAACATTAGCTTCCAAAGTTTGCAGGATAGGTCAGTTTGGAACAAAATGCCTCAAATCATGAACGCAGCGTGCGATTTCCGTGAAATTTTCCACACACATTCCCACTAGAGAGGAAGAAATGCCGCCCTTTTCACATTGGCCTGTTATAGTGCCACCAGGAAGCCACAATAACCTACCTGACCTGGCGGAGACCTGTGCTCCGGGGAGCACTTTTTCTAGTTTTGTTTTGTTTTTATTTTGACATTTAAAAAATTCTTTGCATCTTTTAATGAATGGCAGAGCAATTAGCTATTTAGTTATTTTTACTGAATTAATTACATCTCAATGGTAAACCTAGACCAAACAACAATGACCAAATTGACCAATGAGCCATTATCATCATTACACATTAATGTTCCTTACAGACAGCACAATGAAAACTACTCCCCTTTAATGACAAGGAGCTATCATTACATAGCACATCGATATGTGCTACTTTAATGACTGAATTACATGTGAATGGTAAAGTTATTGACCAATCAATGACTAAGTCTCACACCCCAGCAATGAATCAGTGTTTCAAACACTGGTGAGACATTCGATTTAAACGCACTGTCATTCAATATGCGTTTGCATCTTCAGTTTTAAAATATGTAAACATCATAATAACAGGTTACAGTAGTGATGTGCGGGTCGGGTTTTTCATGACCCGCCCCGCCCCGCCCCGCCACGGAACCCAACCCGCCTCAACCCGCCCCGCAAACACATATATAAATCTATGGCTCAACCCGCCCCGGGACCCGCGGTAAAAAAAACAAACAGTAAAATCATGAAGGAAAATAATCTTCAAGTATAAACCCCAAGTGTATTCAAACTGTTTTATTGTTATTATTCGTATTCTTATTAGGAATAAAGACAAAACAAGAGCATGTGATATTTTTTTTTTTTTGCGTGTGAGAGCGGCTGACCCGCTCACCCGCAGCCCGCATAATTGCCTCTGAAATCCTGACTCGACCACCCGCGCCGTGGGTTGACCCGCGGGTCCCGCGGGTTACGGGTCGGCCCGCTCATCACTAGTAGTTATATATATATTTAGAAAAAAGCAGATCTACAAGCTCACAATGCGTCCCATGACGCATTGTGACCAGGCCTGGAATTTCATCATTTTAGGCCAGGGGCAAGGCCACTTGGCCTTTTGTCATTTTTTAGGGCACAAAGGCCAAATGTCAGGGCTTTTGTTTTTTAAGTCCACGGACATAATGAATTTAATTTGAAGGTTAAGGATGATTTTATTTTAATATAGTACAAGAATAGTATAACTATCTGTGTAATATAACCCATATTGGCAAATGACCAATATTTGTACTAAGTTATATTGGTCTCAATATTTGTCACATTCAGCCCTGGACTTCACTGACTGAAGTAGGGGTCATATGAATCACATTAGATTCACAGATTTTATGTATTTTCCCCACACATCATTTTCATTCAAATTAAATGTGATTGAACTTGCACTAACAATGACTTTAGTTGATTTTGCACTATTTAAAATATAATATTTCTTAATTATTAATAATTGATTTGATTGATTGGCTATTTTCACCAGTTTTTAAATAATAATAAAAAAAAGGAACATACAAGGTTTCCACCCAACAGCGACGGTTCTGTATCAGTACATGAGTCAGTTTTAGCATATTTCATTCTAATTGGCTACTATGACTGCCTATGAATTTCATGGCCTGGGTAGGTAAACCTGGCCTGGCGGAGATATGCCCTATTGCGCACAGCAGAACAACAGGTGAAGGCAATGAACTTAAACGAGGACTGTACTGCACAGCAAAAACGGCTCAAACTATGTCAAACTGTCACATAGCTGAAATAAACTTTCCATTTAGATCATTGTTGACAAACAAACAGAACATGGATGTTGTTTGCAAAAGGATTATTTATTTCTTGTCCATTTGTGAGGTGAGATCACAGCTTCTCTCTACTTTTGTGTGATATTGATAGCCTATAACTTTGAATTTGTTTGCAGTTCATTTCTATTGTTTACGGGATATTAAGACTGTACTTCGCTGTATTTTGTCAAATGTATTAATCTATATTTTTCTGTTGATCAAGCGTCGGGTTTTGTGATTAGATGCGCACACGTGCTGTCAGCCACTGGCAATCAATAATGTGTGCAAGGAAACCTTACTGAAAGCCGTCTCTAATCATCTTTAGAGAATCTCGTTTATTAAAACAACCACAGGCTACACAGTGAACACACAATATATAAATAAATAAACACCTGGAAAGCTTGCGCTGTTGGAAATAATTTTAAAATAATATAAACTAGAGTGTGTTCTGCTGCTGCTGCGCTGTCAACCACGATATGATGCGCTCCAAGACAGCTGTCCATAAGCGCCAGACAGCTCTCTTAGAATGTTAATGTGAATAGGCTCCTCATAATATGGGTATAATAAAATTATTTCATTGCATTGTAGTGACTTGGTCTTGGACTCGAGTGGACTCGGTGGGGGCAGAGTCCCGAGTCCCTTAGTCCGAGTCCGAGTCAAGACCGAGTGAAATTATGGGCGAGACCGAGACAAGACCGAGTAAATCAAAAAGCGGTCTCGAGTACTACAGCCCTACTGACTAAATACCTCCAAAAGGTTAGAGACCCCCACAGCCACAATACTAGAGGGAATGTAAACAACAATCTGGTAACACCCACCCATAAAACATTTTTTTCCTACTCTGTACATATAGTGTTTTATATTTGTAAAGATATTGAATGTTTTGGTGCTATTTCATATGTTTAAGGTTCAAGGTTGTACTTTATTGTTACATCTTCTGTACAGGTACATAAGATCAGGGGTGCAGTGCCGCTCTATGAGCTTGTAGATCTGCAATGCTCACTGGACGGCCTTGCACGCCGTGCCGGAACCTATTTGACCAGGAGCAAATTCGCACCTCAACAAAGTTTTCAAAGGCTCCCGACTCCTTGTGCTTTGCTGACACAGCGTTCGTCGTACAGGGCTTGGATGGGGGAGAGATCACATCTAGCCTCGCGTGGCCAGACAATATCACACGACACACTGTGTGGATATTAGTCTGGTCCCTATCAACCATAGATTTTTTTCCAAGGGGCGGTTACAAAAAGATCCAAACGGACTCTATTGGTTAAACCTAAACCAATCAGAGCAGTGCTTCCTTTTACGAACGAATCAGAGCAGTGCTTCCTTGTACGTCATTGCTCCAAATAAGGTGATAAGCCCGCCCACATTTGGATACTGGGCCCTGATTGGTCCCTCACGACTTCGGAGGGAGAGAAATGAAATCTCTATTGAGGGGGGCCAGACCTAATCTGCCGAGGGCTGAAGTGCGATGCAATTTTGCAAAGGCAGATTCGTCTGGAACCAGGCTACATCACATCCACTGATGCGTTTGGCTGTCCGCACAACCCTTTGTGTTCTGCCCTCAGTTTGAGTTCATGTTTTTAGTTAATGTTAGAATCTCTGTATACATTGCTTGCTTGTAGTAAATGGATGACATGCTTTTATTTTGATATGCTAAGAATGGCAAAGCCTTATTCTGAAATGTCAGCAATGCATTATGGGTAGAAGAAGCTCCATAACTAGTAGACTCCATTAGAGAACAAGCAGACAAGCACATGCTGAACATGTCTTTTGTATCTTGACCTTTTTTCACACCCTCGAAAGCAATGGCTGTAAGTTTGAACATGATTCACTTTATGTACAGTTTTGATTTGTTTATATGTATAAAGTATATGGATACTAATTCATATTGGTTAAAAATGATGATGTTAATGGCAACTTTACATGTTTATGTATGACCAGCATATCATGTCATGTTATTGTGTTTATATTTCATATTAGCACTTATTTGCCAGCTTAAATTCATACTGTGATTTTTCCATGAAAGCTAAGAGATATCTATGTCTTTTTTGTTTTCTCTTTGCCACAGTTTTACACGTGACTTTCACCTGTCACTCTGAAGATTGTAATAAAAGGAGCAAGGCGCTCGCTTCCTGGCTTGTGAAAAACGAGTTTGGCTGTCTGTTTAACTTCGTTAACATACTGGTTGTATACAACACGTTGTGGGAACAGAACACTTTGCATTGCCTTGCGGTTGAGCTCGTGCAGCTGCCGTACCAGGCAGTGAAGCAGCCAGTCAGGATGTTCTTCTCTGTGGTGTCTCTGTAGAAAGCTCTTAGGACTTTTTGACCCATGCCAGCTTTCTTCAGTTTCCTGAGGAAGTAGACGTTGTTGTGCTTTCTTCACCTCTCGCTCTGTCTGTACTGCCCAGGTGAGATCCAGGCCCGGCGCCAGGATGAAATGACTGAGGGTGCAGTTGAAAATTGTGAGGGTGCACACCAGTCGCGCAGTGCGGGCGTGTTATTTAATTCTTATTTTTTCCTGATTTTACAATTTTTTTAATCGAAAAATGTATTTCATTTCAATTTCATTTTTTTTCCTCCAAAATAAACTGAGGGGGCACAATTTGAAACTGAGGGTACCAGGCCCCCTCAGGCCCCCCCCCCCGTGGCGGGGGGCCTGGTGAGATCTTCAGTGATGTGCACCCCCAGGAATTTGAACTCTCTGACCCTCTCCACTGCAGCGTCGCCGATCTGGATGGGAGAGTGATCTCTGAGAGGCCTTCTGTAGTCGAAGATTATCTCTTTTGTTTGTTGAAGAACTGAATACCTAGGACCACAATAGAAACAAGTGTTTTGGTGTTATCCTTTGAGACAAAGTGTATGACTGTACTCGTGCTGTTTTTACATTTATGTCTAATAAAATATTCAATCAATCAATCAATCAAACTACTGTATGCTGAAATACCACCCAATGTGTGAGATATTACCTGGACTGGACTTCACTGGACTGGACTGATAAACCATGAACTATGCTGAATACAGATCAGGGATGGGACACTATGAGAATTACATGTCATGATTATTGTGACAAAAATAATTGCGATTAACGATATTATTCCCTATTTTGGGGGGAAAGTTCACCACAAATAGCAGATCTACAAGCTCACGACGCATTGCGCAACGAGTTATGAGCTTGTGTTTTTGGCGAATCGATTTGTGTAGAGTGAAATAAGAGCGTACCAAATGCGTTCTTTTCAGATCCGTTTTATGAAGTATAGGGGGGTTTAAGTGGGACTGAATTTGTGGGTGGTCCCCAGTTCAAATATTAATATTTTGGGGGGTCGCGGCCTGAAAAGGTTGAGAACCACTGGTTGCTGTGGTCCAGGCTGGTCAGGTGGTTGATGGTCACCATAGTGTTGCTGTGGTCCAGGCTGGTCAGGTGGTAGCCAGGTAGCCGTATTTTATGAATATCCCCCCCTAGACTCAAGGCAGAGGGGGCTACCACATATTTACAAGGCCTTACCGATAAAGACGTCCTGGCTCCACGCCTGCCCTGAATGTAGGAGTTGAGGCATTACATTTAGTTTGACTCGGTTCCACAGATGAATATTGTGAAGATAACACGGGGGCGGCAGTGGCTGCAGTGGCGGCAGTGGCTCTAACGGCCACATGGGAATCGAGAGGTTTCCAGTTCAAACCCGGGCTCCCCCAGAGTTAAGGCCTTTGCAGACAGGGTGCGATTAGTCAATCAGTTTTTACCGCATGCGAAAAGACGCGCAAATCGAACTGGGTTCCATTGGAAGAAAAAAAACGCATCGCCGCAGCCACTTGCCGCACGGCAAATTGGGAGCCGGTGTGCATGAGGTCATAGAGAACCATGTGTTCATTCATGAGGTCATAGAGAACCATGTGTTCATTCATGAGGTCATAGAGAACCATGTGTTCATTCATGAGGTCATAGAGAACCATGTGTTCATTCATGAGGTCATAGAGAACCATGTGTTCATTCATGAGGTCATAGAGAACCATGTGTTCATTCATGAGGTCATATAGAACCATGTGTTCATTCATGAGGTCATAGAGAACCATGTGTTCATTCATGAGGTCATAGAGAACCATGTGTTCATTCATGAGGTCATAGAGAACCATGTGTTCATTCATGAGGTCATAGAGAACCATGTGTTCATTCATGAGGTCATAGAGAACCATGTGTTCATTCATGAGGGGTGCGTTCGGAAATTACGCACTGGAGCACACTTGCCTATTAGTTTGTATTGGCCAGTGCACTCAGTGCTGTATTTTCGAACGCACCCGGAGTCATAGAGAACCATGTGTTCATTCATGAGGTCATTGAGAACCATGTGTTCATTCATGAGGTCATAGAAAACCATGTGTTCATTTAAAAAATGATATTGTCCGTTTTTTTCCGTGCGAAAAATCGCACCCTGTCTGCAAAGGCCTAAAAGTGTCTAAGGCGTCCTTGAGCAAGACGCTGAACCCCTAATTGCTCCTAATGAGCAGTTTGGTGCCTTGCATGGTTTCCTCCTCCATCGGTGTATGAGTGTGTGCGTGTGTGTGTGTGTGTGTGTGTGTGTGTGTGTGTGTGTGTGTGTGTGTGTGTGTGTGTGTGTGTGTGTGTGTGTGCGAATGGGTGAACGTAATGCACAATCTATGTAAAGCTCTTTGGATAACAGCGCTGTTTAAATGCACCATTTACCATGTTATAGCAGATCTTCATGCATTGTGCATTGATCGATCTTGTAGTTCGGCTATTTTTTTCTTTTTTTCCTCTGTCTTAGCTAATACTTGAAAATGTGGCCAATGTTTGACAGTTGTTTGTTGATTACTTTTCACACAGTAATGTTCTTAATTATTTTTTTTTTGTCCAGAGGTATTAAAAGTCCTTTAATGTATAAATGTGCAGATAGCCTGTATACACTTATCCTGTACAGGTTGAGAACCACTGAAACATAGCATGGTAACAGGGGGTCCGGGACCCCTAGGGGGTCCTCAGAGTAACTACAGGGGGGCCGCCAAATCTGTGAGCTATCGATTCTTTTTTTTACATTAACCACTTGAACCCTGTACCATCCCTATTCTGAGGAGAACTTTAGCCAAAAACAGCTGATCTACAAGCATGAGTGGTTAAGTGGTTAAGGGCCCTATTTCCGCCGGTGCCTTGCCCGTTGGCACAACCCGCTACCTGTGAATTACGCACAAGGGAGCTGGCACTGTCCCTATAGTCCAGGGGCCAACACTGATATTTTCACAAATTGGTACCACCTAAGGTGACCGTAAAGTTTTTGTATTTTTGTCTTCCTACATGTCTCTACTTTATATTTTGGTATGATAGCCCTTCCAATCTTGTAGCTTAATGGCAGTTATCACTACCTACCGGCTAATGTATCCGGTAGGAGACACAAAGTAGAATCTTTGTGTCTCCTACCCCGGGCATCAAATTATTGCGACAAAAAACTAAATATATCCATGTATTCAAGGCTTCATGGGGTATGCAATTGATAACTTCTCAGATTTTTGGTGTTGCAAAAAGACTGCTTTCCATAAGCTTGTAAAAGTTGACCCTCCTTCGGCCTAGGGTGGTCATAGCTGAATGGGTAGAGAGTCCCCCTGGAAAACTTTCACCCAAAAAAGGATTTATTTTATATCAATTGCACACCCCATGAAGCCTTGAATACATGGATATATTTTTGTTTTTGTTGCAATAATTTGATGCCCGGGGTAGGAGACACAAAGATTCTACTTTGTGTCTCCTACCGGATACATTAGCCGGTAGGTAGTGATAACTGCCATTAAGCTACAAGATTGGAAGGGCTATCATACCAAAATATAAACTAGAGACAAAAATACAGAAACTTTACGGTCACCTTAGGTGGTACCAAAATATGGCTTGGCCCCTGGACTACTAACCCTTTAAGACCTGGAACGCATCTGTGTCACTTTAGATTTCTTTGGCTTTTCAAAAATAGCAGATATACAAGCTCACCGCCGCGCTATGAGCTTGTATATCTGCTATTTTTGAAAAGCCTTGAAAAAAAAAAAAAAAAAAAAAGCCTTGAAAAAAAAAAAAAAAATTCTTTTAAAAAAACTGTTAGAATTTAGATTTTTTTAAAGAATGGCCTCAGGTCTTAAACGGTATTAATTATGCCAATTCCGTTATTTGCGCCTGGAGGTGTGGCCGTGGGCGTTGTTATGACCCCTAGGGTCATATTATGTATTTGCCTGTGTGTGTTGCCCTGTGTGTGTGTTTTCCTCCTCATTGATGTGTGTGTGTGTGTGTGTGTGTGTGTGTGTGTGTGTGTGTGTGTGTGTGTGTGTGTGTTTTGTGTAATGATGATTTTAAACTGTTTGGTGCTATTTTATGTGTTTATGAATTGAATACAAGGACTATCGTGATATATCGTTGGTGAAATTTCATGCAATATATCGTGATATCGCAATATATCGATATTTTCAGATATCGTGATATATCGTTGGTGAAATTTCTTGCAATATATATTGAATATCGTGATATCGCAATATATCGAATATCGGCGAATATCGTGATATATATTGTTATCGTGGGCCTAATATCATGATATATATCGTATCGTGAGGTACCCATATCGTCCCACCCCTAGTGTGAAAGTCATGTAAGACTGTTCCAAATAGGCTCACAACTCAACTACAATGTTGCTTCTATTCTTGTAGGAGATCAAATGTCCCCCTACTGGGACGGGGACAGACAAGGGGTAACCAAATAATGCCTCAATAACTAACCAAATAATGCCATTTATTGTGCTGCAAGGGGAATATGTCTGGGCCTCCCACACCAATATACATTTCACTAGTAAAGACCACACCATCAAACAGAGGAACGATTGGGTTGTATTTATTGAAAATTGATTGTGGATGGGATGGAGACAGGGGAATGCATTGTTTGTTTGTGTGTGGTGCCACTGTGGAGAGAAGGGTTTGTATGGATTGATGGAATGAACAGGGGAATGCATGGTTGTGTGTGGTGCCACTGTGGAGAGAGGGTTATTGTGTGGTAACGCTGTGGGAGGAAGATGGGTAAGGGGAAGGGGGGTCCCGTTGTTGGGAGCAGGGGGTCCCGTTGTTGGGAATACGTTACATACATTGCATTACATTACATTACGTGGGGGTAGGGGGTCCCGTTGTTGGGATGTGCTAGGGAGGAGGGCGTGAGGGGTTGTAGGGGGTCCCGTTGTTGGGAGAAAGGGGGTCCCGTTGTTGGGAGAAAGGGGGTCCCGTTGTTGGGAGAAGGGGGAAAGGGAGGAGGGGTGGAGGGCGGAGAGAGATGAATGGTGCAGGTTTTTCAGCGGATGAGTGCGGCGTGGGCTTGGAGGAGGTCGTGGGAGTTGGAGCGGATGTACGTGTGGTACGCTTGTGATGACCACCTACCCAGGATTTGGATTATGTGCTCGGGGACGCCTTTCCGGGAGGCTGTGGAGGCTGCGCCTATACGGAAGGAGTGACCCGAGAAGTGGTTTGCGGCGTAGCCGGCTTTGGTGAGAACGGAGCGGAGGTGGTGGTGAAACCAGGTGCGGGTGACTATGGAACCGGTTTCTGAGATAAACAGGGGGTCGGATGGTGAGGCGTTTTGGGACTGTCGGATGGCGAGGTGGCGGACGAGTGGTTCGTATGGGGTGAGTCTAGTTTGAAAAGGTGAATGGGGGTGGATGTTCCGAACTGGTCAGTCTTGCTGTGCTTGAGGGTGTAGATGAGGGTGGATGGGCTGAGTACGGATAGGTCGGACAGACAGGGGTGGCGAGCTGGGTCGAATCTAGTGTTGGCGGATGTAAACTCGGAGCAGCGGAGGAATCCGTAGAACGCCAGGAGGAATAGGGACTCGAGTGTGGAGTTGGTGAGTGGATCTGAGTGACCGGAACGGAGGACGGTGATGCTGTCGGCGAGGATGTTGTCTGTGAGGGGTTGGCGGCTAGGAGGGTGGTGAGGCTCGTGGCGTTTGATGCCTTTGAGCAGCAGTGTGACGTGCGGGTGCGCGTGAAAGGGGTGAGCGGCGCCGGTGAGGAGTTTGACGACAAAATGTATGCCGTATAGGTAAACTCGGATGGTGGATGAGTGCATGGACCGGCAGTAGTGGCAGTGGCTGACGTATGAGGTGAGAGTGGCCAGGTCTAGTGACGGGAAGTGCAGGGTGAAGGTGGCGTGGAACAGCTGGAAGTTTTTCCAGGCAGTCCAGTAGGTGGACAGTGAGGACGGGGCGAGAGACTGGAGGATGGCTTGTTGTGCGTGGTGGATGAGGTGGCCGAGCGGGTGATTCAGGGGAAGGTCATTTGCGAATATGGAGGTGCCGGAGTGGGATGAGAGTCTGCTTCTGGTGCCAAGTGCCTGAATTTCTGTAAAAGAAAACGAGAAAGTGAGTCAGCGATGGTATTGAGGTGACCGGGGATGTGGGCGGCGCGGATAATAAAATTATGGGTGACGGTGATCCAGGTGAGTCGACGGAGGAGTGCCATGATGGGGAGTGAGGAGGAGCGACCTTTATTGATGATGTTGACGGTGGCTTGGTTATCGGAATGTATCAGAACGGAGCGGCTGGTCCACTCCGATCCCCAAAGGGAAGCCGCTACCACGATGGGGTAGAGCTCGAACAAGGCGGAGGAATGGCCGGAGTCGCACTGAGGATCTAACATCTCCTCCGGCCATTCCTCCGCGAACCATCGGCCCTGATAGTACCCCCCATAGCCTACGGAGGGGGCGGCGTCGGTGAATAGTTGGAGGTCCTCTGGTGAGGAGTGGAAATCGTCGTAGAAAAAACTGATTCCGTTCCAGTTCTGCAGGAGGTTGTGCCAGAGGCAGAGCTCCATTTTGCACTCGGGGGAGATGGTGACTAGGTGATGGAGGGCTGGAACGGAGGAGGCTAGTGAGCGGAGGTGAGAGATGAATGAACGGCCTTGGGGGATGATGCGGGTGGCGAAATTAAGGTGACCTAAGAGTGAGAGGAGTTGCTGCTTGGTGCACGAGGGGGTGTCTGCGAAGTTGGCGATGATGAGGGTGATCCTGTGTAATTTTTCGAGGGGGAGTGAGGCTTGGAAGGTGATGGTGTCTAAGTGAATGCCGAGGAACTCGAGGCTGGTGGCGGGGCCCTCCGTTTTGTCCTCGGCAAGGGGAACGCCGAGCGCCGTGAAGGCCGTTCTGATGGCGAGCAGAGTGCGTGCGGGGGGAGATGATGGGAAATCAACGGATAGGAAGTCATCTAGGAGGTGGACGAGGAATGGGATCTTATAATTGTTTAGGAGGATCCAGCAGAGCAGCTCTGACAAGTTGTCAAACAGCTTAGGGCTGCTCTTGCAGCCGAAGGTGAGTCTGACGGCGAAGTAGTACTTCCCCCTCCAGCAGACTCCGAACAGGTGCCAGGAGTCTGGGTGGAGGGGGAGCACTTTAAAAGCCGACGTGATGTCGGCTTTGGCAAGCCAGGCCCCGCGGCCGGCTAGACGGATGAGGGAGATGGCGTGGGCGACTGTGGAGTATTGGAGTGAGAAATCTACGCTGGGGATGAGGCTGTTGATGCTGGGGACTGAGGAACCGTGGGGGGATGAGAGGTCTATGATTAGCCTTTTCTTGCCGGAATACTTACGGTTGGCTATGCCTACGGGGCTGATTCTGTAGGTGGGGAATGGGGGGGAAGTGAAGGGGCCTATCATGAAGCCCTGGTTGATTTCCTTCGTGATTAGTGTGCCTATGGTGTCCGGGTCGGTTATGGCGGATTGGAGGTTATTACAGGTGTGGGATGTGTCTGGGAGTGTGATGAGGCCGGGGGAAAAAACAGTGGTTGAGGCCGTCTATGAAGCGCCGGACGAAGGTGGGATCTGGGTGGGAGGCTAGTTCCGAGGCTATGGAGGGGATGTTGATGGGAGTGGCGAGGTGCTCCGTCAGTCAGCTGACTGAGGGCTTGGTGGGATTGTGGGGGCAGGTGGGGCGGGAGTGTGCTCCGCTGCAGAAAGTGCACACATGCAGCATTTTGCAGGAGGACATGTTGCAACCCTGGTCATTAAAGTTATTACAGACCATTTTTGATCCTACGAATATCAGCTGGCGGCCTCGACGGTCCCTTGTCTGGGAGGAGGCTGGGAAAGTGGTGGGACGGTCGGGTCTTGCCCTGGCTGGACGGATGACGGAGGACATGAGTGACTGGGGTTGCGGGTTGTAGGTTGGCCGGGGGGGCGGTGCGGAGGTGGTGGGGTGGGAGCTGATGACCAGGGTGCAATCGGTGGTGGGGTGGGCGGGGCAGCCGCACAGAGTGCAGGCGTTGGCGGTTCTGCCGGCGAAAAGCCGGCAGTACAGCTCGGTGTCCTGCGCTCCCCAGTATGTTGTCATGTTCCACTGCTGGAGCCGAGCTGCCGCCATCGTCCAGCTCCTGCCTGCGGGTGGGAAATGATTAAGAAATTATGTTTCGGAATAGTGAGAAAGCAAGGACAAATTCGGTGGGTGTGAGGACGCTGTGTAGTGGTGAGGAATGGATGTCTCGGAGTGTAATGGATACCCCCCCGCAGTCGACGGTCCTGGGTTGGTGGGAGGCAGCAGAGGGTTTTAGCAGGGAAGCTAAGTCTATGTCCATACCCTGGAGGATCTGGTTACGGAGGGAAGCGGAGACCGGAATGGGGTTGGCGGCGATGGCTGTGGGCGGCATGGTTGCCGGCGTGGCTGAGGAGAGGGAGAAATAGGTGGGCTGAGGCCCGTGAGGAGGGGGAAGACCTTGGCGGAAAGGGAGGGGGGCCGGAGCCTGAGGTGGGAGGTAAGAGTAGGATTGGAGGGGGGGAAACATTTGGCCGGTGGCGGCAGGCGGATAGCCTTGGCCAAATGTGGGGGGGAGGGAGGGGGGGGGGGCATTTGGCCGCTGGCAGCGGGTGGATAGCCTTGGCCAAATGTGGGGGGGAGGGGGGGAGAGCCATTTGGGCGTGGGCTGCAGTGTTTAACGCCTGGCTAGGCAAGGGTGAGACATGAGGGGGGAAAGACGGGAGGGAGGGGGGGGGGAAGGGGTTGGGGAGGGTGTGAGGATACATTCGATAGGAGTGCAGCCTGCGAGAACAGGGAAGACAAAACAGATAAAATGTTTGACATGGGGGGGCAGCAGGCACAGGGGGGTGAGACATGACAATGGGGTGAGACACGGCAATGGGGTGAGACGCGGCAATGGGGTGAGACACGGCAATGGGGTGAGACACGGCAATGGGGTGAGACACGGCAATGGGGGGGTTAGGCTGGGTGTGGTGGTGGTGGTAGTCAGTGGTCTGACTAATGAGTGCTGTGGAATGTTGTTGGTGGTGGTGGTGGTGGTGGTGGGGGTGGGGGGAGGGGGCCGGAGCCGGTCGTGAAGTTTTTTTCGTTGCTTTTTTAGCGGGGGCGGGGTGTGGTGGCGCGACGCTCGAGCCTCCTGGTCCGACGTCATGCTGACGCGACGGACCAGGAGGGGAGGAGGTCACTAATACAGCGGATTGATAGAGTGTAAACAATGTTGCTTTAGAAGCGGCACGTGAAAAAAGGACATTTTTGGCCCGCAGAGCCTTCTGGAGGCCGAGGACGGTCCATTCTGATAGTGGGCGGATGGGTGGGTTGACTGACCTGGTGGGCGGTGGGGCTGAAGTGGCGGAGCGAGCTGGAGTAGTGGAGCGAGCTGGAATGGTGGAGCGAGCTGGAGTGGTGGTGCGGAGGCTGGCGCGGGAGTACGGACCGGGGCAGTCGGGTGCGTGGCGAGCGCGCTGTCGGCTCGTTCGGGTGGTGGGTTTGTGCGAAGCTCGACCGGGGTCCGGGAGAGAGACGGAGGGATGGGTGTTGTGGTGGCCGAGCGCAAGCGTCGGCTAGATGCTGCTGGTGATATTGTCGGCGGGACGGGAGGGTCTGCGCTGGAAAAATCCTCCTCGTCCGAGGCCATGAGCTGGAGAGAGTTGTCGATGTCATCTTGATCCATGTTGCTAACTTGCTGGTGGTGAGTAAATACTGCAGGTATTTTTCTCTTCGTTTTTAAGGACGTTATGCTTGTTCCTCTATGCGAAAAACAGTGAGCATGACTGAGGGCGGGCATGGCTTGGTATAAATACAACCCTTGATTAGTTTGGAAGGAGGAGATAAGGGAGGAGTTGTTATCAACGCCATCGCAAGCAGGTGAGCTTGGGAGGAGTTGATATCGGCCAGATTGGAGGCGATTACGAGGGGGAGGAGATAGTTATCTGGTGTGGTCTTCCCTCCTGAACTTACATTGTACCAACTGCATGTAATGTAGATAATTCACACACACACACACACACACACACACACACACACACACACACACACACACACACACACACCCCTCATTAGAATGATGGCAACTACAGGCATTTGGACCATGATTCAGCCACATAGTGAAATAATGACACAATATCTTAGTCCCATCATGTAGCACCACTATTTATTGCTATTTGATATCTTTATGGAAGATGGAATGATAACATTATCGTACCTGTTTCTTAGGATTCTGGCGTCGTTAACACGGCCAGGATAACCCACGAAGGTATTGAGGAACCTGGCCTTCGCGTCACATAAGCCTTGCAGCTGTAGATCAGAATCAACTTTATTGTGACAACACAGGTTTACAGGTGTAAAACAGTGGGTGAAATGCGTTTTGGAAGGCCCATAGTTTTGATTCTTTCCATAAAAAATAAAGGGAACAAGGAGAAGGGGGGCAAGGGGGAAGAGAGATAAATAAAGTTTACAAAATCCACATATTTAGATTTCCACATAAGGTGCGGTAAGTACCTGTATGGAATAGAACAGCTTCCTGTTCAGATACTCCTGGCTGTGGGGTCCAGCGGGGATCTTAATCCGTATATGGCACCCGTCGATGGCACCCACACACCTGGCAAACACCGGGCTGTTGCCCATGGTTGCAAACCCACGGCCAACCTCTGCCAGATCATCAGCAGCAGGGAACCGGATGACCTGCATATAGTTGTTAAAAACATTCTGATTATTTTCTGCATTGCATCTGTATTTTAGAGTTGTTGTGTCTTTATGTGTGGTGTTTCAATTACTGTTGTTGTTGTTTGTATGTTGAAGCATGTGTATGAGCTGTTGAAAGGTTGCTATAATATCATTTCTCATGATAAACAGAACTGAAAATGGATCACCTGTGTACGAAGTGCTGCGATCACATCAGTGCCACTGTGGACCAGCCTGTAGACAGTGGTTTTGGGGATATCGAAGGCCCGGGACACCACCACGTATGACAGGCCATGAGCCAGCCAGTACACGGTCATCAGGACCATGATGTCCCTTCCCCAGCCATGGGTCGCCTCTGAAGGGAAAAGCCTGATGAGGGCCAGTATGGACTCACGGCTCAGGCGGAAGTCTGGGCGCAAGTCCACATCAGGGTTGAAGAACATTGCCAGGACTGGCACAAGCCTGTTGACCCTGGCATACTGGACCATACTGTGGTCCTGTGAATTGAGTTGAAAGTGTGTGATTGTTGGCATGTACACATGAACTATTTAACTACAAGTATGTTAATAGCATCACAACCACTGAATCATGTAACCTTTGTACTGCCATGTAATATAGTCTAACACGCTGGACCAGAGCTAGGGACAGACCTAAGTTTGAACAATAATAGTTTTGGAAACATTTGTCTTTATGATGTGTAAATTGAACGCTATGATGCCTTTTACAATTATGAGTGAGCATTCCAAAGGAATTGGTGATACTGTCATGACTGCTCATATCCAGCAGATGTCACTCTCCCTTCATGGTCTGTCATTACTTGCCATGTATCCATCCATCCATATAAATGACTCTGATCTGAATGATTGCTTGATCTAGTCTCTAGTCTGTCTCTAGTCAGTCTATTAACATTTGATTTAAGAATGGGTGGTTATTACCTTGTAGAGTAGCAGGAGTAGTGCGCGACGCATACGTGCTCTCCTGCGCTCTGAAAAGGCATGCTCCTCATTTCTTCGCTGCTGCTTTTGCAGCTGCAGCCACACCCAAGATGCAATCGCCGCCGTTTTCATCTTGTCTGGTGAACACGGTGTTTGGGGTTGAACCCCCTTTTGTATCCTTCTGACCCATGATTACTAATCATTTATTAGTTACTGACAGGCATCACCTGGCTGGCATGTGTTGCCAGCCAATAGGGGATAGTAAGATCGATAACGTTTCACATCTGAGAAGGAGATAGCCTCGGAGAAGCAAACCACGCCTACTTAGGAGACCGTTTGTAGGATTTGTGTACTACTTCGCCTCTAGTGGCTCCAATGGAGAATGTGTATCTTCCTATATTAACAATCTTTGGTAGGGTGTTGTAAGGTCAGGTGTACAACTCAACCAAAAAGCCAACTGATAAAAGCTGCTGTCATGTGGGGAAAGAGAGACACCTACTGGCCAACAAAGACTATTACGAGGACACACTGGGAACACTGACCAGCTGCTCCTCATTCACCTGATTGGACCCCTGTTAGCCCCGCCTACACACACACACACACACACACACAAAACCCATCTAACCCCTGCTCATTTTGCTATATGCCTGGTCTTCAAGATACACCACAACATTGGGATCCCCCTGTATTTGTCAAAATACTTCCAAAACGTTAATGAAGTCCATGATCATAACACCAGAGGCAGCTCCATGAATCATGTTCAACCCAGATTTGGCACAACAAAGGGAATGAACTCGTTCTCATGCTATTCATCAAAAATGTGGAATGCTCTACCAAAAGGAGTAAAGGAGTGTAAAACCCTAATCACTTTCAAAACTGCCCCAAAGATACACCTTCAGGAGGCTGCAATTCGAAAATGGCCCCTGTCTAAGTCTTAACCTACCCCCCCCTCCCCTTTTATTTCTTCTCTTGTACATATTTTTCACTCTTCATACCAGTAACCTGTAAGCTGATTGTATGACGTTCTGTATCGTAGTGTGTATATCTGTTTGTCTCTTATATGTCATCATGATTTGTGTGCATGGGGATCTCATCTTAAACAAGCTCAGTGCGTCTTCCAGTTTAGTAGACCTTGTATTGTGAATTTCTACTTCCATGTACTGTTGTTCTCATGTCTTACTAAATAAAGTACATCAATCAATCACACACACACACACACACACACACACACACACACACACACACACACACACACACACACACACACACACACACACACACACACACACACACACACACACACACTGTGACACACACACACACACACACACACAGGCCCTGATAGACCTGTGACAGTAGCATACAGGAGGCTTGCGGAGCTAGTTCAGGCCAGGCAACTCAAGGGATTGTGCCAACCGATCAGGTGACTATAGTCACATGCACCTTTCTCCTGATCGGGTGGTTATAGGTACTGTGCTGTTATTACCTGCTCACTCTGGCTGCCCTGTCTAGCTGAGCTGACGTGCCAACGCTGCTGCTGCTGCTGACATCCTGCTGTACCGCTGCTCGCTTACCTGCATGCTGCTGCCCATGAATAGTGTTATCCCACCGTCTCCCTGGCATCCACCTGTAGGCTCTGTTTCTAGAATGTACAAGAATCTACTAGAATGTCTAGATCTACAAGTTCACAATGCGTCGCGATGCGACCCATTGTGAGCTTGTAGATCTGCTATTTTCAAAAGATTTTTTATATATTTTGATTTTGATATCCCTTCCCACAATGGAACCCCCCCCCCCTCATAGTCGGGGTGGGCAGCGTACATCTGTTCTACAAAAGTAAATGGAAAAATATATAATTTGCATTTAATAACAATGGGTAAAAAAAGAGGAGAACGGTTAAAAAAACAACAACATGTAGGCAAATCATTCGTAAGATATTACTCCTTTACATTTGGCCCCAGTGTAAAGGACTACACATTGTTTTGTCTCCTCTTTGTATCCTTGAGTAAAAGTAAAAAGAAGCCTGCAATAAGTTAATTCAGCGAGTAACAAACTGGTTAAGCACCTCTGCAATGCTACCAATGAACTAGTCTTAGATCAAGACTATCGTAGTCGTAGATGTATTTATCGATGTTGACATTTTTTATATCTACACAAGTCTTAGCTCCACCCCCCCCAGTGTGCCCTGGGCTTTCACAGGTAAAGCCCGTATTTCTTCAAACATATACAAATGCTAAATATAAGGTGCTTAACCGCTTGGCCCAAATGTTAACTAGGTGTCCGGCGTGTTTGTGTAATGTATCTTAGTCCATATTGTTCAATAACAAAGTGTTTTAATCAAGTCTGTGGCCGAACGCCTCGTTTACTTCCTGTTTACATTGAGTGTAATTCTGGCTTCCACCAGATGCGCCCCGTCACTACCGCCCGTTGAGAACTTCAGACAGAATCGGCTCCTCTGAGACCCCTCCTCCCGGGATTAAGATCGTGCTGACGCTGACCCGACTGGTGTAAAGTAACTAAGTTGTCAAGTACTGTACTTGAGAACAATTTTGAGGTATTTTTACTTTACCGGAGTATTTCCAATTGTCAGTATTTTTACTTTTATACTCCACTACATCTCAGAGGCAAATATTATACTTTTACTCCACTACAATTATTTGAAAACTTTAGTTGCTAGTTACTTTGCAGATATTATTATATAAAAAAACATATTTTAACCACTTTATGCTTATTCTATACATAGGCTATTTGAAAATAGCAGATCTACAAGCTCACAATCACGTCGCATCTTAGATTTCATTGTAGATCGGCTATTTTCAAACATTTTAGTGCTTTTACTTTTGATACTGTGGCCCCCCCAAGACAGTGTGACCCCATTTATATGTATTTTAAAGACTGATCATTATTTTCTATAATTTGGTTGTACTACTGTTTACATTTCATGTTAAGAAAACATAATTTCAAGCCCATCCAGTAATAATACTGTGAATTACCTAAGTGAGAAATATGGGTTTTTGTGGAGCAGTGAGGACGGAACGTTTGTTCTTAGCTCAGTTTCTCTGGGGTCCGCATATAACGAAGCACACCTTCCGGTCTGGAAAGAGAACATCAAGTCACGTCTTTTCCTGTTTTAACTCAGGTCAGTACAATGTAAACAAACCAATGATTTACATCATAAGAGCAGGCTTTAGTAATTAGCTATTTTTTGCTTAATGTTATTGTGTAAAGGAGTGTTTAAAGTGACGTCTTTTAAGGGAGAAAAAGTTTGAATGAAACTGAAACTGTCTGTGGGTGCCATCATTTTGTGCCTAAATGCCGCCATTTTGTGCTGCTGCCATTTTGTGCCTAAATGCTGCCATTTTGTAATGCCGCCATTTTGTGCCTAAATGCCATCATTTTTGTGCCTAAATGCCGCCATTTTGTAATGCCGCCATTTTGTGCCTAAATGCCGCCATTTTGTGCCTAAATGCCGCCATTTCGTAATGCCGCCATTTTGTGCCTAAATGCCGCCATTTTGTGCCTAAATGCCGCCATTTTTTAATGCCGCCATTTTGTGCCTAAATGCCGCCATTTTGTAATGCCGGCATTTTTTGCTTAAATGCCGCCATTTAGTAATTATATTTAGTGAATATTTAGATTTGGGCTTTTATTGTTTAGTTTATGCTTTGAATCATGAAGACATGGACTGTCATGGTGATTTAGAGTAACACCTCCAGTTATTTTCTATATATTATATTTGTGTCAATGTTGTGGAACACTAGCATTCCAAACCGTCATGTCATCCTGTGAGGGGAGCGTGTCTATGTTCCCCGCTTACCTAACCCTAACCTTGTGGGGGAACATAGAACCCGGGGAACATAGGGATGACCCCTATGTTCTATGGGGATTCACGGTAGTTGTGGACCGGATGTTGAGAGTTGGGGAAGTCCCGGCAAAGACGCGCTGTGATTGGCCAGTAGTCACTTTGAGTGGCAGTTGGGGCAAACGCAGTCCCCACAACTTGATTTACTACTCTGTGCCTATCGGTACATAACTCGGTCGGGGCTGAGTAGGCACAAGCAAACTTCGCAACGTTCGGCACGGCAACTCTGTGGTGAGTGGCTCAAGTTCACTCGAGACTGCGCCCCTCCGTCGCGGTCCAAAACTAAACTTTATCGGCGAAGAAAGGAGTCCGCGGTTGTTTGAAAAAGTAATGTCTCAAGCGAGAGTCGAACCCAGAGTGGGTAGAGAGTCTAATGATTAACAAGGTGTGCCACTGAGACCAGTGCTGAGATTGGGTATCCGGGCTGTATTAGAATGTGACTTCGCCCACCGTTCCCAACTCTTCTAATGTAGAGCGAAAGAAGCCCCGCCTGCGGGCCCGCCCCATGGGGGAACTCGGGGCGAGGCTTCCCAACTGTCGTGCACTAATATAGCTAGCGTGAGCAGCACAGAAGTAGCGTCGCTTTTGGTAGCCAGTAGTTTAAAGGGACAGTGCACCTTAAAACTGGACTTTGATAATGCACTTTTAAATAGTGTGTGTGTGTGTGCGTGTTTGAAGCTGTGGGCGTGGCCTTTCAGCTTGGGGGCATGGCCTTTTGACTTGGGTGTTGTGGTTTAAAACTGGGGGCGTGGCTTATCACCTTGGGGTGTGGTTTAAAGCTGGGGGCGTGGCCTATCGGCTAGGGGTGTGTGGTTTGAAGCTATGGGCGTGGCTTTTCAGCTTAGGGGGTGTGGTTTAAAGGTGGGGGCGTGGCCTATCACCTTGGGGATGTGGTTTTGAAGCTGTGGGTGTGGCCTATCGACTTGGGGGTGTGATTCGAAGCTGATTTGAAGCTGGGGGCGTGGCCTAGTGTGGCTTGAAGGTGGGGTGTGGCCTATCACCTTGGGGATGTGATTCGAAGCTATGGGCGTGGCCTATCAACGTGGAGGTGTGGTTTGAAGCAGGTGGCGTGGGTGTGATTCGAAGCTGATTTGAAGCTGGGGGCGTGGCCTAGTGTGGCTTGAAGGTGGGGTGTGGCCTATCACCTTGGGGATGTGATTCGAAGCTATGGGCGTGGCCTATCAACGTGGAGGTGTGGTTTGAAGCTGGTGGCGTGGCCTATTGGCTTGGGGGGTTTAAGCTGAGGGCTTGGGGTTTGTGCTCTAAAGCTTGGGGCGTGACCTATCACCTTGGGATGTGGTTTGAAGCTGGGGGTGTGGCCTTTTGACTTGGGGGTTGTGGTTTAAAGCTGGGGGTGTGGTTTGAAGCTGGGGGTGTGGCCTTTCAACTCTGGGGTGTGGTTTGAAGCTGGGCGTGGCTTATCAACATGGGGGTGTGGTTTGAAGCTTTGGCCGTTGCTTATATAATAGGGGGTGTGGTTTGAAGCTGGGGGTATGGCCTATCACCTTGGGGATGTGGTTTGAAGCTGGGGGTGTGTTCCATCAACATGGGGTCGTGGTTTTGAAGCTGGGGTGTGGCCTATCGACTTGGGGTTTGTGGTTTAAAGCTGGGGGCGTGACCTATCACCTTGGGTTGTGGTTTGAAGCTGTTGGTGTTACCTACGGCTTGGGGGCGGGGTTTGAAGATGGGGGTGTGGCCTATCACATGGGGGGGTTTAAGATGCGGGCGTGGCCTATCGGCTTGGGGGCGAGGTTTTGGTGCTGGGGTGTGGCCTTTTGACTTGGGGGTTGTGGTTTAAAGCTGGGGGCGTGGCCTATCAGCTTGGGGGTGAAGTTTGAAGCTGGGGGTGTGGCCTATCAACGTGGGGGTGTGGTTTGAAGCTGGCCGTGGGCGTGGCCTATCAATGTGGGGGTGTGGTTTGAACCTCTGGGCGTGGCCTATATAATAGGGGGTGTGGTTTGAAGCTGGGGGTGTGGCCTATCGACTGGGGTTTGTGGTTTGAAGTGGTGAGCGTGGCCTATAACCTTGGGGGTGTGGTTTGAAGCTATGGGTGTGGCCTTTCGGCTAAGGGGGTGTGGTTTAAAGGTGGGGTGTGGCCTATCACCTTGGGGATGTGGTTTGAAGCTGTGGGCGTGGCCTATTGGCTTGGGGGTTTTGCTGTGAAGGTGGGGGCGTGGCCTATTACCTTGGGGGGGGGGTTTGAAGCTGTGGGCGTGGCCTTTCGGCTTAGGGGGCGTGGTTTAAAGGCAGGGGTGTGGCCTATCAACTTGGGGATGTGGTTTGAAGCTGTGGCCGTGGCCTATCAGCTTAGGGCCATGGCCTGAAGCTGAGGTCGTGGTTTTGGTGCTGGGGTGTGGCCTTTTGACTTGGGGGTTGTGGTTTAAAGCTGGGGGTGTGCCCTATCGACTTGGGGGTTGTGGTTTAAAGCTGGGGGTGTGGCCTATTAGCTTGGGGGTGAAGTTTGAAAATGGGGGTGTGGCCTATCAACGTGGGGCTGTGGTTTGAAGCTGGCCGTGGGTGTGGCCTATCTACGTGGGGGTGTGGTTTGAAGCTGTGGGCGTTGCCTATATAATAGGGGGTGTGGTTTGAAGCTGGGGGTGTGGCCTATCAACTTGGGGTTTGTAGTTTGAAGCTGGGGGCGTGGCCTATCACCGTGGGGGTGTGGTTTTAAGTTGTGGGCGTTGGTTTATAGCTGGAGGCATAGCCTTCAGGCTTGGGGGCGTGGCTTGTCGACTTGGGGGTTGTGGTTTAAAGCTGGGGGCGTGGCATATCACTGTTTTGGTGTGGTGTGAACCTGGGGGCGTGGCTTATCACCTTGGATTGTGGTTAAAAGCGGTGGGCGTGGCCTATCGGCTAGGGGTGTATGGTTTAAAGCCGGGGGTGTGATCCATCGGCTAGGGGGTGTGGTTTGAAGCTGTGGGCGTGGCATATCACCTTGGGGTTGTGGTTTGAAACTGTGGGCGTAAAACATAGTCAGAGACAACAAGTCTACAAACCCTACCATGTTGTTTAGACAGGGTAACGTGGATGATTGTGCGTGTTGGTGGTACATACTGTATGAACCTGCAGCTAACAGCTCTGTCTGCTGTGGTGTAGAGAACAGCAGGAGAGGAGAGGATGTGGTCACAGAGAAGGCTGTAGATCATGTGATGATGTGAAAGCTTCAACCTGACCACATCCTCTGCCTTGTGTCTCTGCAGACACCGTCTCTGCAGGTCTCTGTACTTTTAAAATGAGTTAAGTATTCAAAAGTACATTTTCTGTTTAATATCAATGCATTGCTTTACAGAAAATAGTTAAAACTGCAGATCTATAAGCTCACAAAGCGTCACGAGATCGGCTATTTTCACAAACAAATATATAATTAATGTATAATGTGACGGTTCCCTGTATAGTAGTATAGTATAGTCACTCTCAGGTTATATGGTTATGGTTTGCATTTGCTTTGTATTCATTTGTGTTTCTCATTGGTTCCTATAGGACTTGGGGAGCAGTGAGATGTTGGCAATCAGCTACGGCAGGGGTCTTCAACCTTTTCAGGCCAGGGACCCCCAAACTGATGGAGAAGGGACCCCCTACCTCGTTGGGTAGGGGGGGCTACCACATATATTGTGTATAAAATTGAAGCTGTGATTGGCCAGTAGTCACTTTGATTGGCAGCTGTGACCTCTGCACTACTGACTTTACTGATTTCCACACCTCATCTGTTTATTCATGATCTGTTCGTTCATTTTGATTATTTAATAAACACTAATGTCTTGTTAAACTGCGTCTCCCCTGTCTTTTTGCTATGTTCCCTGCTGGTCCCCCTAGGCCAGGGTCATAACAATAATGTATTTTGTAAATGTGTAAGTTGTGATGACACTACCACATACATTTGTTAAATAATGTATTTCCTGTCCAGGTATGATGAGTAATGAAAGAAAAAGATACACAAGAGACATAACATACTTGGTGATAACAGGGGAATATATTGGTTAACATATGGTTGAATATTTAACACTTAAATGTAGTGTACAGAAAAAAAAAAATTGTTTTGTGCAAGATGATTATGGCCATTATTCATTTTCTGTTGACATGGTTCACTCATAGGGGGGCGCTGTGGGGAAAAAGCAGCACATGTAGCAAAAGTTCCACAGGAAGTGAGGTATCAGGAACAACTATAAAAATACAGGAAGTGAGGCGGCCGTGGGTTCCATTTTAGGTTTTGAAAAAAAGGTGGTGTTTGAGAAGGAGACTCTTACTAAACCAGCCTATACAGCCTATACTAAACCACTGAGCAGTGTGGCCGGAGAACTTATGGATCTGGAAGGAGAGAAGTTTGGTGGAGGAACATTTCTGAGGGTTTAGCTCTGAAGCCAGTCAGAGCTTTTGGACAAAGAAACCCATGTGGCTGACCCTTACTTGAAGGTTGGGTGAGGAATATACTTTTTTTTATGCAATGCCTTTTCATTTGATGACTTTGGGGATCCCCTGATTTTCGGAAAATAGAAGATCGACAATATCTGTTGAAATACTTTTGTATTACTTTTTGATTACTATACTCATTGGAGACTTTGAGTTTGCGGGGCTAAAGATCTGAGTTTCATCTGTATTTTGAAGTGTACTGATCGTTTACTTGAATTGAATTATTATTTTGGTTGATTAATATTGGGTCAGATAAAATACTGCATTTAATTTCAAAAGCAACAGTTTAGTGTTTTCTTTTTGGTCTGCAATACAGTTTGTTTACAGTATAAAGAATTACTGCCGCAGGTACAGGACCTTTATTTCTTTAATATAACTTTATGGTTCTGATTGTTATAAAGTGGCTTCATGTTAACAGAGCTGTTAAAAAGATACAATGATCAGCTAAAAGGACCAGTACATGTTCTCATACTGTGACTACATAGCGGGGCAATGTCTTACGCAACCTGACTGAAGTTACGTAAGAGAGAAACACAGGAGCGTAGCTTTAGACACGCCCCTTATGATAGAAGAGTTACAGCGTTGTACTTTCAACCATTTAGACCACACACAGCGTTGCAGTGAACAGAACAGGCTGGATCAAAGCATACACATTCATGTAGGGTAAGTGTTATCCATCAATGTACTAGAACACATTCCTCTAGTCTGGTCTGCTGGGATAAAGGTTCATATCTGCTGTTTTCAGCTTTATCTTTATGAAGGTTAATGTTGTGCTGTGTTTTATACAATGTATTACAACCACTTGTTATTATGTATCAAAGTTTGGCTGAATGTAAAATACAAACAATGTAGGAGAACTTTTAATTTCTACCTTTTCTCTCTGTCTCCCTACCTTCTGTATCAATCTGTTTAGTTCTGACGTGTGTGTGTGTGTGTGTGTGTGTGTGTGTGGTCGCTCCAGGAAAGCGGAGACAATGAGTGACTTTTTTTTTCTAAATGTCTCATGCATGAGCATGAGCATGAACGCACGTGGGCGTGCATGTTTAACATGGGCTGAGTTCACATGCACACACTTAGCCCTAGAATGTCTGTGATCTTACATACATTTCAAGTATTCCAAATACACAGTCATAGATCGCTCTCGGAGCCCCGCTGTGTAGTGACGATGTGCGCGGCCATAAAAGTGCTCTAAACTCCGTCTGTACTCACCCAATAATTAATTCCTAAGAGTTGGAGTCATATTTTGTCCTCTAGTTTCATATCCATTTGAAAGTTCTGCCAGAAAACGTGTGTTTAGTCAAATATCTCCACTTTTTCAAGAGTTGCACACGGACGACTTTCTGTAGGGAGCTAGGGGGGGCGACTTGAGTGACGGACCGAATGTACCCAAACGGTCCATCACTCACGTGCGTGTGTGTGTTTGTGTGTGTGTGTGTGTGTGTGTGTGTGTGCGCGTGCGCGTGCCATGGCAGCGCGGAGGTGAGATGCATGTGGACACCAGCAGTGTTAATGTTGTTGAGTAAGACTAAAAGACTAAATAATGTCAGAAAACTAAAATATGTCTCAAACTAAATGGAGTTTAATTCTAAAGACTAAATCAGAATTTGCTGTCAAAATGAACTCTGGAGACAGTGTTGTTTTTTGTAACATATAACAACCACACCGTTGTACCAGCGTTAATGTAGTGCAGTAGGTGCAGATTTATCATGCATTTTGTAACGCTGCCATGGATTCGTGTGTGTGTGTGTGTGTGTGTGTGTGTGTGTGTGTGTGTGTGTGTGTGTGTGTGTGTGTGTGTGTGTGTGTGTGTGTGTGTGTGTGTGTGTGTGTGTGTGTGTGTGTGTGTGTGTGTGTGTGCGCCCTTGAGCTATATTGTAGATTTGGTGTAGAGGGAAAAAAGAACGTCTCAAAACATCACATTGAGCTGAAAAACATACTTTTTATTCCAATAAACCCTCATAAATACTAGCAGAGTGACTTTTTTTCTAAATGTGTCATGCATGAGCGAGGAACGCACGTGGGCGTGCATGAGGTTTAACATGGGCTGAGTTCACATGCACACACTCTGCTGTGAGTGTGTGTGTGTGTGTACGTGTGGCCCTTGAGCTATATAGTATATGACGACCATGCAGACATACCTTGGTCATTTGTTCTCATGTTTTTGTTACTGTTTTTATCTTTATCAGATGCTAGGTTCATTGTTTACCTGTGATCCTATAGTTTACTGAGACACTACACTGTCTCTGTGTATTCTATGATCCTATAGTTTACTGAGACACTACACTGTCTCTCTGTATTCTATGATCCTATAGTTTACACTGTCTCTCTGTATTCTATGATCCTATAGTTTACTGAGACACTACACTGTCTCTGTGTATTCTATGATCCTATAGTTTACTGAGACACTACACTGTCTCTCTGTATTCTATGATCCTATAGTTTACTGAGACACTACACTGTCTCTGTGTATTCTATGATCCTATAGTTTACTGAGACACTACACTGTCTCTGTGTATTCTATGATCCTATAGTTTACTGAGACACTACACTGTCTCTGTGTATTCTATGATCCTATAGTTTACTGAGACACTACACTGTCTCTATGTATTCTATGATCCTATAGTTTACTGAGACACTACACTGTCTCTGTATTCTATGATCCTATAGTTTACTGAGACACTACACTGTCTCTGTGTATTCTATGATCCTATAGTTTACTGAGACACTACACTGTCTCTGTATTCTATGATCCTATAGTTTACTGAGACACTACACTGTCTCTGTATTCTATGATCCTATAGTTTACTGAGACACTACACTGTCTCTCTGTATTCTATGATCCTATAGTTTACTGAGACACTACACTGTCTCTCTGTATTCTATGATCCTATAGTTTACTGAGACACTACACTGTCTCTGTATTCTATGATCCTATAGTTTACTGAGACACTACACTGTCTCTGTATTCTATGATCCTATAGTTTACTGAGACACTACACTGTCTCTGTATTCTATGATCCTATAGTTTACTGAGACACTACACTGTCTCTGTATTCTATGATCCTATAGTTTACTGAGACACTACACTGTCTCTGTATTCTATGATCCTATAGTTTACTGAGACACTACACTGTCTCTGTATTCTATGATCCTATAGTTTACTGAGACACTACACTGTCTCTCTGTATTCTATGATCCTATAGTTTACTGAGACACTACACTGTCTCTGTATTCTATGATCCTATAGTTTACTGAGACACTACACTGTCTCTCTGTATTCTATGATCCTATAGTTTAGTGAGACACTACACTGTCTCTGTATTCTATGATCCTATAGTTTACTGAGACACTACACTGTCTCTCTGTATTATATGTATGTGTTTACCTTGCTTACTGTTCTCTCTCTCTACGTCGTCCTCAGACGAGCCCTCCATCAGCGTCTCCAGTCATCTCGGTTCTCCATACATCTCCAGCTCCTTCGTGATTTCTGCACCAGCATCTTTCCTTAGTACATCCACGTAGGTAGGTGTTTATACATGCTTATCTTTGTTGAGATCAGATGCTGTGTGTGTGTGTGTGTGTGTGTGTGTGTGTGTGTGTGTGTGTGTGTGTTACCATTTGATGTCACGCAAAAATAGCAGATCTACAAACTCAAAACGCGTCGCACTGTGACACGTTTTGTAGATCTGCTATTTTTGCTATTGTTTAATTGGAATCCTGAAAAGTAACATTTTTATTTAATTTTAAATGCATTTAGTTATACTTACGTTAACTTTATGAACTTAAATACAAATACATTGGTCATAAAAAAGACAATAGAATTGTAATACTAGTCATTAAGCTACTAATACAGACTGAAGTCATTAAAGCGGGTCATGTTATGAATCATAACAGCTGAAATCAATAATAAATCAGTATTGTGATATTAACCTGTGGGCCGCATTAAGTGAAGGTGGGGGCCGCATGTGGCCCCCGGGCCGCCAGTTGCCCATGTATGGTATAGAGTACTCTATGTAAGGGTGGAGGGCCTCCACTTCTTTATGATTTATCAAGACTGGTGAGAAGTATTTTAGCAAAGAGCGTGAAAATCAACTCCACTTTTATATCTTACAACTCACCAGAGCTTTGTTGACAGTGTGTGTAGGTGACCCCCCCCCCCCCCCCACTGTGTGTGTAGGTAACCCCCCCCCCCCCCACTGTGTGTGTAGGTAACCCCCCCCCCCCACTGTGTGTGTAGATAAACCCCCCCCCCCACTGTGTGTGTAGGTAACCCCCCCCCCCCCACTGTGTGTGTAGATAAACCCCCCCCCCCACTGTGTGTGTAGGTAAACCCCCCACCCCCCCCACTGTGTGTGTAGGTAACCCCCCCCCCCCCCACTGTGTGTGTAGGTAACCCCCCCCCCCCACTGTGTGTGTAGGTAACCCCCCCCCCCCCACTGTGTGTGTAGATAAACCCCCCCCCCCACTGTGTGTGTAGGTAACCCCCCCCCCCCACTGTGTGTGTAGGTAACCCCCCCCCCCCCACTGTGTGTGTAGATAAACCCCCCCCCCCACTGTGTGTGTAGATAAACCCCCCCCCCCACTGTGTGTGTAGGTAACCCCCCCCCCCACTGTGTGTGTAGATAAACCCCCCCCCCCACTGTGTGTGTAGGTAACCCCCCCCCCCCCACTGTGTGTGTAGATAAACCCCCCCCCCCACTGTGTGTGTAGGTAAACCCCCCACCCCCCCCACTGTGTGTGTAGGTAACCCCCCCCCCCCCCACTGTGTGTGTAGGTAACCCCCCCCCCCACTGTGTGTGTAGGTAACCCCCCCCCCCCCACTGTGTGTGTAGATAAACCCCCCCCCCCACTGTGTGTGTAGGTAACCCCCCCCCCCCCACTGTGTGTGTAGATAAACCCCCCCCCCCACTGTGTGTGTAGGTAAACCCCCCCCCCCACTGTGTGTGTAGGTAACCCCCCCCCCCCCCACTGTGTGTGTAGATAAACCCCCCCCCCCCCCCCACTGTGTGTGTAGATAAACCCCCCCCCCCCACTGTGTGTGTAGATAAACCCCCCCCCACTGTGTGTGTAGGTAACCCCCCCCCCCCACTGTGTGTGTAGATAAACCCCCCCCCCCACTGTGTGTGTAGGTAAACCCCCCCCCCACTGTGTGTGTAGTGACCCCCCCCCCCACACAGTGTGTGTAGGTAAACCCCCCCCCCCACTGTGTGTGTAGTGACCCCCCCCCACACAGTGTGTGTAGGTGACCCCCCCCCCACACAGTGTGTGTAGGTGACCCCCCCCCCCCCCACTGTTTGTGTAGGTAAACCCCCCCCCCCCCCCCCCCCCACAGTGAGGTGTGTATTATAAAGGTTATTGTGTCAGTGTCACTTTGACTAAATCTAATCTAAATCTTACGAACAATGAAGGTCTGTCTGTCTGTCTGTCTGTCTGTCTGTCTGTCTGTCTGTCTGTCTGTCTGTCTGCCTGCCTGCCTGCCTGCCTGGGGGACAGACACATCTTCACTGATGTAGGATCTGATCTGAACCAAATGGACCCTTACAGGTCACTCTGAGAGTGTACACATGGAACTAAATGGACCCGTAAGGGTCCATTTAGTTCCATTTGTTACACTCTCTGAGTTACATTGACACTGTGAATAGATGGCATCCATGGCAGATCTACAAGCTCACCCCCATGCAGACAGACAGACAGACAGACAGACAGACAGGAATGGGGAGCAGACTGATAACCTCGTCCCATTGGCTACTGTAAACGCCAGTCAATATGTGTGACATGTCCCGCCCTAGCTGTTGCCAGGCAACATGTCTGCTCAGTGTGTTGAAACTAAGCTCACTTCCTGTTGTCTGTGATGACAGGAAGCAGCTTCTCTACTCTGACCACACGTCTCTGCACTTCCCTTTTCTTCCTCTCTTTGTGATGTTTAATGTTCATGAGTGATGAATTGAATGACAGGACCACAATGTGTTATCCTTTTAGCATCATTGTAACATCATACCACTGTACTGTTTACAAACTGTTAATAAAGTACTGAATGCAATCAATACATCAATCAATCAATACATCAATCAATCAATACATCAATCAATCAATCATGACACAAACAAGGACTCCATAACTATGAGAGTACAAATGGATCCATAATTTCACCATTTGGTTCCATGTGTACACTCTCAGAGTTACAGACCTGTAAGGGTCCATTTGGTTCCATTTGTACACTCTCAGAGTTACAGACCTGTAAGGGTCCATTTGGTTCCATTTGTACACAGAGTTACAGACCTGTAAGGGTCCATTTGGTTCCATGTGTACACTCTCAGAGTTACAGACCTGTAAGGGTCCATTTGGTTCCATTTGTACACTCTCAGAGTTACAGACCTGTACGGGTCCATTTGGGTCCATTTGGTTCCATGTGTACACTCTCAGAGTTACAGACCTGTACGGGTCCATTTGGTTCCATTTGTACACTCTCAGAGTTACAGACCTGTAAGGGTCCATTTGGTTCCATGTGTACACTCTCAGAGTTACAGACCTGTACGGGTCCATTTGGTTCCATTTGTACACTCTCAGAGTTACAGACCTGTACGGGTCCATTTGGTTCCATTTGTACACTCTCAGAGTCACAGACCTGTAAGGGTCCATTTGGTTCCATGTGTACACTCTCAGAGTTACAGACCTGTAAGGGTCCATTTGGTTCCATGTGTTCACTCTCAGAGTTACAGACCTGTACGGGTCCATTTGGTTCCATGTGTACACTCTCAGAGTTACAGACCTGTAAGGGTCCATTTGGTTCCATGTGTACACTCTCAGAGTTACAGACCTGTAAGGGTCCATTTGGTTCCATGTGTACACTCTCAGAGTCACAGACCTGTAAGGGTCCATTTGGTTCCATGTGTACACTCTCAGAGTTACAGACCTGTAAGGGTCCATTTGGTTCCATGTGTACACTCTCAGAGTTACAGACCTGTAAGGGTCCATTTGGTTCCATGTGTACACTCTCAGAGTTACAGACCTGTAAGGGTCCATTTGGTTCCATGTGTACACTCTCAGAGTTACAGACCTGTACGGGTCCATTTGGTTCCATGTGTACACTCTCAGAGTTACAGACCTGTAAGGGTCCATTTGGTTCCATGTGTACACTCTCAGAGTTACAGACCTGTAAGGGTTCTTTCGAACCACCTTAAAGGGCAAGACCACTTTGGTAGAGGTTTGGGTTGTGTATTTACCTTGCCAAGATGTAACTCCAAAGGTGGACAAGAAATAAAAAAAAAATTGCTCCATTGATTAGAAATTGATCATTCTACATTTGCTCCTCATTGACTTACATTGTATGGTAAACAGCTCTCAAAGTCACTCTTTTAGCACATAAACAAACACGAACAAAGCTGATTCAGACAATATAGAACATCACCAAACCCAGTACTGTTTTTTTTTTTTTATAAAAATGTTAACTTCCTGCTGATTTTACTATTTGAAGATCCGGATCCGGATCCAGTTCAGGTTTTCCTCTTAATAAAAATAGCAAAATCAACAGGAAGTAACATTTTTTTATTAAAAAAAAAAAACAGTACTGGGTTTGGTGGTGATCTATATTTTCTGAATCAACTTTGTTTGCGTTTGTTTATGTGCTAAAAGAGTGACTTTGAGAGCTGTTTTACTGTACTATGTAAGTCAATGAGGAGCATATTTTGAATTATCAATTTTTATTACACGGCTTGGTTGAATGCTCGATTCTGATTGGTCAGTCATCGGTCATTATTTCTGGATAATGACCTATGAGCTCTATAACGGACCGCTGTACCGATGCTTGTTTTATGCTTTATCCAACATGACAGCCATGTAAACAAACAAACAATGTCATTTACAACTAAACGTTGCTATCAAGAATGTTTTTGAAAACATTTGAAGTGAGAAATGGACGACGCAATAACCGAAAAGTGATTCGACTGCACTTCCTTGTTTATCGTGGCACAACAACGGGGGAATACCAAAACGCTCGCCCCAAAACACAGTCACCCCGGGGCAAATACGGCGGTATTACAGGCAAATCGGCGGTATATAGAATGGGGGCGAGTGTGTTTTGGGGCGAGTCTTCCGGTTACCTTGTGGAATACTGTCATTAGTTTTCCGAGGCGAACTTGTCCGCCCAGCCCAATACTTATGGAATACTTTCATTGCGTAAGCAAGGAAATACTTCGTTTTGTTGTTACTTTTGGGTCAATTTATTTATTTATTAAGTAGCCGTGTAATAATTAAGGCTCCGTCTCGGTGCATAATCCTGTCGGGCTTTAAATTTCAATAATGACCACCTCCCCATGCATTATCCCTTGCCTAATCAATGGAGCGATTATTTTTTATTTCTTGTCCACCTTTGGAGTTACATCATGGCAAGGTAAACCAGAGTGGTCTTGCCCTTTAAGGAACCCTGAGGGTCCCTGACCTTTGAGAACCATTGTTTTAGAGTGAAATAACCCCAGGCTGTGATCATAGCTGAGAACACTTTTCAAATATAGGGGAGAGTGGGGTAATGTGAGACACTTTTTACATTTTCTCCCCTCTAGGTGAGCTAAAATGATATATCAGTAAAATTTACACATTTCCCATACATTTGGGATGTTTCCTAACAATGGAAATTATCAGAATGTATTCAAGCCAAAGGCAGTGAAAATATGATTGTTTTAAAAAAAGTGGTCTGGTGTCTCACTTTACCCACTTTACCCCAGGTCTGGGGTAAACCGAGACAAACCAGATTTTTTACATTTTACTGATATATCATTTTAGCTCACCTAGAGGGGAGAAAATGTAAAAAGTGTCTCACATTACCCCACTCAATGTAAAAAGTGTCTCTCATTACCCCACTCTCCCCTATGTTCTTGGCATAACAAGTAAAACATAATGCAATGTAATATTAGATTAAAATATGTTTAAGTACTAAACTTAGACACTTAGGGTAAAGTGAGACAGTGTCCGACTTTACCCCAAGCCATTTGTCTCACTTTACCCCACAGCCACATTTTGGTGAAAAGGACCACTTTTAGCAATTCTGGCTAATCTACAATTAGCATTAATCACATGGTTTGTAGTTCATCAACATGCATGACATAAGTTTTTCTACCTGAATCAATTTTTTTTGACACAACAGCTGATTATGTTGACAGCCCAAAAAATTACTTTTACATGCAAAAAACATATTTTTGTGAAAAAACATGCTTACCACAACACAATGAGGTCCTCTCCTCCATGGTAAGTGGGAAATGGGAGGGGCTTCAAAATCTAATGGTCATATGACCACACAGGTGTTGTGGTCAGGTGATAAGGGGGGTGTCTCACTTTACCCTGTGTCTCACATTACCCCACTCTCCCCTAAAGGTTCCAACTGGTGTGATGAAGAGAAAAAGGGTCTTCCTCATAGTGTGCATATGCTAATGATCAATGACCGTGTGCGAGTGCAGAGACATTGATTAAGAGAACCAAGCAAGACTGACTGACTGACTGACTGACTGACTGACTTTTCTAAAAATTATTTGTAGGATTAGTGATGTCTGAACATCAGTAACATCATAACAGTCTGCTGTCATGATAAAAAAGGATATTTATTTATCATTATAAATAAGTAGTGGTGTCTGAACCTCAGTAACATCATAACAGTCTACTGTCATGATAAAAATGATCTTTATTTATCATTATACATAAGTAGTGATGTCTGAACCTCAGTAACATCATAACAGTCTGCTGTCATGATAAAAATGATCTTTATTTATCATTATAAATAAGTAGTGATGTCTGAACCTCAGTAACATCATAACAGTCTACTGTCATGATAAAAATGTTCTTTATTTATCATTATAAATAAGTAGTGATGTCTGAACCTCAGTAACATCATAACAGTCTGCTGTCATGATAAAAATGATCTTTATTTATCATTATAAATAAGTAGTGATGTCTGAACCTCAGTAACATCATAACAGTCTGCTGTCATGATAAAAATGATCTTTATTTATCATTATAAATAAGTAGTGATGTCTGAACCTCAGTAACATCATAACAGTCTACTGTCATGATAAAAAGATCTTTATTTATCATTATAAATAAGTAGTGATGTCTGAACCTCAGTAACATCATAACAGTCTACTGTCATGATAAAAATGATCTTTATTTATCATTATAAAGTAGTGATGTCTGAACCTCAGTAACATCATAACAGTCTACTGTCATGATAAAAATGTTCTTTATCTATCATTATAAATAAGTAGTGATGTCTGAACCTCAGTAACATCATAACAGTCTGCTGTCATGATAAACATGATCTTTATTTATCATTATAAATAAGTAGTGATGTCTGAACCTCAGTAACTGTCTGTCATGATAAACATGTATGTTGTATGAAGGTGGATCAAGGACCCACTGCACACATTCAGCAAAGCCTTTCACATGGAATAATGTATATCTGACATGTTTATATAACTGTATGTTCAACTCCAGGCTGAATGCATTAGTGTTGCTTCACTATATTTTTACACCAGTTGTTTTGACTTATTGATAAACTTTGTACATGTTATCCGTGTGTCCTGTCTACCTGAATGGATCAGAGCTCTAAACCAATCACAATCTCTACTGATAATATGTTGTCTTTATTGACAGATCCTGTATCCAATCATCTGACACTTTACACACTTCTTACAACACAAGAACACGGTAAGACTTAATGTGCTTGGAATGTAAAATATGGAATAAATGAACAACATGATTTATATTCATATTCATCCTGGGTTGTGTATTGTTTACATTATGAGTCATTTTAGGAGAGTTGAGTGATGTGTAAATAGTAAAGATAAATATGGATCAGCAGCTCAGCTTTAATCACATTGTTAAAAATCACTTTAATCAAAATGATTTATTTGATTTATTCTAGTTCTGTCCAATACATATTGAGATATTTAGAACATAATTATCAACATGACCTCCTCCCATATTGTATATGGAGAGGAGAGGAGAGGAGCTGCATGATTGATAGGTGTCAGTTATGTTTGTCAGTTATACAAATGCAGATTTACAAACTCACATGAAAAGATACATGTGCACTGTGCCAACTGTGTGTGTGTGTGTGTGTGTGTGTGTGTGTGTGTGTGTGTGCGCTCTCACTCACAACATGTCGTGCTGTGAGGAGTTGTAGCTTGTAGATCAGCTATTTCTGGTGAGAATGGTTGGTACGCAACTACGATGAAAAGATAAATGTGCACTGTGCCAACATTGTGTGTGTGTGTGGTTTGTCTGAAAGAGTCTTTCAAAGTTCCCTTTCTTCACCATCTCTGCAGAGTTGCTGAAGAGACAACATTTCCTATTTGACATGACAACAACTAAATATTCGTCTTGTCATAATTGCTCTTATATTGGTCACACAAAAATAAAACAATTATCTCTACCCAGTGGTGGACAGTAACGGAGTAAATGTACTTGAGTACTGTACCTATAAGTACACATTCTGAGGATCTGTACTCTAATTGAGTATTATATTGTTTGATACTTATTACTCTTACTTGAGTACATTTCCGAGACAAATATTTTACTTTTACTCAAGTACGTTTCTAGGAAGGACATTTAGGTTGGCTGTTTCTTTTTTTCCACACTAACATGTTTCTGGCTTCCCCCTCCGCTCGCCTCTTTGTTACATCTTGTATGTGTGTAATAGGAGTAAAAGTATTTAGTTCTGGTTCCTCAGTCATGTCTATGTTTTTATAGGTGTTTCTGCAGGCTTTGTATAACGTAGTGGTTCTACAAACACATCAGTGCATGCAGTGCAGGTGGTTTCACAGAGTTACTTCTCTGAAACAAGAGTTACAAGGTCCTATAAATTAATTGTGGAAAAATTACAGCAATTGATATACAAATTAAGAAATGTACTTCTACTTTCCCTTTTACATGACTTTAAGTATTTTTAAAAGCATGTACTGTATATATATATTTTTTTTACTAATTTTAATATACAATCTGTATGGTAAAGTATGTTAATACAATATAACTTATATCAAATCAAATCAAATCAAACTTTATTTATATAGCACATTTACATCGACAGGTCGAACCAAAGTGCTTCACAGTACAGAGCATAGTAGCATAGACAGGCAATGAATTAAATAGAATTAAAAGCAATAGAGTAAAAATGAGTCTTTAGTAGGGACTTGAAGGCCGTCAAAGACCGAGCAGTGCGAACATGGAGGGGCAGGGCGTTCCAGAGATTGGGACCGGCCACGGCGAACGCACGAGCTCCTCTGGTCCTGAAGTGTGTGTCAGGCACAACCAGGAGAGACTGATTGGCCGATCTCAGGGCTCTTGTTGGGGCGTAAGGAATGATCAATTGAGCTAGATATGGAGGAGACAGGTTATTTTGGGCTTTAAAAACAAACACTAAAATCTTAAAATCAATTCTGAAGTGGACAGGGAGCCAGTGGAGGGAGGCGAGGACTGGGGTGATATGGTCACGCCTATTGGTGTTGGTGAGGAGGCGGGTGGCGGCATTTTGCACAAGCTGAAGACGCCGGATAGCGGACTGATCAATGCCTACATAGAGAGCATTACAGTAGTCTAATCTAGTTAAAATAAACGCGTGGACGACTCGCTCGAGGTCGATACGGGGTAGATAGGCCTTTGCCCTGGCTAGAAGCCTAAGCTGAAAAAAGCTAGCCTTGACCACGGAGCTAATATGCTTATTGAATTTGAGTTTATTGTCGAAGGTGACACCAAGGCTCTTAACTGAGGAACGGATGTTATCACTGAGGGGGCCGAGTGGGGTGATGGGTGAGCTAGGGTTATTGTCGAAGATGATGACTTCGGTCTTGCTTTCATTCAGAGTGAGAAAGTTTGTGTTCATCCAGGATTTTATATCAGAGAGGCATTTTAACAGTGGCTGGGCGGGGTCTGTGCTGGTCATATTTAACGGTAAATAGAGCTGAATGTCATCTGCATAGAAATGAAATGATAGATTGTGTTGCTTAATGAGTGAGCCTAATGGGAGCATATAGAGCAGAAAGAGGATGGGACCAAGGATGGAACCCTGAGGGACGCCGCAGGTTAGAGGGGCCGCACTAGAGTTAAAATCGCCTAGTCTAACTTTAAAACTACGGTCAGTAAGGTAAGACCTGAACCATAGTAGGGCAGTACCAGAAATGCCAACGTGGTGCTCCAATCTAGACAGCAGGATCCGGTGATCCACTGTGTCGAAAGCAGCTGACAGATCGAGGAGTACCAGGGCTGCAGGGCAGCCTATGTCTGTAATAAGGCGTATGTCATTGAGGACTCTTAGGAGTGCAGTTTCTGTACTATGTCCAGGTCTGAAGCCGGACTGAAATGTATCATGAATGCCATGAGTGGTTAAAAAAGCTTGCAGTTGGAGGTAGACTACCTTTTCCAGGGCTTTGGAAAGAAACAGGAGTTGTGATATTGGCCTAAAATTGGAAAGGGAGAGGGGGTCTAAAGTAGCCTTTTTGAGGAGAGGCTGCACCACGGCTTGTTTGAAAGCAGCTGGGACTGAGCCTGTGCAGAGGCAGGTATTGAAGAGCAACAAGATACTCGGGCCAACAGTGTCAAACGCGTCCTTGAGGAGACTGGAGGGAATACTATCAGCGGGGCTATTTGTAGGGCGCAGGTGCGAGATGACTTCGGCGAGTTGGGCTAGAGAAACAGGGTCAAATTGGCTGAAGGTGGCAATAGGAGGAGATAAGGGGGGGGGGCGTAAAGGCAGTAGGGGTGTGAGCTGACCTGAGGGTGGTGATTTTAGCAGTGAAGAAGGTGAGAAAATCTTCACAAAGGGCGAGTGAAGGCACAACAGGAGAGGGCTCACGGGGATTGATGATGGAGTTGAGAACATTAAAAAGAACCTGGGGTTTATGGCTATTTTTGGAGATTAGTGCAGAAATATAGTTGGTCTTGGCCAATTTGACTGCATTCTGGTAGTCAAAGAGACAGCCACGTAGGATTTCAACAGAAATATGAAGCCTATCCTTCTTGCATCTTCTCTCAGCACGCCGGCAGGCGCCTCTGAGAGAGCGAGTGGAGCTATTGAGCCAGGGCTCTGAAAGTGCTTTAGTGCTTTTTGTCTTTGATTTAAAAGGAGCAACGGAATCCAATATTGAGGAGCATGTGACAACAAAGAGGCGATATAATTCCTCAGCGTTATGAGTGCTGTCGGAAGAGTAAGGGGGAGAATGGTTAAAATTGAGGGAAAACTGGGAGGCAGTTGTGGAAGTTATGACACGCTGACGGCGAGCAGGGGCACAGGGTTTGAGTGGAAAACAGGGGACTGAGACCGAAAATAAAATTGGGAAATGGTCTGATATCCTAATTGAAGAGCAGATATCACTGACAGAGATGGATAGTCCATGGGAAATAATCAGGTCTAAAGTATGGCCCAGATCATGCGTTGGGCCGGCCACTGACTGAGTTAGGTTAAAAGAGTCTAAAAGGTTAAAAAAGTCCTTGACTAGTGGCTTAGACGGGCAGCATGCGTGCACATTCAGATCACCCGAAATTAAAACATAGTCATAATTAATCATAATTATGGATAAAAAATTGCCAAAATCCTGAATAAAAGCTGCGTTAAACTGTGGGGGGCGGTAGATCACTGCACAGAATACAGGTGAGGACAGATTCAACTGAAACTGTTGGAGCTCAAAACTAGAGTAGCTGGTGGAATCCTGGATCAGTTGGCAGTGTAAATTGGACTTGAACACTGATGCTAGACCCCCACCAGAGCCAGTAGTACGAGGGGAACTGAAAAAAGTGCAGTCAGCAGGGAGAAGTTCAAAAAATGCTGTACACTCGCCAGGGTCAAGCCAGGTTTCTGTTAGGAACATAAGGTCCAAATTGTGGGAGGTAAAAAAGTCTTTCATAATAAAAGTTTTATTTCTAAGCGAATGGATATTTAATAAGACCATATTGAGGGTTGTATTAATGCTTGGAGAGGACACAGGCACAGCACGGCGCAAATAGCGCAGGTGGGCGTGTTCAACACCGCGTCTGGTGTGATGGCTGGGTGCAGATGGCGAGTTGAAGTGTCTATTACTGATTATTATTGAAATAGGGAATGGCATATTATTAAGGGGGCGGGGGGGTGATGTGGAGGGGGGGGATATGGCGTCAGAAATAGGGACAGGTTGGGTTGGAATGGACATTAACTTGAGTGAAAGTATAGGTCCGAGCCCGTTGGAAAATAGGCTGTGTGAGAGGGCGGAACTGTTGAAGCCGGGACCGGGGGGACGTCAATCAGTGGGGGACCCATCCGGAGTGGGCAGTGTTGTTGTTGTGGTTAGATAGGGTGCGAGGAGGAGGCGGCCAACAGCAATATTATTCGCCAGAGCGTGGCTTCCTCGTCTACTCGGGTGTAGACCGTCTCTGTGAAAGAAAGACGGACGTTCCCAAAATAAATTAAAGTTGTCGATGTAGCCGATATCGAAAGAACTGCAGGTGTGTTGGAGCCAAGCATTCAAACTGACGAGGCGGCTGAATTGTTCATCGCTACGACCAAAGGTCGCGATGGGGCCAGAGAGGAGGAACGAGACTCCACAGCTTCGTAGGAGATCGATGAGGTGTAAAAAACTTTCTTTTAGCATCTCCGATTGGCGACGAGCAGTGTCGTTAGTCCCAACGTGTACTATGATGCATTTGATGGAAGGTGGAAGGGACGGAAACAGATTTTTATATAATTGGGGTGGTTATATTTTGTCTCCCTGCTCTTCTATTGAGACATTTAGATTGTGTCAAAGGTCATGTCTCACCTAGACACAGGATCTGACATGAATTGTGACCTGATGTGTTCGTATAGGAAATCAAAGGTTGTTTGTGTGGAGACCAAGCAAGTGGACTTGTCTGTCGCCATCTTGTTTTGACAGGGTGAAGTTCACTGCTGTGCATGACGACGCCATCTTGTTTTGACACGGTGAAGTTAACGGTTGTGCGTGTGGGTACATAATGAAACTGCAGATAACAGCTTCTTCTTTGTGACCACTTCCTCTGCTCTCATGAGAACAGAGGAAGTGGTCACAAAGAACCACATGCCTAGCAAACAACACCTGCCTCTCTGCAACCACCATCTCTGCAGGCATGGATGCAGATTTATGTTGGGTGGGTAGGGTACTCAACAACAAGTCACACACACATCAACCAAGTTTTAACCCCTTAATCAGAAATACCTGATGAATGTCAGTTGGAAACATAGTACTCGCAATAAAATACTTTTTTTTGTTGTAAGTGAAGACAGTGTGCGCCATCACCATTCTTTCCTGTCTCATGCACTGGCTGCCTGCTCCTACGCACCTGTCCCAGTAGGTGTGCAAAGGGAAATTTTTTTTAACTACATTTCAAGTCAAACTATTTGATTATTGGCTGATGATGAAATCATAACTGGCATAAGGACTGCAGATTACAGAGAGAGAGTTTGAATGACAGAAATCTGTTCACAACAACACATGGTATCAGAGCGGGTACATCATGCATCCTGTGCACGTTACAAAGCATCACACAACAGTCATCCGACATGCTCGGCTTTCTCATTGGGTGCTCGGGCTCCTCAGCACCCACAGGATTGGAACTAATGTCTGCAGGTCTCTGCACAAACATACACTGAACAGAGAGAATGTTCTGCTTTCTATGTCAACTGTATGCATGCAGAATGAGCATGTAAGGTATTGTGTCATATCACCAGATGTTACTTATAATCTGACGAAAAGATATGTGTAATCACTGTAATCAAAACGGCCTTCATGACAGTTACTCTATGCATTTATTATTTATAGAACAGATGGCCTCAGTTTAAAGTGAGCTCCATGTCCTAATCTTTGAAGCTGAATATTATTGTATCTTGACAAAAAGGTCACAGTTGATGGCCCTGGATCTGATAATTTGTACCAAATAGATATTAGAGGTACAAACCCTAACCTAACCCTAACCCTGGAATATAATGAATGTGATCTGAGTGCAGCTTTGTCAGCGATGTGTCACTCATGTGTGACTCTGTTATTTCCTCATAATAATCTTTAGAGGCTCTGGGGTTCACGCTGGTCCCCAGGAAGACTAAGCTGACCGTGCTTTTGTGGTGGCGGCCCCAGAGCTGTGGAACAATCTCCCCCCACCAGAGCATGTGAGCGGAGCGGGGGGGAAATGCTGCTCGTGGCTCCAGGGGGCTGTTGTCACGCTCGCTATCAGCTCATGTTGATCCCCCCCCCCCCCCCCCCCACACCGCTCCCCGTCGCTCGTCGCTCACGTTGATTTGCTCACCTCTCGCTCTGCACTCCGCTCAGACCAGGCCGCTCAGCAGCACAAAAGAAAAGAGAGGGAAAAAAAGGCGACATTTGAATGAAATCTTGCTGAAGGACGTGCTCTGTGCACTTCTGGATGTCTGTGTGTCTGAGTGCGTGCGACCGGGCATGCTCAAACATGCGGTGTGCGGCCCCCGCCGGAGTGGCTTGGAGCGGCAGGCGGTCCTCGCTCCGAGTAGCGCTCCAACCTTTTTATAAACCCGCTCCCCGCTACGTTAAAAATCGTCTCGCTCTGCTCACATGCTCTGCCCCCCCACATCAGATCTGATAAGTCCATCGAGATGTTTAAGTCCTTACAAAAAACTCACCTTTTCTCTCTGGCTTTTAACAACATCCACTCCTAAATGTTCCTATTTTAACTCCTATCTAACGTTTCCTACCTTCTGTGTACATACTGTAGGTGTAAATGAACAATCTGGCTCCTATATGCATGTTATGTGTTTGAGGTCTGTAACTCTGAGAGTGTACACATGGAACCAAATGAACCCTTACAGGTCTGTAACTCTGAGAGTGTACACATGGAACCAAATGGACCCTTACAGGTCTGTAACTCTGAGAGTGTACACATGGTGAAATTATGGATCCATTTGGATCCATTTGTACACTCATAGTTATGAGAGTCCTTGAAAAACAAAAGGTTTGTGTCATGATTGATTGATTGATGTATTGATTGATTGATTGATTGCATTCAGTACTTTCTTAACAGTTTGTAAACAGTACAGTGGTATGACGTTACAATGATGCTAAAAGGATAACACATTGTGGTCCTGTCATTCAATTCATCACTCATGAACATTAAACATCACAAAGAGAGGAAGAAAAGGGAAGTGCAGAGACGTGTGGTCAGAGTAGAGAAGCTGCTTCCTGTCATAACAGACAACAGGAAGTGAGCTTAGTTTCAACACACTGAGCAGACATGTTGCCTGGCAACAGCTAGGGCGGGACATGTCACACATTGACTGGCGTTTACAGTAGCCAATGGGACGAGGTTATCAGTCTGCTCCCCATGCCTGTCTGTCTGCCTGCATGGGGGTGAGCTTGTAGATCTGCCATGGATGCCAGTTTTTCACATTGTCGTTACATACCTGTAAGGGTCCATTTGATTCCATGTGTACACTCAGAGTTACAGACCTGTAAGGGTCCATTTGGTTCAGATCAGATCCTACATCAGTGAAGATGTATCGACAGACAGGCAGACAGGCAAACAGGCAGACAGGCAGGCAGGCAGACAGACAGGCAGACAGGCAGACAGACAGGCAGGCAGGCAGGCAGGCAGACAGGCAGACAGGCAGACAGACAGAAAGTTGTCTACTTTGAGTACTGAGGAGACAGTATATTATTATTAGTGAACTTAACAGTTAATACAAGCAACAGTTACAACTTATCTTAATTATTTCTCTTTCCAACATGTTTAGGATCATTTTAACGTCGACTCAGGCTTCTGTTCACAGTTTATAACAGAGGTGATGCAACTTTGATGATGACTCACTCCAGAGGGACACATTGCATATACCGGGCCATTCTATGCCACACAAAAGTAGCAACAATAGCCGATCTACAAGCTCAAAACACATGCATTTTGAGCTTGGAGATCTGCTGTTTTTGCTATTTTTGAATTCGAATTCAGATTTTTTTTGGCTATTTTTTAATTAGAATCCTGAAAAATAACATGTTTTATTTAATTTCTAATGCATTTAGTTATACTTGTGTTAACTTTATGAACTTAAATACAAATAGATTGGACATAAAAAAAGTACTTTTACTTCTACTCCACTACATCTCAGAGGCAAATATTATACTTTTACTCCACTACACTTATTAGAAAACTTTAGTTACTTTGTAGATTGTGATTATTATTGCAAAAATACATTAACCACTTCAGCCCATTATACATTTCGGCCATTTGAAAAAAATTGAAAAAAAAACACACACACACACACACACACACACACACACACACACACACACACACACACACACACACACACACACACACACACACACACACACACACACACACACACACACACACACACACACACACACTACATGCCTCTGTTTAGACCCTCAATAACATTATACAGTGTCACACATTTTGTCTCCCATGCGCGTCCCAGGCGTCTGCCCGGCCCGCTAGGCTGACTGTAGAGAAGCTGCTTCCTGTCATCACAGACAACAGGAAGTGAGCTTAGTTTCAACACACTGAGCAGACATGTTGCCTGGCAACAGCTAAGGCGGGACATGTCACACATATTGACTGGCGTTTACAGTAGCCAATGGGACGAGGTTATCAGTCTGCTCCCCACGTCTGTCTGTCTGTCTGTCTGTCTGTCTGTCTGTCTGTCTGTCTGTCTGTCTGTCTGTCTGTCTGTCTGTCTGTCTGCATGGGGGTGAGCTTGTAGATCTGCCATGGATGCCATTTATTCACAGTGTCAATTTAACTCAGAGAGTGTAACAAATGGAACCAAATGGACCCGGTTCTATTTGTTACACTCTGAGTTACAGACCTGTAAGGGTCCATTTGGTTCAGATCAGATCCTACATCAGTGAAGATGTGTGTCTGCCCCCAGACAGATAGACAGTATATTATTATAAGTGAACTTAACAGTTAATACAAGCAACAGTTACAACTTATGTTAACTATTTATCTGTCAAACATGTTTAGGATCATTTTAACGTCGACTCAGGATTCTGTGTTTCACAGTTTATAAGTTGCTTGATTCAATATTTAGATATTTGATATTCATTTTATCAGACACGCCCCCTTCCTTTACAAACCCATTGTAACTTCAAACTCCATTTTAATCATGTTATATTCATTAAAACACACGTCTCTGCTTCTAGTGACTGATATTGTCCTTCTAATGAATGTTAGACTCATTAAAACACACGTTTCTGCTTCTGGTGACTGATATTGTCCTTCTAATGAATGTTAGACTCATAAAAAAACATGTCTCTGCTTCTGGTGACTGATATTGTCCTTCTAATGAATGTTAGACTCATTAAAAAATATGTCTCTGCTTCTGGTGACTGATATTGTCCTTCTAATGAATGTTAGACTCATTAAAAAATATGTCTCTGCTTCTGGTGACTGATATTGTCCTTCTAATGAATGTTAGACTCATTAAAACACATGTCTCTGCTTCTAGTGACTGATATTGTCCTTCTAATGAATGTTAGGCTCATTAAAAAACATGTCTCTGCTTCTAGTGACTGATAAATTGTCCTTCAAATGAATGTTAGACTCATTAAAAAACATGTCTCTGCTTCTGGTGACTGATATTGTCCTTCTAATGAATGTTAGACTCATTAAAAAACATGTCTCTGCTTCTAGTGACTGATAAATTGTCCTTCTAATGAATGTTAGACTCATTAAAACACGTCTCTGCTTCTGGTGACTGATATTGTCCTTCTAATACTCGAGGGGGCCATGTTTTTTCAAACAAGCTTCTCTCAGTCTTCACTCATCCTACTACTGCAACAAAAATATTATCATTATTATTGTTGAAGTAACGCTAAACAAGCTTCTCTTAGTCTTATTGTTGCCAAGTCTGCTTAAATAGTGAGACTTTTGTCTTGTTTTTTTCCAGAGTTCTGGGGAAAATGCAGAGACGCTGTGGCTTTGGGGAGGAGTGTCAATCATATTGACTGACAGTTCAAGTAAGTGTGTAATGTTATAATACATAACCAAAACATAAAACATTATAGACCTACATAGTCATTATGATGATGTATGATGTATTATTTTTTATTAGGAATATATGGCCATATTTTGGGCTTGTTTTGTGTAGTTCTTTGACTAGTGCTATTTGTACAAGTGAGGACAGAGGAATAACACTACTCAATATGAAACCATTATACATGTGCAATATAAAATATTAATATTATCCATATTATCCAGCAATATGAAAACATTGCACCTTGACAAAATGAAAACACCATTACATTATTATATGAATAGTATTAACCACATGAACCCCGGCATATGGGGGGAACATAAGCCAAAAATAGCCGATCTGCAAGCTCACAACGTGTCGCAGTATGAAGCGTTGTGAGCTTGTAGATCGGCTATTTTTGGCGATTTGGTGTTGACAGAAAAAACATCCAAAAAATGTAAGTAAATTTTTACTACGAATAGAGGGTTTAAGTAGGCTACATAATAATAATATAATAAATGTATTTATAGCACTTTTCAAAACATGAGTTACAAAGTGCTGAACAGCAGTATGTTCGAGCATAAAACATATAGGTAAGGTAAAATAAAACGTTAAAAAAAAAATATATATATATTTAAGGGAATAACATAGTTAACAAGTAAGTTAATTCTGACAAGCAATAAAGAAAACATTTAAACAAACTAAAAGGAGACCAAAATAACGTTGGTCTCGTTGGCCACATCAACAAACAGTAATTTAATGTATTATTCTGCTATTCTTTATTGTGCTCACACAAGCTATTCAGATGAGATAAACTAAACAGTGCAAAGTATTCAGACCATTCACCACAAACACCTAAGGACTTATTTATTGAAATAGAGTGCATGTGTTAAGTGTTTGTTCTGGCTGTAAGAAAACTACAAGAGACAAACCCTCCCAGTGTAGAGAACACAGGATATATCTGTCCTATTGGTTTGTGTCTATCACTGCTGGGTGATAGTTTACCACAGTGTAGAGAACACAGGACATATCTGTCCTATTGGTTTGTGTCTATCACTGCTGGGTGATAGTTTACCACAATGTAGAGAACACAGGACGTATCTGTCCTGTTGGTTGATGTCTATCACTGCTGGGTGATAGTTTAAAACCCTGGTGCTAGCCTATAGGGCAGTGAAAGGAACAGCTCCTTCTTACCTCCGGGCTATGGTCGATGCCTACACCCCTGCCCGACCACTTTGGTCGGCCACCTCGGGGCGACTGATTGCCTCGTCACTCAAGGGTCCTTCTGGCCAATCCACACGGTCACTACTTTTTTCTGTTCTGGCCCCACAGTGGTGGAATGAACTTCCCACTGATGTCAGGACAGCAGAGTCACTGCCCATCTTTCACCGCAGGCTGAAAGCCTACCTCTTCAGGAAACACTACCCTTCCTCTTTGCCTGGCCTACTTGTTGTTAACTAGTTGTACGAACGCTTGTTTTATTGTTTTATTGGATCTTGTTTAGTCGATACACTTATTTGTTTTAGCTCCTGCTCATTTGATTTTGCTATTGTTGTCTCATCTGTTTAAGGAAATAGGTAGCTGATATATTGCATTTTTACCTTAGCGCTAGGTATACTCTTGGTTGCTTGTTTTTGCAGAAAATGCACTTAAGACTTCTGGTGATTAGTAGTTTCGTTCCCTACCTATGTTGAATGCACTTCTTGTTTGTCGCTTTGGATAAAAGTGTCTGCTAAATGACTGTAATGTAATGTAATGTTTACCACAGTGTAGAGAACACAGGACATATCTGTCCTATTGGTTGGTGTCGATCACTGCTGGTTGATAGTTTACCACAGTGTAGAGAACACAGGACATATCTGTCCTATTGGTTGTGTCTATCACTGCTGGGTGATCGTTTACCACAGTGTAGAGAACACAGGACGTATCTGTCCTATTGGTTTGTGTCTATCACTGCTGGGTGATCGTTTACCACAGTGTAGAGAACACAGGACGTATCTGTCCTATTGGTTTGTGTCTATCACTGCTGGGCGATCGTTTACCACAGTGGAACCCGGATACGTGCATCAGATCATCAACTTGTCGCATCGGGACGGTCTTTCAGGTTTTTCTCATATCATGGGAGTGGATGGAACTTCCTTTTGTGTGGACTTACATTTCTTGGACGCTTTTTTCTGTCAACAACAAATCTCTGCCAAAAATAGCCGATCTACAAGCTCCCAACATTTTGTGCTGCAACGCGTTGTGAGCTTGTAGATCGGCTATTTTTGGCTACCACTACATTTGTACTCAAGTAAATTTATAATTCCGGACATTTACTTGTAACAGAGTATTTCTACATTGTAGTATGTATACTTTTACTTAAGTAAACAACAACAATACTTTTTCCACCACTGCATAACACATGCACTCGTATTTCAATAAATGTAAACGTCCTTATTTATTTGTGGTGAATAGCCTGAATACTTTGCACTGTTTAGTTTATCTCATCTGAATAGCTTATGTGAGCACAATAAAGAATAACAGTATTGATACTTTCACTTAAGTACAAAATGTGAGTACTTTTTCCACCACTGATAGTGAGTACAATGATAATTATACAACTGTAGAATATTGACATGGTGCACATTTTATAACAGCAAACATATGTTTTAATGTTAATAAGTTAACATTAACATTAAAATACGTTTGCTGGAAGTTACTTATTATGAAGTAGTCTCTCTGGTTAACATACAATGCTCCATTATAATGTCTTAGGTCGCCATCTAGCGGCGAAACATTTGAATTCATATGAATCTGTCATTCATAATTATTGATGTAATGTAGCCTAAATTAAACCCTCTATTCTCAGTAAAAACTGACCTACATTTCTTGGATGCTTTTTTCTGTCAACACCAAATCTCTTTGACAAAAATAGTCAATCTACAAGCTCACAACGCGTCGCAGCGTGACACGTTGTGAGCTTGTAGATCGGCTATTTTTGGCTTATGTTACCCCCATCCTGGGGTTCATGTGGTTAATACTATTCATAATAATGTAATGGTGTTTTTATTTTGTCAAGGTGCGCTGGATAATATTAATATTTTATATTGCACATGTATAATGTTTTTATGTTGAGTTAGTAGTGTTATTCCTCTGTCCTCACTTACAAATAGTACTAGTCATAAGAACTACACATCCTGAAAAACGTCACTGCCCACCAGCTGCTCAAAGCCCTGGAAGATATCAAAGTAACGGCCGGAAATGTCCAGAAGTGCTGCATGGGCTTACGACAACCATAGATATATATAAGAAAGGCTAGATGGCTCAAGGGGGCGTCACAAGCGTTGCTCAACCGCGGCCATCTTGCGACAGTCATTCATAACATTATGTCTATCGTGCATGTACTATTGAAATAACCATAGCGTGCTTTTTCATCCTATTTTCAAACGGTTTGGTGTGTTGTAAACACCAAAGATGTAGTTATGATACTGCATACTTATAATTATAATCATAGATTTTATATGAAAATAACATTAAGTATGCAGTATCATAACTACATCTTTGGTGTTTACAACACACCAAACCGTTTGAAAATCGGATGAAAATTGAGCACGCTATGGTTATTTCAATAGTACATGTACCATACCATAGACATAATGTTATGAATGAGCGAGCTGACTGTCGCAAGATGGCCGCCATGTGGCAACGTCGTACTCCATTGGCCAGCAGCGCGGGTGAGTCATCTAGTGTTTATATATATCTATGGTCGCGGACCCCTGTTGAAGACCTGCACTAGGCCATTATATGAGCACTTTAAACCTTTATACTTACATTGAAAATAGCCAATCTACGCTTGTAGATCTGCAACCCGCAACTACCAATATTTACAAGCAAAAATAATAAGTGGACATGGCAACACTAGTTTCAGGCTCTGCAGTATCTTGTACTTTGTGCTCTTTAGATAGCTCAGTAAATTATACAGTGTACACATTGAAAAGCAACACAGCAGAAAACAATGTGTGATATGTCTTCTTTTATTTTCCAGAAGCAATTATTTTACAAAGGTCTCAGTCATTCAGAAATATATTTAGTTCATGAGCTGATCAAATGGGCTCTCATTAACTCCTCATTAACATGAGCTGATCCACCGGGCTCTCATTAACTCCTCATTAACATGAGCTGATCCACTGGGCTCTCATTAACTCCTCATTAACATGAGCTGATCCACTGGGCTCTCATTAACTCCTCATTAACATGAGCTGATCCACTGGGCTCTCATTAACTCCTCATTAACATGAGCTGATCCACTGGGCTCTCATTAACTCAATGCATTCCACTGAACTCCAGGCTGCAGTCTGGCTCCATGGTGCGACCAATCTGCCGGCTGGAATTGCATGATAGCGAAAATGACGTAGATGACCATACCTTCTTTCTATATACCTTGGCGTCACCTTGTGGCGTGTGTCTGGACACTCCTATCCACACGTTTCCTAGGGCGTTGTGGGCATCACTTCCTGTCCATTTGATCAGGCATTAGGGATCAAATGGACAGGAAGTGATGCCCACAACGCCCTAGGAAACTTGTGGATAGGGTGCGAGGAAATGAGCGGATACAGTAGGCGGGCTTTAGACCGGATGTGAGCACTGAACAGGAAATAGAAGCACATTGAAACATACAGTATAGTCAGAAACAGTCAGAAACCTAGAGAAGATCTACAAGCTCATAGTGCGTCGCTGTGCAACGCGTTGTGAGCTTGTAGATCTGCTATTTGCAATTAGCCAAAGTACATATAGTAATAGGAATGAAGTGGTTGGTGTGCATTTTGTAATAATAATGTAACTATATAAAAGTAACTAGTAACTAAAGTAAAAGTACTTTATATACTTTCTACTTACTTACCACATAAGACCTGTAAATAAAAGGTTTATGTTTATGTTTATTAAAGGATCCCCATTAGAGTCACATGAATGAGCCTCTAGTCTTCCTGGGGTCCTGAACAAAGCAAATACAATACAAATGTACAACTAAAAATACAAATAATATTAAAATAAAAAAATAAAAATAAACAATACAAATAAAAATGAATACAAAAAGACTCCAACAAATCCAACAATCCAGTCAAATTAAACAAATAACAGTTACATACTTGACAAGTTACTTGCAAGGTATCTCTTGATTTGTTTTTTGAAAGTAATTTTGTTATGGATTGTACATAAGATGTTTTTGGGCAGAGCATTCCAGAGTTCTATTGACCTATATATATACCAGTGAGTTTTAGAAAATTCGTTTTTGGTGCTGTTTTTGTTCTTAAATTACCAGAAGCTGCTCCTCTGGTGTTGTACCCATGTTCTGAAGTCATGTGTAACTGTTTAGCCAAGCTAGGCAGCTTATTGGTGCTAATAATGTTCCGCAGTAGCATTAGAAGACTCACCGATAATTTCTGTTCAACCATAAGCCATGCCAGATGTTCATGCATATAGCATTCACTTGTCTTGAATGAACATCCTAGTGCCAGAGAAGCCGCTTTATTCTGAGCAACCTGTAATTTTTCAGATTTTGAAGCTGACGACCAGATTACAGGGCAACATTCTAAATTGGACAGAACTAAAGAATGAATAACTGATTTCATTGTAGAGGGAGTGATGAAACCAGAACACTTCCTAGTCATCCCTATTCCTCTTCCCATTTTGATGACAATATTGTTTATCTGTTTAGACCAAGATAAAGAGCTGTCAATAGTTACTCCCAGAAGTTTTATTGTGGTCACTTGTTCAATTTGTGTGGTACCAATTGACAGTTTTAACAGAGGATTCTTGCCCAACATGTGTCTAGATCTAAGCACAATGGCCTTTGTCTTAGAGATATTTAACACCAACTTGTTGCATTCAATCCATTTATAGATGTCTATTAAGGCACTTCTTAAAGAGTCAGTTACAGCTTGCTCAGATGTTGCGGCACTGTATAATGTTGTGTAATCAGCATACATAATAGTTTTAACATTCTTTACACACAGCGGTAAATCTTTAGTGAAAATGGAGTATAACAAAGGTCCTAGACAGCTACCTTGCGGAACCCCACAGTTAATAGTGTTCCAGTTTGAATAGCTGCCATTAAAGAAGACTCTCTGTTGTCTCCCTGAGAGATAATGAACGAACCATGCCAAAGCATTGGAGGTAAAACCATAACACTGTAACTTATCTACAAGCAAGGTATGATCAATTACATCAAATGCTGCACTGAAGTCCAACATAACAGCGCCTACTCATTTTTTATTATCCATGCATGATAACCAGTCATCACTCATTTGCTGAAGTGCAGTGCTTGTGGAATGGCCTTCCCTGTATGCATGCTGAAAGTCAGACATTAGATTGTTATTGGAAAAGTAGTCCATGACCTGTTTACATACTATTTTTTCTATTATTTTACTTAACAACGGTAAAATACTGATGGGACGGCTGTTTGGACCATTAAATGTTTTATTTTTGTCTTTCGGAAGTGGGAAGATTTTAGCGTCCTTCCATACTGTTGGATGAACCCCACTGATTAACACTCGCATGACTGAGGTTTCATACTCCTCCACCAAGCCTGAAAAATGATCATTTTGATCCCCAAATCAGGCTATCCTATTGGCCACTGTCTCCCTCTGTTCTCCAGACTAGTTCACACTTTCTCCCCCAAACAGTGGGGGGTTCCATTGTCTTCTAAAAAGCAGAGAGTTGAAAATGGGTTGCCAAATTTTGAGAGCGAAATAAGCAGGCATGTCTATGAAAGTGTAGGCAGTAGGCTAGTGTGTATTTCTATCTGTCTCCTATATGTCATCATGATTTGTGATTTGTGTATGTGGGGATCTCATTTTTACTTCCATGCAGTGTTGATTTCGTTAACGAAAACGAAACGAAATATGTTCGTCAACGCACATTTTTCAAAGGACGAAGACGAGACGAGACCACCACCCATGAATAAACAATAACTGGGACAAAATCATTATGCAATTTCGTTGACTAATAAAGACAAGACGAAAATGTAATTCACTAAATAAAGACTGGACTAAACTCTATGGTCATTTTAGTTCACGAACAAAGACGAGACAAAATATTATATCATATATTTATTATATAATTTTGTCACTCCCTGTCTCCTTTGATGCACAGCGCAGGCATGCTGTTCCTCACTCACACACACACCCCCTTTTAAAGTTGCAGCCGTGCACGCGCGCACACACACACACACGCACACGCACACGCACACGCGCACACACACACACACACACACACACACAGAGTCACACCACCGTCAAATGAATGGCAGGAGGATTCAGATTTCAGAGCAAAACTTTACAAAATAAAACGGTAAAATGCTTTGCACGGGGCTCGGGAGAAAGAGAAGAGGTGATATGGACAAATTTTCGCTACATCGATGTGGAGAACAAAACACAATGCTTGATTTTATCCGAAGGCAAGCAATGTGGGAAAAACGCAACAACTTGAAGAGACACAAGCGTTCACCACAAAGAGATCGAGTTATAAGTTAACAAAAGGTTTGGTGGTGGTTGTTTACAACGTAACATTAAACGTGGTGTTGCGTGTCGGCTTAATGTTCCAACAAAAACACTAATCCGACCCCAAAGTGCCCAAACTAATGCTGACGAACTTACGTTAGGGAGGAGGAGAGGAGTAGCGATAAACTTACACCTGGTGTTTGCACTTTCTCCATTTACAGCCCGTACATCTACACAAACGTTCAGATTTCAAATATAAAGTGCTTACCTCATGGCCAGGGATGTTACAATTCTATTCGGGTAACCCATAAGTACCCATATTCTCCGTATTGTCCAATAAAAAACATTTAAATCCGATCGGTGGCCATTTTCTCCGTATTTTCTCCATGCTTTCAACTACGTGACCCTATCGGTTGGGAGGTGTAATTGCACTCTGATACACTATAACTCTATGAGAAAATGACCGCCAATCGGATTAAAATGCTTTTCATTGAACAATACAGAAGTTACGGGTACTTATACCCACCCGAAGTAAATTGTAACATCCGTGGCCACGGAATAAAAACTTTATATTTGAAATCCGAACGTTTATGTAGATGTACGGGCTGTAAATGGAGAAAGTGCAAAAAACAGGTTGAAGTTTCGTCATCACTGTCATAATATGACCGTGATGTAATGCTGCTCTAAATTTAGTAGCAGCAACCGAACTATAGTAACTTGTAAACAACCCAGTGACAAACCTATATTATTATTATTCATAATAATAATATTCACATTATTGTCTGAGCGTAAAGCTCTCATTCTATCAGCTGTCCAGTCGCTGACAAACGTGTCTCCTCTCCTCCTCCCTCCCTCCCAAGTGAACACAATGCTATGTTCCACAAATGTGCTCAATCCTGCGCAAAATATCTGATCTTCAAGCATAAAACAGTTGCTGCGTGACAAGCTGTATGCTTGTAGATCCTATCTTTTTCCACCGCTTTGCAGTGAAAGGGAAAGTGGAAAATGGGTCGCCAAATTTTGCGAGAGAAATAAGTCAGGTCTATGAAAATGTTACTGCATGCGTCGTTGTGCCCTGAGAAAACAGGCATGAATGGGGTAATAGCCGAGGCTAATTTGCAACACCAGTCCCTGGTTAGACCTTTCTATATAAATATATACCTAATAAAAATGCATGAAGCTCTAATCTAAACAAGTATGAAAATATATTTATATCTGCAAAGTAACTAGTAACTAAAGTTTTCAAATAATTGTAGTGAAGTAAAAGTACAAGATTTGCCTCTGAGCTGTAGTGGAGTAGAAAAGTATTACCATTATAATGTAATTATATATATAATTATAATATTAATAATAATAGAAAGACGCGAAAAACAAGCCCAAAGTCGCTTATAATAAGCAGACATGGCAACATGGACTCGCTGCTGCGTAGGGAGTCTGCTCGTCTACGGGCCGCTCTGCGGGGGGTCTAGAGGTGTCAACTGCTCTTCCCTGGGGGAGAGAGGGGGAGAGCGGTCAATTTAGCCGAAATATAACGGTTGGGATGGTATATATGGTATATATTTCATATTTATAATACGTTTCAGAAGAAAAAAAAAACGGAGATGATTTGAAACAAATATTTAGGAAAAGTCATGAAAGGGGAACTTTCTCAGAGCTTCATGAGAGAAGATAATCCACTTTAAATTCTCAAAATCGGTCATATTGATAGCTTAGTCATGCAAGTGTTAAACACTGATTGAATATATGACATTCAATCAGTATAAAATAGGTCTTTGATGGAGATGAATTATAATGATGTATTGATATAGTTTTGTTGTGATGTAACTGACAGACATGATGTGCTTTGATAAATGACATCCTAAAACATAAAGAATACAAATAAGATCATTAATGAGACAGAATATGGTCACTGTCAGCTATTTTGTTGGCTATTTTCACCATTTAAAAACGTTTCTAAAATAATAATGAAAAAGGAACAGTTTTGGACACATATGATGTTTCCACCTGACAGACGATGTTATGTTTAAAAGCAGCTTAAATCCAGAATGTTCATTTCCAGAGACATTGAATAGTAATGTGATTTATTTCAGGAACAGTCAAAGTGTCTTTAGTTACAAAGAAATGCTGTTCAGTCACACATTCATAAGTAAGGTTTTTATGACCACAATTCATATCAATGTGTTTATTCCTTGTTTATTCAGTTGAAACATGCAATGATTTGTCACATAAAACTGTAATTACGTCATTTATTTCTCTCTCTGAGAGGCGTGATTATGGATCCCACCAACGCTCCAGGATATAGACCCGCCTTACTTGTCTGATTGGCTCCCTGGCAGGCATAGTTTTACTGAGGTTAGGTTTAGGCATAGTTGCAAAAACGAGAACTGTCAATCACAGCGACTACTGACCAATCACAGCGGGGTTTGCCAAGAGCTGGCGTGGGATCCATAATAACGCCTCTGAGAGTGTGTAACATTAAATAGAATAATAGGTTTATTATTCCACTCAGAGTTAAAGTAACAGAGATGATTTTATCATACAGGTTGTTCATTAATATGATTTTATCATACAGGTTGTTTACCTGCTGTTCCTCCAGTCCACCTCATTAACAAAACACAAAATGGCCGACCAGACACCTCCACCTTCACCTTCACCTTCAACTCCACCTTCACCTTCACACCCAGCTCCATCTTCAGCTTCAGCTCCACCTTCACCTTCACACCCAGCTCCACCTTCAGCTTCACCTTCACCGTCACCTACAGCTCCACCTTCACCTTCACACCCAGCTCCACCTTCACCTTCACCTTCACATCCAGGTCCACCTTCAGCTCCACCTTCAGCTTCACCTTCAGCTCCACAGACCCAGGTAGGCTACATGCTCTACATTGTTAATTCTTTATTCACAGCTTTAACATAATCTTATATTTATAGATGTGTGGATTTGAGTGAAGTGGTTTCAAAGTGTAAACAAGTTTCCATAAATGGTGTAGTACATTAAAAATAATAATAACTAGAAAAAGTGCTCCTTTTTAGCATTTTGTACAAAACGGACCTATCCTGCAAACTTTGGAAGCCAATGTTAGCCAATCAGAATGGAATATGACAAATCGGACTGATCTGTCTTGATCGCATGACTATAGAGATACTGTGTGCCGATTTGCGCGACGTTTGGACAAAATCTGTAGGAGTAATATCCAAAAATGTGTTTTGTAAAAATCGGCCTCCTGGTGGCGCTATAACAGGCCAATCTGAAACATTCGGCATTGGCATCCAGGAAGTGTGTGTGCACAGTCTCGCAGCGACAGGGCCAACAGTGCTGGAGATTAGCTGCTCGCAGACAGACGGACACACGGACGGACGGACGGACAGGGTGCTAAACATAGTCTCTCGGCCATGCCTTTCGGCCTGGCGGAGACAATTATAAAATAATTACAATGTCACCGTAGGTCACAGAGAGCTGAAATTATTTCAGCACATCGACTGATGTGTGATAAACGTGCCTCACTTCACTCTGTCACTCTATAATAAATGATCTCTATAACAGTACATTACAGTCATTTAGCAGAAGTCTGAAGTGCATTCTCTTCTCAAGCAAGCAACTAAGAGTATAGATAGGCTGTGCTGAATTTGGCAGACGTCCCATGTCATCATGATGAGCACAGACACCGTCGCTTGTGTTATGTGGCGCATAACGTTTTACAATACATCTATATCAATTATCTGTTCATACACTTGTGTTCATTATATATTAATTCACTATATATCCATTTCAACCTAATCAAGGCAATAAAAGTCATATCATTATATTTCACCATACCAATATCATTCATATGTAATGTTCATTTAATCGTTCATTACTTCAAAACAATTAATAGGCTACATTGGTTGTAAAACATTTTTATTTTAGCGTCCATTTTCATGAAAATGTTAACTACTATTGTACCTATCTTGGCTTTTATTTCCGTTTTTTATTACTTTATTTCGGTTAATTCGGTACAAAAACATGTACTCCATGAAGTGTATATATATATATATATGTATTTTATTTTGTCAAAGGGCTTAGTCGTTCATGTCAATAACAGAGCCTTTGTCTTCGCCAGGCCGAAAGGCATGTCAAGAGAGTATGTTTTGCGTCCGTCCTTCCGTGTGCGAGTGTGTGCGTGTGTCATTCTGTCTATTTACAGCTAATCTCCGGCACCGTTGGCTTGATCGCAGCTCCCTGGATGCCAATTCAGAACCTCAGCCCCAAATTTCTCACATGGGCCTGTTATAGCGCCACGGTAGGCCAATTTGTGCTAAACATTTTTTTTTACAGTACTCCTACAGATTTTGTCCACAAATCGGTACACAGCGGTGCAAATCTGTCATTTATCAACGCGGTGTAGACCAAATAATGGGCGTACGGCGAGATCACCGCAACTTTCGTCATGTATCAATATATCCTGCGTTGTGAGCTTGTAGATCTGCTATTTTCAAAATATACGAGTGCTTATGCAAGAGCATTTTTGGGAGTTTGGACCGGCGCGGCTGCCTCACTGTTATCTTTTCATGGACAGTGAGGTCTCTACACCTATATATACCTATACCAATAGCGTGTCCTATGGAGTTATGTACAACCTAGCTGGGTTGAGGATATAAACCAGACACTCCACAGGACTCACTGCAGCCCGTCCGAGTCTCACGGGGAAGGGGAATAGCTTACATGACTGCTTTATTTTAGTGTAACTTGAACGCACACTGCTCGGTATGGGTTAAATAAATTAATATACAAACGTATGATGTGATTGGTATCATAATCAGTCATTCATGTAGGCTACTAGCCAATGTGATAAAGATTTTACCGTTACGGAATACATGAAAGACATGAAAGACAGTTCGGCTTGCAAGTAGTTAGGAGCGTGTGTGTGTGACTTGATAGGCAGCGAGGAGGGCGGGGGAAACCCTTTCTTATTGGCTTTCTATGCTTTGTTTGGTCGTATTCTGGTTCTTCATGATGTAAAATCGGGGCGTTTTGAGAATATTTAAGAGCGTGTTATTTAAATGACACTTGGTTTCTGCCGTCAGATTTATCAACGCTCCGACAAAATGTACGCTAGGATTGGCTGTATAGGATTACTTGATAAATGTCACTTGGACGTTGTTTTTTTATGCTCCGTTGCTAAATTAGGGCCACTATATCTACAGTCATTAAACGAAAAGTATGTTTCATATTTTTAATATTCCATGCTCATTGGCTAAGATTGACAGGAGTGGCCAGTTTTCAACAAAATGCCGCAAATCATGAACACAGCGTCCGATTGTGGTGGAACTTTCAACTTTTACCTATTATAGAGCCACCAGGAGGCCAATTTTTGCAACAAAAAAAAACATTTCATATTACTTATATACTACAAATCTTGTCCAAAACATCATGCAAATCGGTACACATTATCTCTAGAGTCAAGTGATCAAGACGGTTCTGTCCGATAGAATCCTGGACTTTTACTTGTAATGGAGTAGTTCTACATTGTGGCATTGATAATTTTACTGAAGTAATAAATGTGAGTAGTTTTTCCACCATTGAATAATTATGACCACAAGCTTAATATGATATACAGTAGTTGGGGGGTAATTGAAAGATATGTGACGTGATGTGATGTCACTTTGGCAAGTTACTGGTAACTACACTTTAAACAAGGCTCAAAGAAATGTTATATTGATAAGAAACGTGTAGTTATTACTACAGTATATGGAATCTAACAGTGGACACAAAAGGTGGTGGGTTTCTGGTTGAAAAGCACTACTGTAGCCAATATCATATTGATTGATTGATTGAATACTTTATTAATAGTTTGCAAAAAAGCACAGAAAGTACAGTTCTATACAAAGGAATGCTAAAATGATTTGAAAAAAGCACTATGGCTTGTTTCCATTGTGTCCTGTGTATTCAATTCATCGATACAATACATTATGTTGTCTAATAGCGCTCACTCAGTCATGATATGATTAAAATAACATGAATTGGTACAACAGGATGCTGATGATGGCTCGACTTCGGAAAAAAGTGATGCAGAAAAAGGTGAGTGTTCTTCTGTTCTTGTTACAGTTCAATGCTTAAGGTAATAAGTACGTTGTTAGCTGGTGCTACATTTTGTTTGCCTAGTTGTACATCCTCAAAATCATATTGTAAAACTATTTTTTGTTGTTACATTACTATTTATGTGGGGATGTACAGATGAGAGCTTTATTTATAATTCATATAATGACATTGTTTTCTTTGACGTATTAATCTCAACCACTCTTTTTTCCTCTTGCAAGCAGCACAGTTTGTGATGCAGAACAGGGCAAAGTTCATTCAACGTGCCTCCACAGTCATGGCTATAGTAGACAGTCTAGGAACCACCATGGTTCATTGTGAGAACTATCAAAGTATTGACGCTGAGAAGACACCTATCAAGCAAATGAGAATGCTGTATACAACGGTGCTAGATCAAGGTGCAACAGTCATCAGAGCAGCATTTTATGATGCCCTCAAACAACACCAACCCGACCTGTTGAATAGTGTTGGTAAGACCAGATGTATTACATAACTCTATTTTATGTTTTTTTCTTTTTTTTTAAAGGTATCACTTTAATTTTAAAGAAAAATGGTGGCACACACAACAACCTTAATATAATTTATAGCAGCAGTGCCATAGAGTCCCAATCAAAAGCGTTGCCATTGCACGTTTCTTTAAACCATGGATGCATTTCATCTGGATGCTGCAGACAGGTGTGCTGTCAGCAGCAGGTTTGTTACCCTGGCACGTACGCCAAGACCGACTCTTTAAAAAGCTGGTGTCAGGGTATGAGTCAGGAGAAGGTAGAACAGTGGCAGAACAAAGAGCCAAAGGCACAGTTGTCCAAATGCAAGAGTTTTAATATGACAGAACATGAGGAGCTCATTAAATGAGCTAATAAAACTACAGTGGGGAAACTAACTACTAACTACTAACTTTAGTCAACAGTCAGTATTAGACAGAAATGTTATTCCATAATTCTGATAAGTAATAATATACATATTGCACAGCCCTGTACTTAAAATGTAGTCATGGGGACATTAAGGCTAAAAGGATAACACAAAAACCTCCCAGGATTTGTTTCAATTGTGGTCCTATGTATTCAATTAATCAACATAGCATAATAGATGAACATAATAATACATGTCATTAACAAATACAAACACTATATGTACAAAGGAGAACAAGGAAAAATGGTGGCAGTGAATGACACCTCCTTTCAATGGAAATGTACATTTACCTCCCCAATGAAAACTGTCCCATACTGTAGTTCAGCAGCTACTGCAACACACACATGTCAACAATTTGTAACTGGTCTTAGAAAAGTCTTCTAAGCTTAACCCCAGAAATGACCCCCCCAACTGTTTACTGTACATACACATTAATTGCTTCTAGTGTTGCTGACGTCTTGTTTATTATGCTAACTGTAAAAGTATTAAATCAATCAATGAAAAATCCTCTTTAAACTATAGAAAGACCAAGACCTCTCATTTTAGGACCACATTAACCACTACATTACTTTTTTCATCTGTTCTTTGGTCATTTAGAAACTCTTCCTCCTCAACAACTACTCAAGATGAAACTGAAGACAGAGTCTCAGCCTTTCTTTGGGTGGAAACTAAACGAGGAAGAGCAAGAAAGCCCAACACCTCTGAAAGAGATCTTCACAGAGATCTACATCACAACGGGAGGGAGTGGACAGGGCAATATTGAACATGAGGTCAGACAGATTGAAGCAGTGTCCAGGAAATCAGCCACACAAGAAACACCAATCAAATCTGAAGACTTCTTTAAACCTTTACCTTCAGAAAAAAAGACAATCAGAACAGTGATGACAAAGGGAGTGGCTGGCATTGGGAAATCAGTCCTTGTTCAGAAGTGTACTTTGGACTGGGCAGAAGACAAAGCCAACCAGGGTACTCGCTTCATGTTTCCATTCACGTTCCGTGAGCTGAATTCTATGAAAGAGAAGTACAGCTTGGAGCAACTTATTCATGGATCTTTTGTTGAAACGGAGGGCGTACCAATCTGCGACTTCAACAATCCCAATACTGTGTTCATCTTTGATGGATTAGATGAGTGTAGGGCTCCTCTACAGTTTGACAACAATGAGATCATAACTATCACAACGCCAACCACGGTGGATCTGCTGGTCACAAACCTCATCAAGGGCAAGCTGCTTCCCTCTGCTCGCATCTGGATAACCACACGACCTGCAGCAGCCAATCAGATCCCTTCTAAGTATGTTGACAGGGTGACAGAGGTGAGAGGATTCACTGACCCCCAGAAGGAGGAGTTCTTCATCAACAGATTCAGTGATGAGAATGAGGCCAAAACAATCATCTCACACATGAAGACATCACGAAGCCTCCACATCATGTGTCACATCCCAGTCTTCTGTTGGATCATTGCTGCAGTTCTGGAGGCCCTGTTGAGACTTAAGGATAATTTAGCGCTGCCTAAGACCCTGGCTGCGATGTTCATCCACTTCATGCTGGTTCATTCCAAACAGAAGAAGGCTAAGTATCATAACGAAGCTCAGGCATCTTCTGACTTGAATCAAGATCAGGCCATTCTGTCACTGGGAAAACTGGCCTTTGAACACCTGAAGAAAGGAAACCTGATCTTCTATGAAAAAGACCTGACGGAGTGTGGCATTGATATCAAAGATGCAGCAGAGTACTCAGGGATGTTCACACAGTTCTTTAAAGAGGAGCATGTGTTGCACACAGACAAGGTGTTCTGCTTTGTCCATCTGAGTGTTCAGGAGTTTCTGGCTGCTCTTTATGTATTTCACTCATTCATCAACACTGGTGTCAACCTACTGCCACATTCCTTCCGGTGGTCTAAGCTCTTTACAAAGAAGGAAACTCGCTTCTACCAGAGTGCCGTAAACAACGCCTTACAGAGTCAAAATGGACATCTGGACTTGTTCCTCCGTTTTCTGCTGGGCCTCTCACTGGAGACCAACCAGACGCTGTTAGACAGACTGCTTCCTGGTATGAAGACACGAAACATGTCGCAGACCAATCAGAACACAATTGAGTACATCAAGAAGAAGATCAGGGAGAATCCATCTCAAGAGAGAATCATCAACCTGTTCCACTGTCTGAATGAGCTGAATGATCATTCTCTAGTTGAGGAGATCCAACAGTACCTGAACTCAGGAAGTCTCTCCACAGACCAACTCTCTCCTGCTCAGTGGTCAGCTCTGGTCTTCATCTTGCTGTCATCAGGAAAAGAGCTGGAAGTGTTTGACCTGAAGAAATACTCTGCTTCAGAGGAGGCTCTTCTGAGGCTGCTGCCAGTGGTCAAAGCCTCAAACACAGCTCTGTAGGTGAACTGATAACTGGATACATGTTATATATTATGTCATCTTATTTTATAGGCAAAGAAATAAAAAAATGTCTTCTAATAACTATTGTTTCTTCAGGCTGAGTGGCTGCAACCTCACAGAGGGATGTTGTGAGGAGTTATCATCAGTTCTCAGTTCCAGCTCCTCTAATGTGACAGAACTGGATCTAAGCAATAATGATCTGCAGCATTCCGGAATAAAACTGCTCTGCGTTGGACTGGGGAGTCCACACTGTAAAGTCAAGACGCTCAGGTCAGTATTCCTTAACCTTTTAAACATGAGAACATTTATACCATGGCTTAAATACACATGGAGTTTGTCTGATTAATGTATTTACATTTAATCAGGAGGATACAGACTATGGCATGTATGCAAATATCAGAGGAAATATAAATTAACACTATATTAGAGTTTTTTCCAGGTTATCAAAACATTGGAACATGTATTCAACTAGAAAATGTAACGAGTTTTTTATGTCTTGCCCCCCAATGGTAGGGTGATTTCACGTTATATGGGACATAAAAGTGGGACAGTTATTCTTTCTAATAATGATTTCATATCAGCAAAATCTGTCAATATCCTAAACGGATCTTGAACTGTAGCTATAACACTTCACTTATCAGAATTGAACATACAGAAACTATATAAATGGAGGCAACATGATTATAATAACATCTATTGTGTGAGCACTGTTTTTTTTTTCCTACCATAATTTGAGTCCTCTAAAAACATTGCCAGTTTATGCAGTAGAGGTTCTACAGCATAAATCAGCACAAACACAGATCCTGTTATCATTCTTTAAAAAAAAGCAATTAGGATAGTTAACAAAGCTGATTACAGAGAACCAACAAACCCACCTTTTATCAAACTGAACACACTGAAATTTAAGGACTTGGTTGATTTCAAAACCATCCAGCTCATGTACAAAATAAAAAACAGTCAATTGCCAAACAGTATCCAGAAGTTGTTTGAATGGAGAGACAGTAAATCTGAATTAAGAGGAAGGTATTTAAAGGAAAAAGGTTAGAACAAATTCAAGCTTCACTGTATCACAGTTAGAGGGGTTGAATTATGGAACACCAGTGGTGAAGAACTGAAAAGTTGCAGTACAATACTCAAGTTTAAAAAAAACGTATAAAAACAACATATTGAAAGGATATTGCATTAAGCTCTGAAGATGAACACCTGAAGCTGTTTCTGTTTCTTTTTGTTTCTTGTTTTCATAGTAATTTCTTGACATAGATTTTAGAAATTGTATTTTTAGATATTATTTGAATAAACAATAAGGGATAAGACTAGATACATTTTTAACTTCATCCTATGCCCTTTTCGAACACCCTTTAAAGTACAACATGTATTTGTTTTCATATTTTTATATTTCTTATTTTAAGTGTATCATGTTTTTTTTATGTATTTCTTTTTGTCTTTTTAACAGTGTTCGAAATAAACAATCAATCAAAGAAAAAGCCATGTGTGCTACATGGAGAGATGACATTCAATCTGTTCATATTGTAAACAAACACATCTGAAACAGACTTGACACAAAACAGTCGAAACTTTGTGACTTTGTGAAACTTTGTGACGCAATCACCAGGGGAGGAGCTTTACCCTGTTTTTTACTGGCATAGCCACGCCCCTGGTCACCCCCCTCACATGACCCTGTCTAAGCGATGTGATTGGTTAAAAACAAACTTTAATCTGGATTTGATTGGCTCTGGCCACAGACTAACCAATCAGATTCTAATCTCTCGTCCCTGACCTCCTTATTATGTTTGGTTCTCGGGGTTCGTTCCTAGAAATGTAGTGGAGTGAAAGTCATAGTAACACTGTGTGTGTGTGTGTGTGTGTGTGTGTGTGTGTGTGTGTGTGTGTGTGTGTGTGTGTGTGTGTGTGTGTGTGTGTGTAGGTTGTCAGGCTGCATGATCTCAGAGGAAGGCTGTTCTTATCTGGTCTCTGCTCTGAGGTCCAACTCCCATCTGAAAGTGTTGGATTTGACGTACAATCATCCAGGAGACATCGGGATAAAGAATCTGTCTGCTCTACCACTGCAGACTCTCAGGTATGGACAGAACTAGTGTGTTCTAGTAGGTGTAGAGGGAATCATACTGTGATGCTGTATAGTATTGTTTAATGCTGTAAAATCATTATCTATCATTCTTTCTATTATCAAATATTATATTCAGCCCGACTTTCCATCCCCCACCAAATGCTCCCCTCCCCCACGTTCTCTGTACATATATAGTTTTTGCTACTACTTTTACCGTTATGTAATGTACAATGGACCACAATGGAAACAAGCCAGGATGTTTGTTTTATCCTTTTGAGCATAACTTTTGACTGTACTATATGTACTGTTAGCAATCTTGTTAATACAGTTTTCAATCAATATTCAATCAAACTATGTCTCTCCTCCACGCCCAGTGTCGAAAATGGTGGAGAGTCCAGGCTGAAACCAGGTTTGAAGAAGTGTAAGTGTGTCTTCTGTTTCATTCATGAAATCAAAGCTGCACACATCCAGATATTTACTTAACTGTATACTTTCTTTGTTTATTTGGTTTGGAGAATGAACATTAATGAACGCTAAAACATGATAGGATAAGGATAATTCCTTTTAACAGGTCGTTCATGAAAGTCCTTGCGGTCTTGTTTCCAATGAGAACCTGTGAGCAATGGACCCTTCGCTAAGACCCACCCACTCCACTCTGTGACTGGTGGTGCGAAGTTAGTCACACCCAGGCCTGGCAGCGCCTGGCAATCTCTGCTTCTCACCCATTGACTTGCATGTTAAATGACGGCTTTTCCCCTTAAAAATAATCGATCATTTCAGCAGCAATAGCTTCAAAATCTCTTCTAAATCTAGTCAACAAGGCCTGCAGTAGTAGGCTATGCACTGGACAAATGTGCATGACATTATTTCAATAAACTAAAAACACGGGAAATGTTAGAGGGAGTAATAGCCATGGATACACGACGGTCGTCTGTCTCGACCGTCATGGATGAATTTCAACCTGGTGTTTGCACTTTCTTCATTTATAGCCCGTACATCTACAGAAACGTTCATATTTCAAATATAAAGTGCTTATCCCATGGCCACGGATGTTACATTTATGTACGGGCTCTCAAAAGTACCCGTATCATCCGTATTGTTCAATAAAAAGCATTTTAATCTGATCGGTGGCCATTTTCTTCATATGCTTTCAACAAAGCGACCCTATCGGTTGGTAGGTGTATTGCACTCTGATACATTATAACTCTATGAGAAAATGGCCACCGATCGGATTAAAATTATTTTTATTGAACAATACAGAATATACGGGTACTTTTGAGAGTCCCGTGCATCATTTTAACATCCGTGGCCATAGGGTAAGCAATTTATATTTGAAATCTGAACGTTTTTATATATGTACGGACCGTAAATGGAGAAAGTGCAAACACCAGGTTGAAGTTGATCCATGACTGTAACAGGAGTTTTCATGTACCGCAGGGTAAGACTACAGTAGCAGTTAATAAATAGACGAACAAATGAATGAATATACTTTAACGTGCGGAATCCGAAACAGGCAGCGCAGTGATTCTGAATTTTGTTACGATCACGGTGATTAGTAGCCTATTATTGACACCACCTGGGCGAGTGAGTCGTGTCATGTAACTTTCCTGACGTTAAGCTGTGTATGTGTTCAACAACACAGCCATATTCAGCCTTGCAGTTTAAGTGCAGATTTCAGCTTGGGAAAAGCAGCCTCCAACGGGTTTGGGTACGTGGTTCATAGTCACCATTGCGTTATCGTGGTATTCCTATTCTTGCTATTATGTTGCAAATGATTGTGTGTGTGCGGGCGAAATAACATTGACAGCTATGGCAGGTGACGAAAGCTTGCCAGACCTATGCCAGGCTAACAACGGTTGCTAAGCTGGCATTGGACAATCGCTTTTGGGGTGGGGTTTAGCGAAGGGTCCATTGGGGTTAAGAGTCTTGCTCAGGGACAAATTTCATATCATCTGCACATATGTTGGGATAGCCTGGAATCGAACCTGGGGCAACCAGGGCCTCTGGTTCCCCAGGCGGGCTCACTAACCACTCAGCTATGGCCGCCCCTATCATGTGTATTGTGTACACATGATTAAGTGTAAATATGCTGTATTTAGTGTAAGCTCATTTCCATCCATAGTCCCAAAACATACAAACATTACAATAAAAATACATAGATAATAAAGTGCTCAATTACATTCAGACAGCGGCTTGTTAAAAAATCATTTAAGAAAGCCTAAGTGGACATATGCCTATGCACAGGCGAAGTAAAGCGTCTCTGAGTGTCTTGTCGGAAGGAGAGACACAAGGAAACTGGGTTGTTGGTTTAAAATAATGTTCCTTTTTCTGTATTTTTTTTCTTTCTTTTTGTGTTTCATTTCAAAATAATGATTTAACAGATAACAAACAATAAAGGTGCTCAAAATAAACAAATCAAACTAAATAACTAAATAGGAAAAACAGGACTGAACAACTCAACTGAAAACTGAACTACCCAGAATAACACAGGAGGTGGACTTATAGGGACGGGTCAGACCACTGTTAACACAAAAGGGGGAAAACAAAGACTACCATAGAAACACACACTCAAAACCCCTGCCCCACCCCATGGTACAGAGGGACTGTGGTGCAGTCCAATTTCTCCAGATTAGCTGTTAGATCTGGAACAGCTGATCCCCATTGCTTTGGCCAGCCCATCATGTCCATATATGTCAGTCAGCAACCTCCCACAGCACTGGTAACTCAAAGAAAACTCAGTCAAATCAAATGCAAATAAACTCATAGAAAACAACTAAACAATAAACTGTTATTCCAATTGGTTGTGTGTGGTTACATATATTAGATGGCATTTGTGTATAATGTACAACTGAAAATAAACCAACTAAATAAATAAACCAAAAGGAATCACCATACAATATCGGCTCAATGTGGCTCAAAGGGGCTTTTTTCAGGGACACACATTGATGACACCCGTTAGCGACGCGTTGCACAGACGCGTCCATGTCCAAAGCATCAACTGATGGGTGGTTGTATGGTCCAGTTTAATATGGAGGAAAGTAAGTAAGCCATCCAGAGCAGCCCTGGTTACTACAATGCACTCAGTTGATGCCGCAAGAGGAGTGTGGCGATGGAAAACCAGGAGACCATCCCTGGACAACGTGTCAGCATTCAAGTAACGCTTCACATCACGCACATTTGTTAGTTTCTTCGACGGTCGTGTCCCCTGACAGAGATGAGCACCTGTACGTCTGAGGTCCGAGCACTCAGCCTGTATAGCCAACCACGCTGACCTAGAAGTGAACAGCATTTTCTAAGCTCCCCTCATAATGTCCCCAGTGCTAACCTGGCGCACAACAGACTCAGCCGCCACGAACGAATGTACATATCTGGCAAGTTGGATTGTCACACTCTAGTGCATTGCGGCTAGCGAAATCAGACGGTAAGATCGATGCCCCCGCCACATGCCGGACAAGCACCTGGTACCGGCTAGCTGTTGACAGGAACTAAGTGACACGAGGACTTGCTGAGAACTCCCCCTTACACAGTTTCTCAAAAGCCTGGACACTTGGCTTGCTGTCTGTCAGAACACATGTCCTCTGAGATGACTTAATAATATAGGGGGCAAAGTGCTTTACTGCTGCTGCTATGGACAAGGCCTCAACCTCACAGGGCAGCCAGGAGGACTGATTTTTGTGCAACTTTGCACTAAAGTACCCTGCAACTTCCACAGTGTCCTTACAGGTGATGTACAGCGTAGCTGCCAAACCCGGGTCCCTGACAGCACCATCAGTAACAATCCATAGCTGATCAGCAGGTCGTGGCAATGTAATGGCGTGGGCCGAGGACAAGGCCTTCTGAGAGTTACTGAAAGCACACAACAACTCGTCTGACCACTGGATCACATCCTTTGAGTCTCTCCCAGCAACCACGTCATCAAGTGGAGCAAGTGTGGTAGCACAGTTTTTTAGTACACGAGCCAGCACTGTGTAGGGCAGACACACAGTGAGGGGTGGCTCGGATAGTTGCCTTGATGCCACACCCAGCTTAGAATAGAGGTCTGTATGGGCGCTATGGTGGTTTTGGTGGCGGTAAATTTTAATCCACAAGGCTGTAAAGCTGACAACACCCTCCTCCAGATGGCCAACAGGTCGTCAAGATTGTTTGGGCCACAGTACATGTCGTCTGCCACTTTGGCTATGTGGCCTTGCTCAAGAAGATCCTCGAACACCCTGCACGTCAACTCCTCCAACGCCGTCTCAGACCCCGGCATGCCCATGGCGCTACGCACGTACACACGAACGCCCTTAAACGGTGTAACAACTCCACAATATTTCCATGAGTCCCTGGATAAGGGGATTTGATATGTCTATCGCTCTTGTCCTGGGTGCCATAATAATAGGTGTTTTCACCCACACACACCTGATGTTTGGCTGGCCTGATAGATATGTTGTTCTTCACCATGCCAACCAAGATGTTTGAATCAAGGTTCGCCACGACAAGGCCTTCAAAGTAGAGGTTGTGCCCGTCCCTTTGAAAGCATGTTCTTTTCTCCCCCAATACCTTCAATGGGGACAAGCCATCTGCCTGATGGGCCAATTGTGTGGTCTTTGTAACGGTGACGCCCAGTCTTGTGGCACATGATGCCTTCATCATATTTCCTGTTGCGCCACTGTCAATAGTGAGTCTTACAGCTCGATGTCCATGAAAGGTGTCAAGATACGGTGATGACTTGATGACCACCCGCTGAACAACGCTAGCTGCAGTCATCTCTCCACCAGCGAAGTTGTCTGATTCGTCCTCAGACTCAGTCTGCTCCCCCGTAACCTGCCGTATTTTTGCTATGAACCTTTTGTCCTCAGGGGGCAGAAATGGGCATTTGCTCAAAAAAAATTCATCAGGCCTTCTGGCTTCCTTACACAGAGGGCACACACTCCTCCTCGGAACATGATTCATTTGTTGTTTTGGCTTGGAAAATCTAGAGCTAGAGAATCTAGAACTAGACCTGGAAAATCCAGAAACAGCTGTGCACATAGCCCTTGCATCCTCTGACGCCCGTAGTTCATTTAACAGGGAATCAAGGGCCTGCGAAATCTCTGGCTTAATGGATGCGAGCGTCCGTGAACGTAGCTCTGTGCCATACCGCTGCTTCACAAGTCTGGGTAGGTCATCATGCAGGAGGCGGAGCCATGTAAGCACAATAAAGTTCTCAAGTGATGGTGACAGCTCCTCATCTTCTGTCACAACTTCTCCCATGTGACTGATCCCAGAGTCTTTGTGCAACATATTGTCCTCCACAAACGCCACACATTCCATGCCAGAGTTTAATCTCATAATGTACTCACCAGTGCCAGCGTTTTATTGTTGTTTTTTAGTTTTTTTCATGTCGCCACAGACCTCGCTAAATAAGTTAAAAGTGCGCGTTCATTTGGTTCTAAACACACAGCGGATCCGTGAGAAACAACCAGCGAAAACAGTTTCCAAATCCGTGCCGCCATCTTGAAGCTACAGCCGACCAACGGTAAACAGTGATCAGCGAGGAGAAAAACAACAACCAGAGAAAATCGAGTTTTAAACAGGATCCCAGACAGGAAGCGGATACGATCGAAAAAAACGGAACCCGAATAATTCCGTTTCCGACCGGAAACCGGAAACGGAAATGGATCAAAAAAATTCGGAAAGTGCACCTGGGGCACTTAACATGGGAATCGGCGGTTCGCGTAGATCTACGCGACTGGCACGCTGCGGCTTTAAATAGGTTCGCGTAGATCTACGCGACTGGCATGCAATGTGTTAAGCGCTGAAATAAGTCTTCTGGTCTTTCATTAGGTTCCAATTTAATAGCAGCAAAGTCAATGAAATGTGCTCCTGTGCACTGAAATCCATAATGCTGACGGATAGCCTGCCATATATTGTCAATGGATGTAGAGTTTTTGACTATAATTTGACGTGAAATCACAGGACAATAATTGGCTATTTGTCCCAGCATTAATTCCAGCATGCTCACTTTCTGTTCCTTTGTCCGACGCTGCGCGCGGGGGAGGTCTTCCCCGTCGTCATGGAAACCTCTGTGTGGAGACGCTCTAGTCTTCTTCTCCCACGCTGCGCCGTCAACAAGGAACGGGGCGAACTCATTGTCGAGTAACGGTGTATACAGGAGATTCTGTCGCCAGTTTTCAAACGAGTTCAAATTCTCTATCTTGGTTAAGCTCCATTGTTTTGGCGCTCTTAGTGGCGCTGCCATGCTGCGCGCTTGTAATCCTCTCGCGTTCTGACGGTAGAATAAATCCACAGTGCGACCGTCTCTTCAAAAGAATTTTGATATGAAATCCTTTTTCGGCACGATCGCCGCTGCCACCGCCGCTGCCACCACGCCAGTTTAGGTAAAGGGATACATTCAAGGAGTCACAGACACGAGAGGTTTTGCGGTGCAAACATTTTACTGAAGGAAGTGACGGTACAATAATCCCGGGCACCTGATCTCCAGGTACCTAAGTAACCATGACAACATTACCATGACAACCACACGCCCACATTAACTCTTTAACTGCCAGAGTAATAGTGTCACCCCACTGCCAGCGAAAAAGAGCGATTTTACTGACCTTCGAAAAATCATGGAATATTCTCTGTGACCTCCGTGTTCACGGATATCGCCTCATTATACGCATGGGGGTCCGGCACAGAGTGCCGCGCGCTATGAGCTTGTAGATCTGCTATTTTTTGAAGAAATCATAAAAAAATTACGTAAATCTTTTGAATAAATATTTTTTAAAGTGAACATTTTTAACTCAAAACAGTTTAAAAAAAAACGTATGTTATAATATCAGTGGTTCTCAAACTGTTTTCATGTCAAGGACCCCCAAAATTATATGTATTTGACCGCGGACCCCCATCTCAAAATATGTTGTTCCAGGGACCCCCCAGAAGTAAAGATTTGAGTTACAAATGTTTGCTTAAAAAAAATATACACATATATATATATTAAAAGATTTGCACACATTTTCACGACTTTTCAAAAATAGCAGATCGGTGCGCGCTATGAGCTTGTAGATCTGCTTTTTTGAGTAGCCTAAGTATAAAAGGTTAAAGTGGTTAATATTATTGTGATGCTATATTAACACATTTTGCTGGGGACCCCCTGGAACCCCCCCAAGGACCCCTGGGGGTCCCCAGACCCCACTTTGAGAACCAATGCTCTAAACAACCTTCATAGTTACAGTGATTCATTTAAAGGGCCAGTCCACTGTGGTAGAGGTTTGGGTTGTGTAGTTACCTTGATGTCATGATGGAACTCCAAAGGACAAGAAATGTAAAATAATGTCTCCATTGATTAGAAATTAATCATTCTAAATATGTTCCTCATTGACTTACATTGTACGCTGAAACAGATCTCAAAGTCACTCTTTTATCACATAAACAAACACAAACAAAGCTGATTCAGACAATATAGAACATCACCAAACACACTACTGTTTGTTTATTTAATAAAAATCATCTGTTTAAAGTCCGCTTTCCAGGCTCCGCTGGGTTGGACTGGGTTCTCGCTATGGCTTTCTTCTACCGGGAACGGTCCATGGCCATCTCGTGATTGATGCCGAGTGCTTTCATGTCAGCTAACACGGTCATCTGCCAGGTCTTCTTACGCCGGCCACTGGGTCTTGTCCCCTCCAAATTGATCGACATTACTTTTTTCACCCAATCATTCTCCTCCTTCCTTACAACGTGTCCGTACCATCGCAGTCTGCCTCTCCTCACCACATCCACTATGGCCTCCACTCCCATCTTCTGTCTCAGCTCTGCACTGGTCTTTCTCTCCCTCAGTGACACACCGCACATCCATCTGATCATCCTCATCTCTGCTCTGTTCAGCTTCTCTTCATGCTCCATCCTCATGGCCCATGTCTCACTTCCATATGTCATGCCACTTCTGACGCAGGCTGGGTACACTTGCCCTTTCATTTTCAGGGATGGGGCCTTGGATGTTAGGAAAGGTATGAGTTCCCTGAACTTCTTCCATCCACTTCTCACCCTTGTGGTCACCGCTAGGTCCACCCCCCCATCAGCGTTAAGCATGTCTCCCAGGTAGCAGAAACTGTCCACCACCTCATACGTCTCCCCGTCTACTACAAGCCCCTCTTGCTCGGCTGCATCTACCTGTGCGATTTCTCCCCTGCACCGCTTGCACTGGAATGTTTCGCTGGCCACTTGCAGGCTACCTTTTACTCCACTGCATCTCCTGTGGACCTGTTTTTGACAGCCCTTGCACTGGAGAGAGTTAGCTTGTACTCCCTTCCCACAGACTCCACATGGCCATGCTCCTGACTGCGGTATCACTCCCAGGCCAGCACCACCAACCATGACCTTAGACTTCTCCGCATTCACCTTCATCCCTTTCACTTCCAAGCATGTCCTCCAGGCTGCTAGTCTCTTTGCTAGGTCTCCCCTTGAGTGAGCCATCAGTACCAGGTCTTACGCATAGAGCAGCTCCCATGGTAGTCCACCCCTCACTTCACTCGATACCACATCCATCACAATAGCGAACAGTAATGGACTGAGTACTGACCCCTGATGCACACCCACCCTTACGTCGAACCCATCACTGTCTACCATTCCCGTTCTAACTACTGTACATGCTCCACTGTAAAGAGCCATGACCACCCTGACCAGTTCCTCCTCCACTCCAGACTTCCTCAGGGCCCACCTCACCACCTCTCTTGGCACCCTATCGAATGCTTTTTCCAGGTCAACAAAAGCATAGTACAACCTCTTCCTCTTCTCCTTATGTTTCTCTTGCATCTGTCGGGTGACAAAGATTGCATCTGTTGTACCTTTACCGGGCATGAAGCCAAACTGCATCTCATCCACATCTACCTGTGTCCTCACCCTCTTTTCCAACACCCTCTCTAGCACTTTAATTCCATGCTCCAGCAGCTTTATTGCCCTGTATGACCCACATGCGAGTGGAACACCCTTCCCCTTGAATAGTGGCACCAGGATGCTTTTTGTCCAGTCTTCTGGAATGTGCCCCTCCGTCACGACACTGTTGCACAGGTCAGTCATCCAGCGCACACCGACATCCCCTGCCGCCTTCAGCATCTCCGCCACCACTCCAGATGGCCCAGCCGCCTTGCACAGGTCAGTCATCCAGCGCACACCGACATCCTCTGCCGCCTTCAGCATCTCCGCCACCACTCCAGATGGCCCAGCCGCCTTTCCCTCCTTCATGGCTTTCAGGGCCTTTACCACTTCTATTGGCATGATCGGGCAGCATTCACCCTCCACCTCGTCACATCCCACCTCTCCATCCCAGTCATTCTCCACATTCAGCAGCCTTTCCATGTACCTTCGCCATACTTCCTTCACTCCTCTGTTGTCTGTCACGATGTTGCCATCTTCATCCCTCACACAGCTTGCACCGGTCACATCACGCCTCTTCTTCACCATCTGCTTTGCTATCTTGAAGAAGCTCTTTTGCCCTCTCTCACTCTCCAGCTCACTTGCAAATTCTTTCCTCTTGGCCTCTTGGGCCTGCCATACTGCTGTCCGTGACACCCTCTTTGCCTCTACATACCGTACTCTATCTGCCTCATCCCTAGATTTCTTCCATACTTTATGGCACCGCCTCTTCTCGTTCACTGCACTTTCAACGCTGTCATTCCACCACCATGTCTCTCTTTGTCTTGCCTCACCCCTTGTCCACCCACATACATCCTCTGTTACTTTGAGCAGGGCTTTCTTCATTGCCTGCCACTTTCCACCCACGTCTCCTGATTTCATCGCTTCCTCCACTTCCTCAACTCTTTGCTCAATCTTCTCCCTAAACTCTGTTCGACTCTCTGCTTTCTGTAGCTTCCACACCTTCAACTTGGGCAGATGCTTTTTTGCCGCCACTTTCTTGACTCGCAGAGTTAGATCTCCGATGACTGGGCGGTGCTGAGACACGCACTCTTCTCCAGCAATTGCGTTGACATTCCTGACCAGGACGCGGTCCTCCTTTCTGACCATGATGTAATCCAGGCTTGTCAAACTCGCGGCCCGCGGGCATTTTGCGGCCCGCGGAAAGGTCCATTGCGGCCCGCGAAGTGATTTGAAAAAACACCTTTTCATACTAGCTCTAATGGAAAAAAACGAGAGAGAAAAAAAAGACAAAAAAAACGGCGGAGCCGGCAGGCAGTTATCCCCCCCAACCCCCCTTGCCTCTGACTGTGAAGGTCTAATAGTGGCCAAACTTGTTTTGTGAGAACAATGGCCAAGTCATGTCTAAACAATCAAGACAAGAGGAGATCAAGAAATAAATCTAATCACCCACGCTGGCACAAACATGTCAGTCTAAAAGTGTATAGATCCCTGCTAACCAGCGCTGCCCAGGGAAACAAGGACGAGGAATTTTATTGGCTCACTATTGGATACATCGTAACATCGCTTCTTTAAGGGGACCGTAAGGGTCCATTTGGTTCCATTTGTACGGGTGGTTGCGTCGTTGTGTTTACATGTGCGGTGGAATAACGGCCGTTACGAGTGAAACGCTCAAAAGTTTCACTCGTCCTCTGTCTCCGTTGACAATTTTAATAATCCAAATGATAATAATCTGTTTAGGAAACTCTTAAAAACGCGAATGAATGACTAGTGTCGCCTAGTGTGACATATTCAATGTGCGCTGTCTTCTCAGTCTATCGTTGCCAAAAATGGCTGATCTACAAGCTCACAACGTGGTGCGAACAGACGCGGTGTGAGCTTGGAGATCGGCCATGTTTGGTGCGTGACACTGTTGTACGATGAAGTATAAATTGCGCTTTTAAAGTGACAGTACACACATTAACCAGTTAACAGTTTCTTCAATATTATTTTACAAAAGTAAAAAGGTCAGTTAAAATGTAGTGCAAGTGATACATTTTGGCTAAAACAAAGACAAAAGAATAGAAAAAAATCACACCCTGTGTGAAGTGGGCGGTGTCTTCCTAGCTAACCACAATACTGAATGGAGTCAACCAATATATATGCTTTGATCTGAAAGAGCCACTTAACATCTTGACATCAATGGTAGTTATTCCTGCCTGAGATGGAGTTCTCGGAAGAGTGTGCAGAGTGTTCATTACATCATTGTCTTCTATGGGAATATTAATAAGTCTGTCTCGTGTAGCTGGCATTAATGAAGTGGGAAGTCTAAATATCTTTTGAAACAAAATCTTTTTGGCAATAACATTGTTTGCATTCTTGATAGCATTCTTGCTTTTCTCAAACATCTTCCATTTACCGATTATCTTGGCTGCTGTGTTCCAGGAAATCTTAACTGCAGCGGCAATTATTTTGTAAGTTTGGCCAGATCTGTGCTTTGCCACAATTCTGTCTTTGAGCTCTTCTGGAATACCCTTTGATCTTACCATTATCATTTTATCCTTTTGCTTTTCCTTTTTTGGGTTCTTCTTTACGTTTCTCACGAAATGGACACTTTACTGTTCTCACGAAATGGACAGTATCTAAGTAATATACTAGTGTTACATCACAGTGGTTTTAGATTAGTTTCGTCATATGTATCACTAGCCAATCACAGCATGTGTCTTGCTAGCTAATCACAATACTGAATGGAGTCGATCAATCATGTACAAAAGATAAATACATTTATTGAAACACTCTTTATGATCGACAAAACCATAACTAAAAAAAAACAAATATTTGGTTTTTTTTAAGTTATGGTTGCTTATATAGGGCTATGCACATGTGTCATGTGACACTGGCCAATCACAGTCCTGAATAGATTGTGATTGGCCAATCACAGCGCAGGATAATTGTACACATTTCCAAACCTCACTTTTAGGGGCGGTTTCACTGCCCAAGATATTTGTACATTTTTCCAAATCTCACTTATAGGGGCGGTTTCACCGCCCAAAAATAAATATGCATTTTTTGTTTATAAAGAGCTGAAGAGACATGGAGATTTTATAGTAATTATTACATTATGAAAGTTACTACTGCTCAGAACCTGGTCCCTGATGTTGACAGGTCAGTTAAAGCAAAGAGATGTCAGGTACATCATTTTTTTGTAAAAAAAAGAAAAAAAGACAATGATGTTGTTTTGACCTGAGCTTTTACTGTTGGGTTATTTCTTTTCTATTCTAAAACCGAAAAAAAAGCATTGAGTGTCATTATTTTGATTCATTGACATTTTCTGAATTTTCGTTATGGTTCAATAAAAGCGACTGAACTGAGTTCATTGTCTGAGTTGCATTGCTGATAGTAGGCCTCAAAAAAAATAATGTTGTGTACTGTAGCTATTTACTGAAAATATTTATAATTTTTTTATAATCCATCCATCGATTCTTCAAACGCTTATCCGGAGCCGGGTCGCGGGGGCAACAGATCCCGAGGCGTTCCCAGGCCAGTGTGGAGATGTAATCCCCCCATCTGGTCCTTGGTCTGCCCCGGGGTCTCCTTCCAGTGGGACGTGCAATTAATTAATTCATAATTAATTTGTATATAATCTTCATAACATTTTTTAAAGTGATATGCTGTAGTTATAGCAGTGACTGAGACAACAGACTGAAAAACAATGATGTATAACTGAATGTGCATGAGCGTGCATGCGTGTCTCCGTGTCTGCGTGCCCAGTCTGCCCACCTCAAGTCACCATTTGACAAATCTTGCCCGGACACCAAAATGAGTTTGACACCCCTGATGTAATCTATTGTGCTCTTACATCCGCCCGAACTGTATGTTACTAGTTTGGCTTCGTCCTTCTTGAAAAGTGTGTTGCACACCACCAACTCCAGTGCATCTCCAAACTCCAGAATCCTCTCTCCCTCCATGTTCCTCAGGCCATATCCCTGACCACCATGGACTCCATCAAAGCCACCTGACTCCTTTCCCACATGTCCATTCAGGTCACCTCCAAGGATTATAGCCTCATCCTGAGGGATCCCCGACAACACCATAATGGCCTTGTCCCAGAACACATCCTTCTCATCCACACATCTGCCAACTTGAGGGGCATAGAGTGATATGACATTTGTCAGGCGCTTCCCAAGAATCATCTTCACAAAGAGGATCCGCTCATTTACCCTACTGACACTTAGCACTTGGTCTATCCACTTTTCAGCAATAAGAACTCCAACACCACCTGTCCCTTCATTGCAGCCTTGCCAGAAGAACTTGTACCTTCTACCAATCACGCCCAACATCCTTGCGCTTCCACCCTTCCATCTCGACTCCTGAACACAGCAGACATCCACCCTTCTCCTGTGCAGAGCATCGACCACCTCCCCTGACTGACGCGACATGCTACCGATGTTCCATGTAGCAACCCTGACACGCACCTCCTGCTCCTCTCTGTTCCGCTTCTGACCTCCCCGCAGTACATCGAGCCGATGGCCGTCATCTCCTGGATGTAATCCACCTGCGGCTTGGCCTCCTTCTTCATCATTCTGTTTGTCGTAGGCTGATGAGAATGCCCACGGGGTACTTAAGGCTGTACCCCGCCTCTTCTGTGTTTGTCCAGCCATATAGTCAGGTTCACTATGTTAAAAAATGTTATTTCGTTCAAAATTTTTGGAGATTTGGAAAACTATACATTTTTGGAATCTTCAGAGCATGGGGAATCCAAAAATCTATGTTGCCATTTGCACAGACACCTGCAAAGCCGCCATTCCGGACATTCAAAATGGCCGACATATAATACACAATTTGTGCTATCTTGGCTTCTAGACAACCTAGAAACTTAATTAAACGTGCTAATCCTATGTGTTTTGGGTCAATGAATCCAATAAAGACCTCAACATTGTTCTCAGGATTTAATAAAATCAACAAACAAAGGTAAATGAAAACCATAGTCTTTATATTGGTGACATTCAGTAACTGTATCACATAAAATACATTCAACTGAAGTTGAGGGTATATCAGATTGAGTTACCAGATTTAACTATACACAGGATCTACTACATCTGTATCATCCAGGAATATTCTTTCAGCTCTTCATCACTGTACAGAGAGTCATTTTCAGCATTACAGTCTGTGTCGTTTTTGCAGTCACTTCCACACAAACAAAGTTCTGTGCAAGCCAAGTTGTGTCTCCTGCATGAACATTTCTGGGATGTGCAGTGGGTTTTGCACTGACATCTGACCAACTCTACAATGGCCTGTGGTGCAGGTGGAACCTTTGTGGTGGTAGGTAGTATGTCACCATGGCTATTTTGATAATAGCCATGTTTGAGTGGGTCGAAAGGTCGCTGCCACATCACAGTGGCTTGGCACCACACCCTACTTTGAACACGGACACGTTCAATGTGATCCTCAAGGGCACCAACTGTAGGAGGCAACTTGCTGCTTCTCGTATAAGGCCATGTCGAAGGTTTTCACTGTTGGGTGTTCTTCACCAACGACCAAACTCCTCCTGGGATGCTTGCAAAATCATCGTCAGCATTGCAGACAACTCATGTGCAACTTCTGGCAACAGCGGTAGTGCACCAACTTGGGTCAAGGATTGGCCAGATGATACAAGTGATTTGAATCCAGCCCAACCAGGAATTTTGCTCTGTTCTCTGTGTTTTTCACTTGACAGGGCAGACGCTATGATACAGCCTAGGGTGGTTAGCTGATAAGACTCAGCAACCCCTGTGGTGTTGACCTCAAATTGTTGTGCTCTCTTGACCAATCCCGGTTTTGGTTTGCTACATGGCTTGATTGGTACATGATATGGGGCAACTGATAGATTATTTGCCTCTTTAAGTTCCAGACTGGGTGCGATGACTTCCCCTGGAGCATTGGCCTTCTGATATACTGCTGTGATTGTCCCATGTGTGGTTCCTTTCCCATCAGCTGTGTCCTCGACAAAGTCAGTATTGTCAACAGCAAAGAACACAATGGTTCCTTTTTTGAGGACATCAAACTGTCTTGTGTTTTCCACAACAGCGTTAGCTATAGCTGTTTCCAAAAGCAGTGACCTACCGTATGGTAGACAATAGTTATGTGAATGAAGGAGGTCTATAAGTTTCTTGTTCCTGGTGTCGTGATGTGAATGAAGGAGGTCTATAAGTTTCTTGTTCCTGGTGTCGTGATGAATGTTAAGTGCCAAATCCAGAACTTGTGGATTTTCTCGGGCATGTTGTATCCGGAATGTGTCTTGTCACCTGCATGGTTTGGTGTTGCACCTGCCTTTTGGTTTTGAAAGCATACATGATGTTCTGGTTTAAGGTGAGTGCAGATTGATCCATTGTCCTGGACCTCATCTCTGTTTGCAACTCCTCTTCGGGTCCTACCAAAATCCAACGTATAAGGCTGTTCAACTCTGGTGGAACATCTTCTGCAGTGCTCAGTATGTTAACCATGTCTGACTGTTTCCTTTTGTGTGCGTATTAGCTTCGCTGTCTTGAATAACATCTTCATGCTGTCCAATTCACTTGCATGGTCTTGTAGCATAGACATGTGGACCATATGTTCTTCACAGGCTTCAGGGCAATACCGTTTTGTTCTGTCTTTCTGCCTCACGGACTTCACACTTGGTAACTCTTGATTAATATTACTCTTCAGCCATTGTCTTGTCAGCGTTGGTGTGTGCTTCTGTGCCGCCTCGCTACCCCAAGCATGGAGATGTATGTTCTCTCCACATCACTCATGGGTAGATATGCTTTGTTTTGAGTTTGTATGTCAATGAGATTGATCAACTCGATCAAGCATGACACCTGCATGGGTAGGTCTGCTGTTGTGGATTTGGCTTTGTCACTGGTATGATCCCTGATGACATGAAACACATGTTTTGTCCAGCACTGCTTGTGATACATAACATCTATTGCGTGGGCATCACTTGGTGATATTGCCGTGCTTAATCTCGTCATCAACACTGGATCTTGGGAAATGTCTACTGCTTGCCTGAGTGCCTTCCCACAGTTCTCGGTCCGAACTGTGAAGAGAGCTTGACCATTGATTGACCATGATTGACAGAAGAAAAACTGGTCTTTTGACAAAGGGTTTGACGCAGATCTTGTGAATGGCATTGATGTTCCTGGTGTATCAGCTTCCATTTCTGTGCTTGATCTTCTATAGCCAGGTTTCTTAATGGCAAACTGTCCTGAGGACATTGAATGCTTGAAGCGGTCTCTGGCTCGCAGCAACTTTGTCGGGTGTGTGGCAGAAGAATAGCAGCTTCGATGCCATGTTGTTTTCTTCTCAAGCAGCATTTCTTTGGTTGACTACCTTGGAGACGCATTTGAATTGAAACAAATTATCCATCATGTAGTCTGGCTCGTTCAGTCACCACATCAAGTACTTTCTGGTAAGATTCGGTCTTGGGATTCAGAACGTATTCCCCTTTGCTACTGTCAGACTTCTGACAGAAGATGCATAGTTTCCAGTCAACAGGCTCCCCTGGGTTCTTGTCATGACTTTCATCCATCATGAGTTATGCCCTGAAAGTTCAGAACACCTAATATACACATATATATATATATATATATATATATATATATATATATATATATATATATATATATATATATATATATTTATAATATTTATATTTCACACATTAACTACCAAGAAAAATATATACATTATTATTTAAATGAATAGTATGATATATCAGATACTTGGAGCATATTATTATCATTATTTCCCAGGCCACCAAATGGGGGCGCCACTGTAAGATCTTGAGCACAATTTATTTGGTATTCATTTGATTCCTTGACACAGAAAACATAGGATTAGCATGTTTAATTACGTTTCTAGGTTGTGTAGAAGCCAAGATAGCACAAATTATGTATTTTATGTCGGCCATTTTGAATGTCCGGAATGGTGGCTTTGCAGGTGTCTGTGCAAATGGCAACATAGATTTTTGGATTTCCCATGCTCTGAAGATTCCAAAAATGTATAGTTTTGCTAATCTCCAAACATTTTGAACAAAAATACATAGTGAACCTGACTAATATGAGAATATTTGGAGCACATTTTTACAGCCGGATGCCCTTCCTGACGCCAACCCAAAGGGATTGATTTTCTGCAGGGGTTGCCTCCCTTAGCCTATTCCTCTCCCAAGGACCCCACTAGGCAGTGGTACTATTTAACCCATAGTTGGGGGCTGGTTCGTGGGCACCAGGGCATGTCCACACACCGGTAGGCCTGCGTGCCGCACGTCTGGGGGCCAAACCTCCTCCGAGTCCCTTGTAGTTCAGCCGGGGTCCAAGATGTACCCAGTTACCGTGTGTCGCCACGAGGAGGCACTCCATAGGGCTTGCTGTTAGAGAGGCTATGTACTGGCAGGGAGAGGCTTACACACTCGGCTCTCCCGTTCGCATTCTGCTAGCCAGCGGTGAGGGTTGACAGTGAGAAGTGACAGGCACTGGGCACTCCACCAACACACTAGACGCACTAACTTCACACTAACTTCCTGTAGATTTTACTATTTGAAGATCCGGATCCGTGGATCCAGTCCGGGTTTTCTTCCTAATCCAGAGACCCCCCCCCCCCCTCATCTGGACATGTTTTGTACCAGAGACCCCCAGATTCTTTTTTTTTTTTTCAAAAATGTTCATAAATATCAGATGTAAAAGCTCACAGCGGGGCACGAAGTGACGCGCTGTTTATTAGATCTGCTATTAGATCTGCTATTTATTAGAACCACTGTTCCAAAACACTACAATCTAAAAGGACACTTTACTGGTTTTAATGGGTTAACACTGAGGATTTTACTGTGTGTGTGTGTGTGTGTGTGTGTGTGTGTGTGTGTGTGTGTGTGTGTGTGTGTGTGTGTGTGTGTCAGATGCACAACCTCATATAGAGCGCTTATAGATCAGCTATTTTCAATAGTTTTGATTAATATGGAGATACAAGGTTTCTGCCTGAGTGACAGCAACGATATACTTTGTCTCAGTATGAAAAGTGCAAATAACAGATCTACACGCTCACAGTTCTACTGTAGATCTGCTATCTAATTGCCAGACCCAAGGGGTCGGCCTACATGAGGCTTTGTCGGTCGGTCGGTCGGTCGGTCGGTCTGTCTGTCCCTCTTTTCCCTCTCCTGTCCCTCTTTTCCTCTGCACACACGTCATGCGAAGTCCGGCCATTCAGATTTCAACCACTAGGGGTCTGGCAGTACCAGGTCTCCTGGTTCCCTTGTTTAATTAGATCTATCTAATTTAATTAGATCCATCTAATTTAAGCATTATCTTATACTTTGTGTATTCAAAAGTAGCAGATCTACATCACATCACATCACAATGTGACACATTGTGAGCTTGTAGATCTGCTATCTAATTTAATTAGATCTGATTTAAACATTATCTTATACTTTCTACAAGCTCATAGCGCGGCACCGAGTTCCGCGCTATGAGCTTGTAGATCTGCTATTTTTGGGCGGTGAAACCGCCCCTATAAGTGAGATTTGGAAAAATGTACATTCTCCTGCGCTGTGATCTGGGCCCAGGAAATTAGTAGAATTATCCTGCGCTGTGATTGGCCAATCACAGCCTATTCAGGACTGTGATTTGCCAGTGTCACATGACACATGTGCATAGCCCTATATAAGCAACCATAACTTGAAAAAAACCAAATATTTGTTTTTTTCAAGTTATGGTTTCGTCCATCATAAAGAGTGTTTCAATAAATGTATTTATCTTTTGTACATGATTGGTTGACTCCATTCAGTATTGTGATTAGCTAGCAAGACACCGCCCACTTCACACAGGGTGTGATTTTTTGAAGAAATCATGACATTTTCATAAATCTTTGAATATATATATTTTTTTTTAAAGTGAACATTTACAAATGTCTCTAAATCCTAACAGTTAAAACATTTTTCTAAACGTATGTTGTTATAATATCAGTGGTTTTCAAACTGTTTTCATGTCAAGGACCCCCACAATTATATGAATTTGGCCGCCATCTCAAAATATGTTGTTCCAGGGACCCCCAGAAGCAAAGATTTGAGTTACAAATGTTAAAACATAAATATTTATACAAAGATTTGCAAACGTTTTCAAGATTTTTCAAAAATAGCAGATCGGTGCCGCGCTATGAACTTGTAGATCTGCTGTTTTTGAGTAGCCTAAGTATAAAAGGTTAAAGTGGTTAAAATTATTGTGATGCTATATTAACACATTTTGCTGGGGACCCCCTGGAACCCCCCAAGGACCCCTGGGGGTCCCCAGACCCCACTTTGAGAACCAATGCTCTAAACAACCTTCATAGTTACAGTGATTCATTTAAAGGGCCAGACCACTGTGGTAGAGGTTTGGGTTGTGTAGTTACCCCAATCTGAACATGTTTTATGCCAGGGACCCCCAGAAATCTTTTTTTTTTTTCAAAATCTTTCAAACAATTTCATTTTTTTTTCAAAAATGTTCATAAATATCAGATGTAAAAGCTCGTAACTTGGCACGAAGTGATGCACTGTGAGCTTGTAGATCTGCTATGTATTAGAACCACTGTTTCAAAACACTAAAATCTAAACAAACAAAACACTTTCCTGGTTTTAATGGGTTAACACTGAGGATTTTTTTGTCTCGGTATTAAAAGTGCAAATAACAGATCTACAATGCTACAATGCTCATCAGATCTACAATGCTCATCAGATCTACAATGCTCAGCCGCGCTATGAGCATTTTGAACTCAAATGAACATTTTTAACTCAAATCTTTGCTTCTGGGGGATTCTACAAATGTCTTCTAGATCATTTTTTTAAACGTATGTTGTTATAATATCAGTGGTTCTCAAACTGTTTCCATGTCAAGGACCCCCACAATTATATGGATTTGGCCGCGGACCCCCATTTGAAAATATGTTGTTCCAGGGACCCCGAGAAGCAAAGATTTGAGTTACAAATGTTTGCTTTAAATATATATATATTCAAAGATGTGCTTACATTTTCACGAATTTTCTAAAGTAGCAGATCGGTGCAGCGCTATGAGCTTGTAGATCTGCTATTTTTTAACAGCCAAAGAAAATGTTAAAATGTATGTGTGTGTGTCAGATGTAAATCTCATATAGAGCGCTTATAGATCAGCTATTTTCAATAGTTTTGATTAATATGGAGATACAAGGTTTCTGCCTGACAGCAACGATATACTTTGTCTCAGTAGGAAAAGTGCAAATAACAGATCTGCAAGGTCACAACACATCACAATGTGACACATTGTGAGCTTGTAGATCTGCTATCTAATTTAATTAGATCTGATTTAAACATTATCTTATACTTTCTACAAGCTCATAGCGCGGCACTCGGTGCCGCGCTATGAGCTTGTAGATCTGCTATTTTTTTAAGAAATCATGACATTTTCATAAATCTTTGAATATATATATATATATATTTTTTAAGGTGAACATTTTTAACTAAAATCTTTGCTTCTGGGTGATTAATAATAAAACATCCATTGATTGAATGAAATAATATCTCCATTGATTAGAAATTAATAATTCTAAATATTCTCCTCATTGACTTACATTGTACACTGAAACAGATCTCAAAGTCACTCTTTAAGCACATGAACGAACACAAACAAAGCTGATTCAGACAATATAGAACATCACCAAACCCACGACTGAACATGTTTTATGTCAGGGACCCCCAGAAATCTTTATTATTTTTTTCAAAATCTTTCATACAATTTCAAGTTTTTTCAAAAATGTTCAAAAATAGCAGATGTACAAGCTCGTAACTTGGCACGAAGTGATGCACTGTGAGCTTGCAGATCTGCTATTTATGAGAACCACTGTTCCAAAACAATAAAATCTAAACCAACAATCAAAACACTTTCCTGGTTTTAATGGGTTAACACTGAGGATTTCTTGTCTCAGTATGAAAAGTGCAAATAGCAGATCTACAAGCTCACAACACATCACAATGTGACACATTGTGAGCTTGTAGATCTGCTATCTAATTTAATTAGATCTATCTAAATGAAGCATTATCTTATACTTTGGCAATTCAAAAAGAGCAGATCTCCGAGTGCCGCGTTATGAGCATTTTTAACTCAAATCTTTGCTTCTGGGGGATTCTACAAATGTCTTCTAAATCATTTTTCTAAACGTATATTGTTACAATATCAGTGGTTCTCAAACTGTTTCCATGTCAAGGACCCCCACAATTATATGGATTTGGCCACGGACCCCCATCTGAAAATATGTTGTTCCAGGGACCCCCAGAAGCAAAGATTTGAGTTACAAATGTTTGCTTTAATATATATTCAAAGATTTGCTTAAATTTTCACGAATTTTCTAAAAGAGCAGATCGGTGCCGCGCTATGAGCTTGTAGATCTGCTATTTTTGTATAGCCTAAATATAAAAGTTGTTAAAATGATTGTGATGCTATATTAACACATTTAGCTGGGGACCCATTTAACCCATTAAGACCGGGAACGCATCTCTGTCATTTTAGATTTATTTGGCTCATCAAAAATAGCAGATCTACAAGCTCGGCACTGAGTGCCGTGCTATGAGCCTGTAGATCTGCTATTTTTGAAAAATCATGAAAATGTGTGCAAAATCTTTGAATGTTATAGTTTTATAAAGCGAACATTTGTAAAATATTTTGTTCCAGTACAAGCTCGTAGCGCGGCACCGAGTGCCGCGCTACGAGCTTGTAGATCTGCTATTGGTGTAAAGTAACTAAGTACATGTACTCAAGTACTGTACTTAAGTACAATTTTTAGTATTTCCAATTGTCAGTACTTTTACTTCTACTCCACTACATCTCAGAGGCAGATATTGTACTTTTAACCCACTATTTTTTTATTTGAAAACTTTAGTTACTTTGTAGATTTAGATTATTATTACAAACCACTTCAGCCCTATATACATTTCGGCCATTTAAAAATAGCAGATCTACAAGCTCACAATGTGTCGCGATGAGACATATTGTGAGCTTGTAGATCTGCTATTTTCAAAAGATTTGTATGTATTTTATACATTTAAAAACTGGGTAGTGGGACATTCTGCATAATGAGTGCTTTCTACTTTCGGTACTTTAAGTACATTTTGATGCCAATACTTTTGTACTTTTACTCAAAATTTTTTTTAATTCCGGACTTTTACTTGTAACAGAGTATTTCTACATTGCAGTACAGATACTTTTACTTAAGTACAACATTTGAGTACTTTTTCCACCACTGATTATTGAACAGATAAATAAAAGTTAAAATGACACAGATGTGTTCTGGTCTTAATGGGTTAAGTTTCTAAATGTTCAGCATTAATAACATGGCCGACACAGTGACTCCAGGTGTAAATGTTTCATTAGTTGTGATATTTTGTCTTTTGTTTTTCTCACAGATTCCTGTCAGCTTTCACTGGATGAAAACACAGTGAACAAGAAGCTCATCCTGTCAGAGGAGAACAGGGAGGTGACTCATACAGGACACGACCAACATCATCCTGAACATCCACACAGATTTACCTCTTGGCGTCAGGTGTTGAGTAGAGAGAGTCTGCCTGAACGTAGTTACTTTGAAGTAAAATGGAGTGGAGTGAGTGTTGGTGTAGCAGTCAGTTATATAGACATCACCAGAAAGGAGGAGGAGCTATCATGCTTTGGTCACAATGACAAGTCCTGGATGTTATATTGGTCTATAGATGGTTCAGGCTACATGTTCTATCACAACAGCATTCAGACTGAACTGTCAGGACCTGATGCCTCCACAGGGAGGGGTAGGGGGTATGAGGGGGTAATGGGCGTGTACACAGATCACAGAGCAGGTACTGTGTCTTTCTACTGTATTAATGACAACAAACAGACCCTCCTCTATACAGTAAACACCACCTTCACACAACCTCTCTATGCAGGGATAGATGTTAATGGTGGTGGTAGAGCAGAGGTGTGTGAGATCTGGTAAACGTGTTGAAACACTTACACCCTACAGTATGTATATAGAATATATAGTAGAGCTTACAGATACAGTATATACTACTGTACTTAGCTGACTGGGGTCCCCCTCCCCCTCCAATGCAATGTTTGTAGATCTAATATTTCCAGACGGGGGGGGGGGGGGGGGGTTGTTGCGTTGTGAGCTTGTAGATTTATTTTCAAACAGAATCCAAGGGATGTGTTGTGAGCTTGTAGATCTGCTATTTTCAGACAGGGGGGATGCATTGTGAACTTGTAGATCTGTTATTTTCAGACGGGGGGGATGTGTTGTGAGCTTGTAGATCTGCTATTTTCAGACGGGGGGGATGTGTTGTGAGCTTGTAGATCTGCTATTTTCAGACAGGGGGGATGCGTTGTGAACTTGTAGATCTGTTATTTTCAGACGGGGGGATGTGTTGTGAACTTGTAGATCTGTTATTTTCAGACGGGGGGATGTGTTGTGAACTTGTAGATCTGTTATTTTCAGACGGGGGGATGTGTTGTGAGCTTGTAGATCTGCTATTTTCAGACGGGGGGATGCGTTGTGTGCTTGTAGATATGCTATTTTCAGACAGGGGGATGTGTTGTGAACTTGTAGATCTGTTATTTTCAGACGGGGGGGATGTGTTGTGAACTTGTAGATCTGTTATTTTCAGACGGGGGGATGTGTCGTGAGCTTGTAGATCTGCTATTTTCAGACAGGGGGGATGTGTTGTGAGCTTGTAGATCTGCTATCTGCTATTTTCAGACAGGGGGGATGTGTTGTGAGCTTGTAGATCTGCTATTTTTAGACAAGGGGGAAGGGTTGTGTGCTTGTAGATCTGCTATTTTCAGACGGGGGGGATGTGTTGTGAGCTTGTAGATTTATTTATATACAGACAGAATCCGAGGGATGTGTTGTGAGCTTGTAGATCTGCTATTTTCAGACAGGGGGGATGCATTGTGAGCTTGTAGATCTGCTATTTTCAGACAGGGGGGGGTGCGTTGTAAGCTTGTAGATCTGCTATTTACAGACAGGGGCGATGTGTTGTGAGCTTGTAGATCTGCTATTTTCAGACAGGGGGGGTGCGTTGTAAGCTTGTAGATCTGCTATTTACAGACAGGGCGGGATGCCTTGTGAGCTTGTAGATCTGCTATTTTCAGACAGGGGGGATGCATTGTGAGCTTGTAGATCTGCTATTTTCAGACATGGGGATGCATTGTGAGCTTGTAGATTTGCTATTTTCAGACGGGGGGGATGTGTTGTGAGCTTGTAGATCCATTCCACATTAAGTTAGCTCCACCATTGAGAAGTTCAAATCCAAACTAAAGGCTCTGTTGTTGTTTGTTGTTGTTTTGTTTGTATTACTTTTAGTTTTCTGGTTACGTAATAGGCTTTTATTATAGCTTTGTGAATAGATCTCACAGTCTATATGTTGATATTGTCTCTTAAAGCACTTTGGCTTTTTAAATGTGCTGCAGTTTACAAATAAACTTGACTTGACTTGACAACCTCAATCTGTTTTTATTATTACAAACCTATATATTTATATAAAAAACATAAAACAAGTCATTATATGTATTTGACCATGGACCCCGATCTCAACATATGTTGTTCCAGGGACCCCCATCTCAACATATGTTGTTCCAGGGACCCCCATCTCAGCGTATGTTGTTCCAGGGACCCCCATCTCAACATATGTTGTTCCAGGGACCCCCATCTCAACATATGTTGTTCCAGGGACCCCCATCTCAGCGTATGTTGTTCCAGGGACCCCCATCTCAACATATGTTGTTCCAGGGACCCCCATCTCAACATATGTTGTTCCAGGGACCCCCATCTCAACATATGTTGTTCCAGGGACCCCCATCTCAACATATGTTGTTCCAGGGACCCCCAGAAGCAAAGATTTCAATTACAAATGTTCACTTTAAAAAATATAAATATTAAAAGATTTGCAAAAAGGTTCACGATTTTTCAAAAATAGCAGATCTACAAGCTCATAGCGCGGCACTCGGTGCCGCGCTATGAGCTTGTAGATCTGCTATTTTTGAATAGCCTAAGTAAATTATAAAAGCTTAAAGTGGTTAAAATGATTGTGATGTTTTATTAACACATTTTGCTGGGGACCCCCTGGAACCCCCCCCCCCCAAGGACCCCTGGGGGTCCCCTGACCCCACGTTTTAACACAATGTGTTAATAAAGCTTCACAATCATTTGAACCCTTTATCCATATTTTATACTTTGGCTATTGAAAAATAGCAGATCTACAAGCTCATAGCGCGGCACTCGGTGCCGCGCTATGAGCTTGTAGATCTGCTATTTTTTGGAAAAATCTTGCGAATATGTGCAAACCTTTAAACATTTTGAACTCAAATCTTTGCTCTTCTTTGTCCCTGGAACAACATATTTTCAGGTGGGGGTCCGCGGCCAAATACATTATCATTTTGGGGGTCCTTCACATGATAAAGTTTGAGAACCACTGATATTATAGCAACATACGTTTTTTTCAAAAACTGTTAGGATTTAGAAGATTTAGAATGTCAAGGACCCCCACAATTATATATATTTGGCCACGAACAGTCAAAGTATAAGATAAGTCCAGGTGTGCCTCAGAATACTGTGATAATAATAGTTATTAATATCACTTCAGTTTATCCTCTCAGAGCCTCTAGACTCTTGGTGCCTTCTTTTTTTCAACCAAACACATCAGATCTACAAGCTTGTAGATCTGCTATTTGTAGTGGTTGTTCCCCCCTAGTGGGGTTCAAGGGGTTAACACATCTACTGCCAAGCCCGTAGATCTACAGGCTGGGGTGTTTTTTATGGTTTACGTTAAATTAGCTCCTCCAGCAGCTTGTGGGTTAATATCTTTCATGTAGATTACGTAGAAGTAAAAAAAAAACAGTGATCCGGTCACGTGATCACACCAAACACCTTATTACAAAACACTAAAGCGGCTCACAATGCGTCGCGCCGTGACTCATTGTGAGCTTGTAGATCTGCCATTTTTAAATAGCCAGAATATATATATATAGGGCTGAAGTGGGTAATGTAATGTTGTGTAATTGTTAGGGTTAAGAGTGTCAGTGTAGTGCATCAGGGATCTGTGTAGGGGCCGCAGTGGCTCAGGGGTAGAGTGAACTGGAAACCACAAGGTTCCCAGTTCGATCCCGGGCTGGGGGGCTCCCCCAGAGTTAGTGTAGAAGTGTCCTTGAGCAAGACACTGAACCCCTAATTACTCCTGATGAGCAGGTTGGTGTCTTGCATGGTTTCCTCCTCCATCGGTGTGTGAATGTGTGTATGAATGTGTGTGTGAATGTGTGTGTGAACGTGTGTGTGAATGGGTGAATGTAATGCACAATCTATGTAAAGTGCTTTGGATAAAAGCGCTATATAAATGCACCATTTACCATTTTTATAATGTTTCAAGGATTCTACATTCTTAAAAAAAATTCCCCGAACCCCACTTTGAGAACCCATACCATAGGGTGTAGGAAAATCACCTTTAAAAAAAAATCTAAATGCATATTTTTTTAGTTCACAAATATTTTGCATGTTCCATCGCATAATCAAGGATTTTTGGCAGCATTTTTCTGGAGGGGACTGAAAAATAGTATAATAATGTACTCTGTATGTTCACATCATGAATACTTTACATTACTTATTATTCATTTATTCATTTATTATTTAATCATTACCATCATTATTATTATTATTATTATTATTATTATTATTATTATCATTATTATCATTATTATAATGATGTACCGTGCATGTTCACATCATGTATATTTTACATACCTGTAAGGACATTTTTCAAATATAAATGTTTTATAACATTTTGGACAAAATAGACAATTTTACAAGGAGGTGCCCAGATGTCCCTAGTGCCCACCTATCCTCTATCCTAATCAACTATTAGCCTTCCTCATTCTCTGCCTATGGTTTCTGCTCATATTAATGACCACTTATGTTGTATGTCCGTGGCAAACATCTCATTGTGAGAAAATGCCCACCACAAGCTGGCATGGTGGTGGTGAACCCTGACCCCTGCTTATGATTAATGATTTATCCCTCATCACATTGTCCTGTAGGCCCACTAATACATGTACAACAAACATTTCATTTCATTTTAGTCATGTCACAATTCTACCACATAAATGACTCATCATCATCAATGATAGACTTAATCTCGTTGATCATAATTTGTCTAGTGTCATAAACCTGCTTTAAATGTCAAATTAATATAATAGGTGTCATATTGGCCTAATCCAGTCATGTTTGAATGCTTCTATTCTCCTGTCTTTCTATGCAAGGTCAAGCAGCTGGCTACAGGCTTTCTGTCGGCTCCTATTTCTATTTAAGGAAGAAATGTTTTGAGAACACTACATCTCTGTGTTCTTCTCTACGATAACCATTCTTTCAGTGACCACTGACCAGTGACAAGGTCAAAGTGTTGACCCAGACACTTGGACGCTGTTTGTCCGAGATAAACTGTCACATCATCATCATCTTCATCATCCTCCTCATCTGACGACGACGTAATCATCACTCTCATCCAATCCAAGAAGTCCACCTTCGCCCAGAAACTCATCTATGTCACATCCTATGATGTCATTGTTTATGTTACCTAACTGATAACGGGCCATGTAAAAGTCCAGTCTTGTCGTTCTATGTGTGAGAGAGACCCGACCGATGATGCGTTAACACCTGTGATACTGTAACCTTCCCATGTCTCTCATGTCTGACTAAAGATATAATATAATCGTTATAACCAATGGCTTCCTCTCTTCGAGTCTGCTTTTCTTTGGCGCCTTTATGAAAGTGTCTGGTACTTTGTGGGTGATAAGGAAAAACAGCTCTATCAATCAACATTACATTGAATCCGGATGAAGTCAAAGAGACTTTTTACCTTCATCTACAGAGGAGACGCTGCTGAGCTGATCCACCTTCAACAATCCAGAGTGTCTGAGTTCAACTGCTGTCAGTAACGTCCTCTAACTCAGCTCAAAGCCCCTCCCACCTGAAAAGACTGATCACTATTTTACACATTTGTTGTTTTCATCAACAAATTGACTCTTCCACAAATGCCTATAACAAAAACACTGAATACAACAATAACAGCATCACACGTGATAAACTGAATTGTTTTAACACTCTACAGTATCTTCATATTATTGACTAAAACGTAAACATCACATTTATGTGTACACTGTATCAGAGAACATTATTTTATACTCTCTTTCTTGCCATTAAGGCTAAGGTATTTTTTCCCTCATGCATTCAGTTTAAAATACCCAACAACAGGTTTAATAAGGACAGAGGAGCAGAGACGTGTTTCCAGTACAAACATATAATTATTTTATTTAGGCTCATAGTGTGGTATGCTATGTCCAAAAAACACCTCCCGTAGGATTATTGTCCAAACTATCAGAAATTGATGGAGTTTAAAATGTATTTATTACACTTTAGAAGCTGCCAGAAGAATATTTCGGTTGGGGTCTTTCCTCAGCTGGGACACACCAGACTGACCCCAGACTGACTCCTCATTGTTAGTATAGGAAATAAAACGTTGTGTGGAGACCATGTAAGTCCACGTGTCTCTGTGCCATCTTGTTTTGACAGGATGAAGTTGGCCGCTGTGCATGTGGCACCACCATCTTGTTTTGACAAGGTGAAGTTAACGGTTGTGTGTGTTGGTACATATGAACCTGCAGCTAACAGCTCTGTCTGCTGTGGTGTAGAGAACATCAGGAGAGGAGAGGAAGTGGGCACAAAGAAGGCTGTAGATCATGTTTAGCACTGAGAAATGACAGATGTGAAAACCTTCAACCTAAACACATCCCTATGCCTTGCAAACAACACCTGCCTCTCTGCAACCACCATCCAATGATACAACATAGTCAGCTCTGTCTGGTGTAGAGTAGAGCTAGAGAGGACATAGTCAGCTCTGTCTGGTGTAGAGTATAGCTAGAGAGACACTTGTCATGTAATTGTTGGAAGAAATGTTAATTAATTGCAAAAACCCTTAAAAAGGACACAACACATCACAATGACACTGACTTGAGAGCTTGTAGATAATTATTTTTGTGTGACATAGTCGTATGACTGAAGTATAAAATAGGGCTTAAGTGGTTAATATAAGCATCTAATCAATCCATTAGGATAGTATAGGATTATTATTGTTTGCCATACTTAGATTCATAACTAAAGGTTACAGTGACAAAGTGCTTAGTACTTAGAGAGAGCTTGTGAGAAAGAGAGGACTAGCCTGTTAACTCCTAAACCTGCTCGTGCAGGGGAGTCTATGATGGTTTTATCTACTTATTCACCTTTATGTTCTGATATTAAGAGTGCTGTGAAGAAACACTGGTATTTGTTATCTAGTGATCCTAATGTGGGTCGTGTATTTAAGGAGCTCCCACTTTTGCGCACAAACGAGCCAAAAATGTAAATGACTCCTTAGTGAGAGCAGACTGTTATGTTCCACCACAACATTTTATGTCCGATTTGCCTACGGACAACTTCCCGTGTTTTAATTGTGTTCATTGTAACGCAATGATCAGAGGTAATCATATTTTACACCCACATTCAGGTAGAAAAATGGATGTGAAGACCATTATCACCTGTAAAACTAAGTTTGTGGTATATCTGTTAAAAGGCCCTTGTGGCCTTTGTTACGTGGCTAAAACCAAAAGAGAACTTAAAGTGAACATTCAGAACATAAAAGTAATATTACAAACAAAGATGAAAAATGGCCTGTGGTTAGACATTTTAATGCGGTGGGACATGAGGTAAGTAAGTCTTTAAAAAAAAAATATGATAAGGGTTACGCCTCTTTCTTGTGATACTGTATGTACTGCAGTATTTAAAATGTGTTTGGAGTCTTTTATAATGTTGTGGTATTTTCGAAAAGAAATCTGAGTCTGCCTTTATATAGGGGTTTCTAACTCACATAGACATGGGTTTTCAACAAAAAAAATATCTAAAAATGTGTTCTAAAAATTGACTATTTAGTTGTTTTTCTTGTTTGCTTCTTGTTGTTGACCTTCCTGTAGAAAATGTTGTGTTTGATGTAACATGCAAATATGATTCTCACCTGGACCGCTTTGTGCGAGGCACCGAGGTCCCCTTTATATTTACACACAGCATATCCATCCAAACATTATGTACATGAGATATTAGTAATAAGGTGCATGAGCATAGCAGCTGGTACAGTATATACTGTTTACTGGTATAATCCACAGTTAGGTCCATGAGGAAAGCAAAGTCCAACCTGATGACAGGCGGTGGTCAACCAGCTTTAATCTGGGTCAAATCTTCAAAATGAGTTCAAAATAAAAACATAGGATTGGGATCAGTTTGATCCCAAACAATCAGGATTACCTTGATTCCACATGGAGGCTGGATTGTTGTGTGAATTACCAGAGCAAAATACAATTAATTTAAACATGTGTTTCAAAATAAATACGATCGTAAAGATTGTAAATTGAAATGGTACATATTTTTAGCCTTTATGGTTGATTATTCATTTATTTTGGTCACATGTATACTTGCTGACCACTCCTTTGGGCCCTTCTTATCTTAAAGTCAGAAACCTAGAAAAGGTCATCCATACTTTAATCTCCATTCTGCACTTTATTCGGGTATCAGAAAGCTAAATGTTGCAATTGATACAAAACACTGCTGCTTGACACACAAGAGAAGTGAACACATTACACCAGTCCTTGCTGCCCTTCATTGATTATATGTGAGTTTTAGTATTAATTTAATGTGTTTACTGCTTGTTTTTAAAGCTGTGACGCTCCTGCTTATATGTGTGATATTTTAACTCTCTATGAGCCTGGGCTTTGCCTTAGATCATCCAGCAGTGATACAGGGCTTTAGTCATGCTGCTGTTTAACTCACAGCCTGGGGATCTCAGGAAAACTCAGTATCCTCTTTTAAATGTCTTCTTACAAGCTTTTTCTTAATCAATTCATTGTTGTCATTTATTTAGTCTGGATCTAGGATTCACTTTTTAACCATTTAACAAAAAGCTTTATGTTTTTCCTCTCCAGCAATAACAAAGAGATTTTTTATGTTTTTTGGGAGTTTTATGACCTCAATTACAACCTACTAATAGACTATAATAAAATGTTGGGAGCTCTATTTCAATTGTGCACTAAAATTGTTGGCTAATTTTAACAACCCTGTCAGTTATTTAAGTACCTTCCTGCCATGTCAGCACAACTCATTCTGGGTGACATGACTAAGCCTACTCTTAACAGATGAATAGACCACCGAAGTCTGACGTCATTTACACATCCTTTGTTTGTCTACCTGGTTTGCAGTTTTCCACCCCCGTTCTGAATCCCCGGCGGTTTGACTCTTATGGATATGAAGCATCAACTGACGGTGAGAAAACGCTAATGTTACTTCTGCCGAATTAGTTACATTTTCGCCAGAAACAGACTGTATCAAATATAAGTGACTGACTATCATAAACGATACAGAACCTCCTCCCTGACAATATCGCCGGGACAGTTTGATTATTTTTGGACCACAATTCTTATATGAGACGATTCTAAGATGACCCAATGTTATTCTCCATAGAGAAATTACTTCCGCAAACCTGGGGATGAACGAATTACGTCAGGACTTCGGTGGTCTATGGGTATCTAACTTAACATTTCTCCGTCCCCTTACAGTGATCTTTACTGGAAATGAATGCCGTCTTTTCCACCTAGAACCATTAGCAATAATGATGCTCCACCTCCTTTAAGTTTAATTCCCCCCCGGTACTGTTTCACATGGCTACCAATACATTTAATAACCCCCCCGGTACTGTTTCACATGGCTACCAATACATTTAATAACCCCCCCGGTACTGTTTCACATGGCTACCAATACATTTAATAACCCCCCCGGTACTGTTTCACATGGCTACCAATACATTTAATAACCCCCCCGGTACTGTTTCACATGGCTACCAATACATTTAATAACCCCCCCGGTACTGTTTCACATGGCTACCAATACATTTAATAACCCCCCCGGTACTGTTTCACATGGCTACCAATACATTTAATAACCCCCCCGGTACTGTTTCACATGCTACCAATACATTTAATAACCCCCCCGGTACTGTTTCACATGGCTACCAATACATTTCATCAAAGCGTTTGGTAAATGTCTGCTCAACCAGCCTGCTGATGAAACCTACTTGTTATTTTCCCCTCAGACATTGCACAATGAGGACAACAATATTATTAACTGGGGGCTTCACATCATTAGATCATTCACTCATATGCAGGGCTGGACTGGGACATAAATTCGACCCTGACATTTTGGCCAAGACCGGCCCACCACAACCGCCCCGCTCCGTGGAGGCACATGCCCTTAATACCACTTTGACTAAAAAGCATCCCTCCATGTTCTGGAGCCTTCAGTAAAATACATGATAACTACACAGCCCATACACAACTACACAACAACTACACAACAACAGCCCATACACAACTACACAACAACTACACAACAACAGCCCATACACAACTACACAACAACTACACAACAACAGCCCATACACAACTACACAACAACTACACAACAACTACACAACAACGGCCCATACACAACTACACAACAACTACACAACAACAGCCCATACACAACTACACAACAACTACACAACAACTACACAACAACGGCCCATACACAACTACACAACAACTACACAACAACAGCCCATACACAACTACACAACAACTACACAACAACAGCCCATACACAACTACACAACAACTACACAACAACAGCCCATACACAACTACACAACAACAACTACACAACAACAGCCCATACACAACTACACAACAACTACACAACAACTACACAACAACGGCCCATACACAACTACACAACAACTACACAACAACAGCCCATACACAACTACACAACAACTACACAACAACGGCCCATACACAACTACACAACAACTACACAACAACAGCCCATACACAACTACACAACAACAGCCCATACACAACTACACAACCTATAAATATGATAGTTAGGGCCTGGGCCGTAGCGTGACGGTCCAGGCACCCTAGGCTGCAATGCCAGCCTGACAGCGTGTCGCGGGTTCGACTCCCGTTCCCGTCGATCTTTGCTGCGTCTCACCCCCCCGTCTCTCTCACCATTTCCTGTCAGCCTACTTTCCCTCCCTCTCTAAATAAAGACATAAAACATATATATATGATAGTTAGCCCACAGCATGAACCACCGGTCTGTGAGAAGGCGGCCGGGAATCTATAATCTTAAGTCCAGGATTTTCCAAAGAACAGACATTATTCAACAGTGACATCACTGTTGAATCTACTAGCTTGTAGCGTCCAGCATCCAGAATATGGATGACAAAATAATAGTTGTAGTTTCCACATTGTTTTCCTGTCTCTGCTTTATGCAAAATAATCCTCAACCTTATTAGTTTATTAGTTTAGTTCCATAAAGTCCTGTTTGCTCAACATGTCACTCCATATCTTTACAGTCAACAGTGTTTTAGTCTTTATTTGAGTTCTATCAGAGGTGTTTAAATGGATCTCTTGGGCTGTTTGTTGTTGAGAGCTAATGGTGTATTTATTTAGTTCATGTATTATTGGTTGTTAGTGTTCATGTTCTCTAAATATGTATGTCTTACATTAACTCATTGGCCGCCATTATCGCATTAACGCGATCTAATAAATAGCGCGCTTGGCCGCCAGGATCGCATTAATGCGATCTAACGTCTTTATTGATCTTTATGCTCTGATCACGCTATTCTGTTATGAATCAGGCTAAGTTTCGGGTTCCACTTACTTCAACCACCACTGCATCCGGTTCCATGACTTGGGTTCCGTTTTCGGTTTTACATTTTTCCCCCCAGTCATTTTCGACCATAATAGGGAAACAAACGGTTTTTCACACGCTATGAAAAGCGATCGGAGACCTCCCCTCCTATAATCTATGGTCTGGGTGACGAACAGTCATCCCCGTTGTGTATCACAAAGTAATTTTCGCCGATAACAGAATGTGAGACATTTCACTTCCGGTTCATGTGTTTCACTGTGTGAGTGGGTCTGGGAGGGGGCGAGTGTGATCGAGAGGCGATCAAGCTTGGTATGTGCTGCTCTCTGGTGGTGGAACGATCAAAACGATTCAAGTGTCAAGGTAGACTTTCTAGATGTGAATTAAATAACAAAATAACGAAACAAAAAAACACGAAAATCGCTGGCAAGGGCTGCTATGAACGAGGTTTTAACTCTGGCAGTCAATGAGTTAACATGATGTTATCTTTAATATAGGCTACTGAATGCAACTAAACTATTAGGACTGTGTGTGTGTGTGTGTGTGTGTGTGTGTGTGTGTGTGTGTGTGTGTGTGTGTGTGTGTGTGTGTGTGTGTGTGTGTGTGTGTGTGTGTGTGTGTGTGTGTGTGTGTGTGTGTTAGAACAAAGTGATCACTTGGTTCAAAAGGTTATATTATATATATACGGTAGGGGACAAGGCTTTGCCCCATGTTACATGTAGCCTTTGTTTGGCATAATATTAACCTATGAGTGTTTGGTGGCCTTTGATATTACTCCTGTCCTATATGACCTTAGCTTTTGCTGAAGAATGAAGAATATTAGCATTGGCCAAGGTACACCATCTTTTCTCCAATGTACATGTTCCACGAAAATCACTACGTGATTTGACTGACAAAACTGTGCACTTAGTGAGACAATGGACTGGTCTTAACACACACACAACACGTGACATTATATTTCACAGTAAACGTGAGGGTGGTATGGGTGAATGGACAAATATTGCTACGAGGCTCTCCCACTTGTTAAATATGCTGAACAACGATGACCAGTATGTGAGAGAGCTTGCACGTTCATCTCTATTTCTGGACCTGAAACGACATAAGGTCCCCCTGGCATGTGGGATCCTTGCTTCCTAGGCTTCAGGAGGAAACCTAGTGGAAAGCTAGACAGTCGCTCTCCCGGCTTCGGTGTGTGGTCAGACTGGCCGGACTTAAACGATCTGTGCTGTTGGGCTGATGTTACCTTGAAGTGGGTAGGGTCTAACTGGCGATGGCTGTCTCGGAGGACTTTATATCTGACCCCAGTATCTCTGTCAGAGCATCTTATGACTGTGTGTGGAACAGAACACCAACTCCCACTGACTAATGCCCGAGGTCGCCTCTTATGGGCACAACAGCAAAGGCAGCGGCAGCATTGGACTGAACTGAGGTTGCAAGGGAAGACTGCATGTCTCCTCACTGCGGACCATTCTGTCTCTCACTCTGTGCTAAAAAATGTTGCTTTAGACGAATGCATTATTATCTTTACTCTGAAAGCGAGGTTGCAGGTTTTACCATCTAAACTTAACCTCTCCATCTGGTTTCCAGGCAACCATGCTCCTCACTGTATACATCATGGTCATGAACAAATAGCTGAAACCATGTCCCACATCTTAAATGGGTGCCATGTATACAGGGGACTCTACATAAGTAGGCATGACAGAATAGTGGATTTGATATCTAAAGATATCACTTCTATTTTCAGGTCCTCCATCATGCTGTATAAGCATTCTACTGTGAAGCCGAGCATGTTTAACCTGTGTAACGATGATTCTGTGTTCTCTAACATTTCAGCTAACACCCCTGATGTCATTGTTGTTAATGAAAACCATAGGGAGGTGTTCATTCTCGAGGTCGGCTGTACTTTTGATTACAGCTTAGAGGAAGCCTTCCTAACCAAAGTGCTAAAATATCATCAGCTAGAGCAGACCATCTCTCAGCTAGGCTACAGATGTAAACTTTTGGTTTTTATCCTTGGTAGTCTAGGGCACGTGCACAAGTTGGTTGTGAGGGGCCTGCAAATGGCCGGCCTCTCCAAAAGGAGGGCTAAACAATTAGCAAGGTACTGCTCAATATCAGCTATTATAGGAAGCCACTCAATTTGGAGGAGGCGTTGCTTCCTTTACCCATGATTGTTGTCCGCTGTGTTTGACAAGTATGCCATCTTTTGTTTTGTATGTAACGTTGCTCTGCTTTACATGCGCTTTGTAACTAACTGGTTTTCCCTTCATCTGACTGCACTGGCAGTGTTTATGTCCTTTGTACATCCTGTACTTCTCATTATGTGGACATAAATAAATATTTCAAATGTGTGTGTGTGTGTGTGTGTGTGTGTGTGTGTGTGTGTGTGTGTGTGTGTGTGTGTGTGTGTGTGTGTGTGTGTGTGTGTGTGTGTGTGTGTGTGTGTGTGTGTGTGTGTGTGTGTGTGTGTGTGTGTTAGAACAAAGTCATCGCTTTCAAAAGGTTATATTATATTCTCCACAGCACTTGTATTCCCCCTGGCTTGACACATGGTACATTCCCTGGTTCAGTAGGTCAGCACAGGTGCAATGCATTATTGTTTATTAGCAGCAGTAGTGTGTTTTCTCTAGTCAGTGACAGACAGTTGTTTACTTTTTGTCAAATAATATCATCCACTGTTGGACTAATCATCATGTCTGTTTTCATTCACTTCATCTTAAGGTAAGACAGCACTTGTCTTTCTTATTTGTTTTGCTTCCTTGTTGTGTTAGTCTGTGTGACATCTTCACTTTTAAGGCATCAGTAGGTTTATACTGCTGGCTTCTTCTCTTCAATGTGTATTTGCTGTGTTTGGAGTGAAACTGCTCTGGTCTGTAACTGGTCTGTTCATGTCTGTTGTGTTGTTGCATATTAGGCTAATGAATAGATTCAGTCAAATCCATTGCTTATCCAGACAGGCTGTTTCTCTGTTCTATCTAACCGTACCTCTCTGAAAACACAATTGATCATGTTAATGAAAATGACAGTTGATAATAATAATAATAATAATCTATTCTCTGTGGGGTTCAGGTCAGTTGGCTGGTCAACCAGACACAGTAATAGCATGGTCAGTACACCAGTTACTAGTAGTTTTGTCTCTGTGGTTCAGGTGCCACGCCCTGCTGGAAAGGGAAATCAGCATCTCCACCATGCTTGTCAATGTATGGAAACACAAAGTGCTCTAAAGTCTCCTGGTAGATGACTGGTAGATGCGCGGATGGCCTCTCACGTCATCCGAATCCGCATGAACAAATTAATTATCCATCCGTTATCCAACCGCAATAATTATATTATCCAATTTAAATATCCGCACCAACCGTTTTTCCCATATGTCAAAATATTATTATTTTCTGGTATTCCCGTTAGTTTTAGTATTAGTTGTGCGATGCCTCTGTGCGATGCGATCACAAAATGCATTGATTTAGCCTATGGAATGTCGGTGCGTCTTTTTTTTAAACCGGTGCTGCGCTGAACATACAGAGCGCACTGCTCTGCTGTGCTGAACATACATACAGACTCTGTGCGGCATCCAACATACAGGCATCCAACATACATGCGGCATCCAACATACAGAGCGCACTGCTCTGCTGCCAGCGCAGCATGCGCAGCACCGTTTTTTTTTTTAAAAAGACGCACCGACATTCCATAGGCTAAATCAATTTTGTGATCGCATCGCACAGAGGCTGCTCTACACACTCACACAGACACAAGCATGCAGAGATTTAGCTATTTTATGGATAGATATATTAGATGTCATTAATTTATTTACCGCAATATTTCACCCGCGGTTTATCCGATATTAATTAATAATTATATTTGATTGACCCGAATCCACCCAAACTGCGGTTAACGGCGGCAACCGCAGCTAAAACCGCGATCCGCGCATCTCTACTGTGTTGACTCCGGACTTAAAACCAACCCCATCTCACCCCAACACGGTGAAATAACACGGTCTGCAATTCCGTAAATAGTTTTTAATAGACTAGAAAACGCCAAAAAGCCGTGCATATGGAGCCGCGAATCCCCTCCATTGACTTTGTTAAGTTTGGGACCATGACAGAGGCGTTAAGTTTGGGACCATGACGCAGTCTCAAGCGAACTGGAGCCACGAGAGGCACCACCGAGCGAGCTAAAACGAGGGAGTTGCCGTGGCGAACGTTGCGAAGTTCGCTTGAGCCTACTCAGCGCTGTCTCAGTTATATACTGATAGGAACAGAATGGTAAATCATGTTGTGCTTCAGCTCTGCTTCCGGGTTGCAACCCGTGTTATTTCACCGTGCGATTCGCGTCTCCTATGCACAGCTTTTGGTGTTTTCTAGTCGTCTATTTACGGAATTGTCAGTCCGTGCTATTTCACCGTGTTGTGTGAGATCAGACTTGTTAAACACAGTGGACCAACAGCAGCAGATGACATGACGCCCCAAATCATCAGTGACTGTAAACTTCATCCTGGACTTCAAGCAGCTCCTCCATGACCTCTGCACTGTGGTCCAGGTACACTCCTACTCTGGAGGTCATGACCTCTGCACTGTGGTCCAGGTACACTCCTACTCTGGAGGTCATGACCTCTGCACTGTGGTCCAGGTTCACTCCTACTCTGGAGGTCATGACCTCTGCACTGTGGTCCAGGTTCACTCCTACTCTGGAGCACTGTTTCCCAAACAGTGGGTCGGGACATATTTGTGGGTCACAGATCATTTTTTCGTGGGTCACGAGTGAATATCCCTTGATTTTTTTTGTCTCCTAAATGTTGTCATTAATTATTATCATTTTAAAAGATGTTCTAAAGATTTCCACACAAATCAAAAAAATAGTCAAGAGACAAAAACAAATTCAAACATTTTTCAAAAGTAATTTCATTGATCAAATAAAAATATTATCATAGAAATTCCCTAAATTCGAAAACAAATGCTTTAAGAAGCAGTGAAAATAGCAGATCTACAAGCTCACACCACAGTGCGACGCGTTGTGAGCTTGTAGATCTGCTATTTTCACTATAGTTTGAGTCCCGGGCAGACCCCTGAAACTGTTCTCTACAACGTTCTGCTAGCATGTCATTGCATTGTTCTGGACTGGCCTTCAGCCTCGGCAGTGGTGGGCAGGTATTTGAACCCTGTGCCACCCATGTGCCACCCATGTGCCACCCATGTGTCACCCATGTGCCACCCATGTGCCACCCATGTGCCACCCATGTGCCACCCATGTGTCACCCATGTGTCACCCATGTGCCACCCATGTGCCCAGGTAATCATAGATCTCCCACCACTTCCTCTCAGAGCACACATTAATGTAGTACTAGTACAGTATGGTGTATTGTGGGTCATAGTATGTTTCTGTAATGGTATGAATGTATTCTGCCAACATAATGTATTCTAGTGTCCTCTCTCCCTCATCTAGTCTGTCTAGATGTTGGTTGAGGTGGAATACTTGGTCTTTGATGGAATACTTTATTTATTTTAAAAAACGGCAAGCACAGAGGTATAGTAAGACATTTAGGCTACAAGGATGACACATAAAACAGTCCTGGGGACTTGTTTCAATAATGCTATCAGGATCAGATTATTAGATAGTATTATGAGATATTAGAAGTATATTGGGTTTAGTACCAAAGATGTTTTACTCTGGTGAAATCAGGTGAAATCAGACTCCTCCAGTTTATATATTTGTAGGCCAAAGACTGACTGACTGACTGACTGACTGACTGACTGACTGACTGACTGCCTGCCTGCCTGTCTGTCTAAGGGACTGACTATCTGACTATCACCTGTCTGAGTGAGACGAGTTTAGTTTGGTTGCATTTCCTCAGAAATCACATGACATGGGAGGTTCTTCCTCTGTGTGTGTGTGTGTGTGTGTGTGTGTGTGTGTGTGTGTGTGTGTGTGTGTGTGTGTGTGTGTGTGCACACACAAGCACACACACACACACATAAAGGTGTGTGTGTGTGTGTGTGTGTGTGTGTGTGTGTGTGTGTGTGTGTGTGTGTGTGTGTGTGTGCACACACAAGCACACACACACATAAAGGTGTGTGTGTGTGCTTGTTGAAATATGAGTCAGCAGTTTTCTTCTGTCTGGGAAACCGTTGCTCTGGAACGCCCTGCCCATGGATCTTATGCTAGCAGAGTCAGTGTCTGTTAAACATAATGGACAATTTAGAGGCTTTTAGCCTGTTTTGGGCTCAGGAAGACGTACTGGCCCTCATGTATCAACGCGGTGCAGCCCAAATAATGGCCGTATGGCGAGATCACTGCACCTTTCGGCATGTATCAATATATCCTGACGTGGGCTTCATCCTACCTTAAGCTGAAATCTCACGTCTGATCGGGACCAGTTGTTGACTTTGGCTGCGCCCGTTTATTCCATTCTAGACCTGCAGAGCATCATTTTCTGACTGTCTGACAGGCATCTAGACACATAATCCACTCCTAAATGTATATCTACACTAATAAATAATCCCTGTGAAACATTTTATAAAGTAATTTAAACAAACTGCTTTAACAGTCATTCAGATAAGATTGCAGATCTGGCTGCATTGAAAATAGCAGATCTACAAGCTCACAAGCCAGCATGCGTTCTGAGCTTGTAGATCTGCTATTTTCAAAATATACAAGGCTTCTGCGAGAGCACTTTCGGGAGTTTAGACTGGTGCAACGGCGCTGTTGTTATATTTTCATGGCCACCGGGAGATCAGACATTTAACCCACGGTCCAACACACACCAGGATTCATTCATTAATGTTCTCTCCAGGCTATCTCTCATTAATGCGGAGCGGGACGGGACCCGTCCGACGGTCCGAGTCTCACTGGGAAATGGGAATAGCCTACGTGACGGCTTTATTTTAGTGTAACTCGAACGCGCACTGCTCGGTATGGGTTAAATAAATTAATATACAAAAGTATTCCATTCATGGCGATGTGATTGGTGTCATAATATGTCATTCATGTAGGCTACAAGCCTACGTGACAAAGATTGTACCGCTACGGTACGGATTACATGAAAGACAAAGTTGGGCGGGCGTGTGTGTGTGTGAGAGAGAGAGAGAGGGGGGCGAGTGCGTGTGTGGCGAGGCGAACGGGGGAAACTCTTTCTTATTGGCTTTTCATGCTTTGTTTGGGTCGTGAAGTCGGGGCTTTTGTGAATATTTAAGGGCGTGTTATTTAAATGACGCTCGTTTTCAGACGTGAGATTTATCAAAGCTCCGACCTGATGTACGCTAGGATTGGCTGTGTAGGATTCGTTGATAAATGTGACTTTGACGTTGGTGTACGGCCGAATATATGGAAAAATATAAGCGGGTTTATACACTCTGTTGATAAATGAGGGCCACTGTGTTCAGTGCAGGAGGGAGAATTGTGCCTTTCTTTTTGAAAAAGTTTCTCTTTAGGTTTTGTTTTGTACAAATTGAGTAGTAGCCTACATAAGAGGTGGTATTTGAAACTGTGATGCAACATGTATTTACGTGTTTTAATAAAGGTGCTTTTAAAGGTCAAAGTTCTCTCTCTCTACCTCGCTTTTATTCTCTCCCTCTCTCCCTCTCTGTGTCTTTCCCTACCTCTCTCTCTATCTCCCCCTCCCTCTCTCTCTCTCTCTCTCTCTCTCTCTCAGCAACATCCTCAAGAGTGTTTCTGTGAGTGTGGGGGGGGGGGGGGGGGGGTCTGGTGATAGGCTTGGACATGAAGCAGTGTCCTCCAGTCCTGCTTCATGTAAACCAGAACTTCTTTGTCTCTCAGGGGCCTGTTCCTCAAAAGGTGAATTAAAAAAGCCTGGCCTTAAGCCAAATCCAGGCTTGACAAAGTCGGGTCCGAAAAGCCTCGTTTATTCCGTTCCTCAGACGCCAAGCCAGGCTGAAAAGGAGCAACTTTGTCGAGCTAGGCTATGTCAAGCCAGGCTGTGTCCAGCCAGGATAATGAAGCCAGGCTGAATGGGCGGCGATTCGCCAGCGACGTATTTCTATAAAAGACCATGAACTCGAGCGCAGAATCCTTGAACTTGACCAATCACGGAGTCCAAAACCAGAGCAGCGTTCTTCTCTGTGGCTGAATAGCAGCACTGCAGCAGCTCATGAAATCATACAAGGAAGTAAAATGTATTTAAGCAAGAAAGGAAACGCGACAGCAATAAATAGATCCAGGGAGAAAGCATGGCAAAGTATTGCAAGCACACACACTGTGATAGAACCAATTTCCCTCTATGGTTGTGAGATCTGGGGACCACTAGCAAACCATGACCTTGAAAAATGGGATAAACACCAAACCGAGACCCTACACACAGAATTCTGCAAATCCATTCTCCGTACCCAGCGAAAAACACCAAATAATGCATGCAGGGCAGAATTAGGACGATACCCACTAATTATCAAAATAAAAAAGAGAGCACTTAAGTTCTACAACCACCTAAAAGAAAGTGACCTAGATGCACTCCATAACAAGGCACTCACACACAGCGAAACCCTAGAGAGATGCCCCCTCAGCCAGCTGGCCCTGGAACTCCGGGCACAAACACAAACAGAGCCACGAGATAGAAAACCCATTGGACTAAACCAAATTATAAAACAGCAAAAGGAAAACTACCTGACACACTGGAAAGAAGCAACACAAAAGCAGAGTAAACTAGAATGCTATCTGGCCCTAAACAGAGAATACGCAGTGGCAGAATACCTGAGCACCGTGACTGACCCAAAACAAAGAAAAATCTTAACTAGGTACAGACTCAGTGAGCACAGTCTTGCGATCGAGAAAGGTCGTCACAGGCAGACCTGTATCCCGAGAGAAGACAGACTATGCACCCACTGCACACAAAATGAAGTGGAAACCGAGCTACACTTCCTAACCGTCTGTCCATTGTACCAAGACATCAGAGACACATACTTCCCACAGATTACAACCACACACGGAGATTTTGAAAACATGACCAATGACAAAAAACTCCCATACCTGCTGGGCGAAGTACAACAATGTGCAAACACAGCAGCAAGATTCGTGAGTTGCTGTGATAGGAGAAGGATATCAAACGGAACACAACCACCCTAAAGACTAATCATTGTGTATATTCCGGCACTATACCTGCACCCAGTGATCTTGGTACATAGAAATTGACCTATCGAAGATTCTGACTTTCAAATGTACATATTTTTGTTTTGATTGTATTGCTGTATTGTTGTATTATGCTTTCTGCTTTGGCAATGTAAACGTATGTTTTCTCATGCCAATAAAGCCCTTTGAATTGAATTGAATTGTGTGTGTGTGTGTGTGTGTGGGGGTGTGTGTGTGTGTGTGTGTGTGTGTGTGTGTGTGTGTGTGTGTGTGTGTGTGTGTGTGTGTGTGTGTGTGTGTGTGTGTGTGTGTGTGTGTGTGTGTGTGTGTGTTTGAGACGGACGGGCAACGGGACGAACGGGACGAACGGGAACGGGACGGGACGGGACGGGGTGTACTGCGACGGGGGCCACGACGGGACGGGGGACGGGAGGGGGGGGGGGGGTTGACCGCGACAGGGGGCCGTGACGGGATGAGCGGGGGGGACGGGACGGGACGAGACACGCAATAAATAACCCCACATTTGCAAGACCACTTTGGTAGAGGTTTGGGTTGTGTAGTTACCTTGCCATCATGATGTAACTCCAAAGGTAGACAAGAAAAAAAAAAAAAATCTCCATTGACTAGAAATTGATAATTTAAAATATGCTCCTCATTGACTTACAAAGAGGCTCCTTTAAACCCATAACTAATAATTTATATATATATATATATATATATATATATATATATATATATATATATATATATATATATATATATATATATATATATAAATGATTAGTTACGGGTATATGTGTGTGTATGTATGTGTCAGACATTTTTTATAATATTCAAAAAAAAATGTAATATATTATCAAACATCTAACAACAAGATGAACTATAGTGTTAACTATAACAGAGTGACAATTACATATCACATGAGTCATTGTGAAACAATTATGATTATGATTCATGGTCACACACTATTTCAGTAATTCATTTGATTATATCTTATTGTATTTATTTCATTTTATTTGAATGCAGGGTCATAAAAATGAGTCCATATACAAACACATGTTTTGAATTAACTGTGGAAAAACTTGAAGAACAAGGCACTAGATTAAGTAAGCTTGGCTGTTAGCCTGCTCCTGACCAGGCTAACTTCACAGCTAAATTGCCATGGTAACTAAGCTAGGCTTGCTTCAATTCTCTTTTGAGGAATCGGATAAGGCTAAACTTAGCCAGGGTGAACTGGCTAAACTAATCTTCAAGATAATTCACCTTTTGAGGAACCGACTCAGCTCTAATCCTGGCTAAATTAAGCCAGGATAGGTGGAAAAGCCAGGCTTTAGCTCTAATTCACCTTTTGAGGAACAGGCCCCTGGTCATCCTATAAATACCTTTATCATCCACGGTACCCCTGAATGACGTTGTTACTTTATAGAACCTTGGCTCTGGCACCTTCCTACCTCTATGACCGCCTGCCTAGATATGTTCCAAACCGGCCCCTCAGGTCTTCTAGTGCTGACCTGCTCCAGGTGCCTACAATGACACACAAAAAACACGGTGAAGCAGCATTCTGCTTCTACGGGTCGACAGCGTGGAATAAACTCCCACAGGGGCGCCAATTTATGTCCGCGCTATTGGGTGCGCAACGCGGCCAGCCATCTCATTTTAGTCCGGGTTTGTAACTTTTTTTTTGTTTTTTTGTTACTTTAAAGCGGTTAATTCGGTTAATTTGGTTCAAAATAATTACTCCATGAAGTGCAGATGTCGGAGGTTTTTTTTTTTTTTTTTTTTTGTGATGAGTTTGTGATGGGTGCTCGTCAATTCTCCTGGGTGCTTTAGCCCCGAGGCACCCACGGTATTGGTGCCCTTGAACTCCCATTACACCTAAGACAGACAGCCTCTGTGGATAGCTTTAAAGCACCATTACACCTAAGACAGACAGCCTCTGTGGATAGCTTTAAAGCACCATTACACCTAAGACAGCCTCTGTGTATAGCTTTAAAGCACCATTACACCTAAGACAGGCAGTCTCTGTGGATAGCTTTAAAGCACCATTACACCTAAGACAGGCAGTCTCTGTGGATAGCTTTAAAGCACCATTACACCTAAGACAGCCTCTGTGTATAGCTTTAAAGCACCATTACACCTAAGACAGGCAGTCTCTGTGGATAGCTTTAAAGCACCATTACACCTAAGACAGGCAGTCTCTGTGGATAGCTTTAAAGCACCATTACACCTAAGACAGCCTCTGTGTATAGCTTTAAAGCACCATTACACCTAAGACAGGCAGTCTCTGTGGATAGCTTTAAAGCACCATTACACCTAAGACAGCCTCTGTGTATAGCTTTAAAGCACCATTACACCTAAGACAGGCAGTCTCTGTGGATAGCTTTAAAGCACCATTACACATAAGACAGGCAGCCTCTGTGTATAGCTTTAAAGCACCATTACACCTAAGACAGACAGCCTCTGTGGATAGCTTTAAAGCACCATTACACCTAAGACAGGCAGCCTCTGTGTATAGCTTTAAAGCACCATTACACATAAGACAGGCAGCCTCTGTGTATAGCTTTAAAGCACCATTACACCTAAGACAGACAGCCTCTGTGTATAGCTTTAAAGCACCATTACACCTAAGACAGACAGCCTCTGTGGATAGCTTTAAAGCACCATTACACCTAAGACAGGCAGCCTCTGTGGATAGCTTTAAAGCACCATTACACCTAAGACAGCCTCTGTTGATAGCTTTAAAGCACCATTACACCTAAGACAGACAGACCTCTGTGGATAGCTTTAAAGCACCATTACACCTAAGACAGATAGTCTCTGTGGATAGCTTTAAAGCACCATTACACCTAAGACAGGCAGACCTCTGTGGATAGCTTTAAAGCACCATTACACCTAAGACAGGCCTCTGTGGATAGCTTTAAAGCACCATTACACCTAAGACAGGCAGCCTCTGTGGATAGCTTTAAAGCACCATTACACCTAAGACAGACAGCCTCTGTGGATAGCTTTAAAGCACCATTACACCTAAGACAGACAGCCTCTGTGGATAGCTTTAAAGCACCATTACACCTAAGACAGACAGCCTCTGTGGATAGCTTTAAAGCACAGCTCAAGACCTACTTCTTCACTCTTACTTTTAGTTGATTTTTAAATCTCTGTGTTGTTATTCATGTCTTCACTGTTTTGCTTGATTCACTACCTTTTTTTTTTGGCTTTTATTTTATTGCCATTATTTTAATGCCATTATTCTAAATATTTTTAACGTTGTTTTTGCTCTTCTTTTTGCTTTATTGTTAAATTATTATTATTGCTTTTTCTGTAAAGCACCTCTGCTTTATTTAATTTTTTGTATTAATGTTTTGCTCTTTAAAGCACTTTGAGCTGCATTCATGTCATGAATGGTGCTATATAAATAAAGTTTATTATTATTATTTATACCCTATTTAACCCTAACCCATATTACACTACATAAATATGTTAATCTTTGCCCCTAAGATACAGTTTAATGTCACGAGGAAAACTATCAGTTTCCATTAAAGGACAGATTGAAAATATCTTTATACTTGACGTTTAACCACTTGAACCCCAGCATCCCTATTCTGATTGTTTTGGGGGGTCACCAGTTCAATTATAATTATTTTGGGGGGTCTTCAGTTCAAATATGATTATTTTGAGAACCAGTGTCTAAAAAATAACAAAGATATTTCACCAGGAATATAAAATCCATAAAGTAATGATTACGTAATAAGAAGACAAATGGTACCAAAAGGTGTATGAATACAAAAGGAGAACAACATATTAATATAGATTATTAACCACTTTAAGACCCTATTATACTTCAACATACGACGCATAGCAAAAGTAGCTGATCTACAAGCTCACAAAGCAGGCTGAGAGAAAAACAATGAAATAATGAAGGAACTATTCTGGACTTGTGACATGAGAGACAAAACAGAAGTGTGATCTACTTGAGGACACACAACTCAGCAGTTTCTCCAGTTCCTCTATCCATAGGATAAAGATAAAGTCCAACATGGAGCTTGTGTGTGAACGTGGTGTGGACTGTGTGGAGGAGAGTCATGGTGTCAGACACACTGTAGAAGGACAGAGTACCTACACTGTGGTCCAGGTACACTCCTACTCTGGAGGACACACAGCCTGGGATGTCAGTACTAATGCCTCTGTGTGTGAAACTAGAACCTTGTTTGTTACACCGTAAAGACCATGATTTATCATTGGTTCCAAATCTACATTCACCACCAGTCCCTGTTCTGCTGATATCTTTATATGAGACTGCTATATAAACAATGTCTCCACTCCACTCTACCTCCCAGTAACAGCGTCCAGTCAGACCCCCTTTACTCAGAACCTGAGCCCATGTTCCAGTGAATCTCTCTGGGTGATGAGGATGTGATTGTGATTTGTTCATCATTGTTACTTTTCTGTTCCCTTTAGACAGAGACAGGAGTTGATGAGCTGTGTATGGATCAAGTGTGATTGGACGTGAATATTGTAAGAAGCCAGCTCTGGTCTTGGGTTCTGGTGGAGTTGACAGTGAAACATCCACTCTGTTCACTGTCTCTGAGACGTTTGTCCCTTCCTCTGTAACAATGACTGGTGGTGTTGACAGTACTGTCTGGCCCCTGTGAATAGATTTGTTCTTCTTCTTTTTTGATTTCTTCACTCTGTTCACTGTCTCTGAGACGTTTGTCCCTTCCTCTGTAAGAATGTCCTCTAGTCTGTCTCTCATCTTGGACATGGCCACAGTCACATCTTCAAAGTATCTCAGAGGACGGACATTGCTGCTGACTGGGTGTGTAGATTCACTGATCCTTGAGAGGGAGGAGGTGTAACGCTGTAGAAAATGGATGTGATCCTCTGTGAGTGAGAGCTGCTCCAGCTCAGCATGTCTCCTCCTCAGATCAGTGACCTCCTGCTCCACACGCCTCCTCAGTTCTTCAGCACGACTCACTTCACATTCCTGCTGCTCTCTGATCAGCTCCTTCACCTCAGATCGTCTTCTCTCCATGGAAGAGAAGAGCTCAGTAAAGATGGTGTCACTGTCCTCCACTGCTCTGTCAGCACAGTGGTTGATGGACTCCACCTCCTGGTGAAGCACCTTCACGTCTTTCTCTCTCTCCTGGATTCTCTGCTGGAGGTTCTGCTGACTCGTATCGAGCTCTTTCTGTCTCTCAGTACGTTCTGCTGCAGCTGAGATGGTATCGTGACCTTTGTGTTCTTCCACGGAGCACAGAGAGCAGATACACTGCTGATCGGTACGACAGAAAAGCTCACTCAACTTGTTGTGACGAGAGCAGATGTTCTCCTGAAGCTCGCTGGAGGCTTTGACCAGCTTGTGTTTCTTAAAGGCAGGAGACTGATAGTGAGGCTGGAGGTGAGTGTCACAGTAAGAGACCAGACACTGAAGACAAGTCTTCACAGCTTTCAGTCTCCTCCCAGTGCAGACATCACAGGCCACATCTCCAGGTCCAGCGTAGCAGTGATCAGGAGGAACATCTTGGAGTCCTGTTGATAGATTGATACATAATTATGTATTTATCAATCTGATAAAAAAATCTATTTCATTTGTATGTGCCTGTATGTACCCTCATATGTGGTAGCCTATAGGAGCCAGCATGTCTGCTGCCTGATAATTATTGTTTTTATTAGTCTATCTGCCTTAACACCAATCTGTGTCAGACTGTGTGTCTAACATATTTTTTCCCCTCAAGTTGTTATAAATATAGCATAAGAATAATAATAATAGAGCATAAGTGAGGTCACAGCTACTCTGGTTGCCTAGGAGACACAAGATAGACAGACAGCTGGGATGGCAATGACGTCATGAGAACAATGAACCACCGTTTATCACAACATGTGTTTACATTTCTGTACTCGCTGTTTAAACTTCAGAAACCTACCTGGAAGCATCAGCTTCATCAATAATCATTTCCCACGCTCGTAACATATTTTTGGGGGATAAACCCTTTAATATTTTTGAAGATGTTTCATCTCTTTATTGGTTTAGTAAATGTGTATATATATATATATATATCAGTATAACACCCACCTAATAGAACAAACATGGGTAAATTATCCTTCTACAGCACTGCCACCCAAGTATGGAATGCCCTGACCCCATCCGTTAAAAACTTTGGATCACCGGCTTCCTTTAAAACAGACCTGAAACCCCATCTTTCAGGAGGTCAAAGGGGAGGTAAATATCACGTCTCCCTTAGTCTCACCTTTCAGGAGGTCAAAGGGGAGGTAAATATCACGTCTCCCTTAGTCTCACCTATCAGGAGGTCAAAGGGGAGGTAAATATCACTTCTCCCTTAGTGTCACCTTTCAGGAGGTCAAAGGGGAGGTAAATATCACGTCTCCCTTAGTCTCACCTATCAGGAGGCCAAAGGGGAGGTAAATATCACGTCTCCCTTAGTCTCACGTAGCTAAACAACCATTCAACAATCTCTGAATGCTATCTAGAGTCTGGAACTACACCTCCCCAAATCCCACGAGGGATTAGGATAGATTTGCGCGACTGTAAAGACGAATCAGAAGTGAGGAGGAGGCTTCACATCCACTTTATGTTTGAATCATGATCAGAGCTTCTGAGTCCCAGACTGTATGACTGGAATCATTTGAAAATTGTGGGAGGCAACAGTCTGGCCACGCGATCTCCCTTAGAAAGGTGTTCAACGCCCCCCCCCCCCCCTTTTTTCTTACTCTCTTCATATAGTCGTTTATATTTTTGATGACATCGCATTTTGATGTTATTTTTTATGCTACAGTATGTTGATGAATTGAATATATAGGATGTTGTGTTATCCTTTTAGACCAAGTGTATGACTGTACTGTCTAATAAAATAAAGCTGTTATTTACAAGAGAACTTAAAGGTCTCACCCGTCTTCTTCAGGCTCTCCACCACATCAGCCAACATGGTGTTCTTCTTCAGAACAGGTCTTGTGATGAAGGTGTGTCTGCACTGTGGACAGCTGAACCTCCCTCTCTGATCATCCTGGCTCCAGTAACCCTCGATACACCTCCTGCAGTAGCTGTGTCCACAGGGAACAGTCACTGGATCCTTCAGTAGATCCAGACAGATAGAACAACACAACTGATCCTGATCCATTTGAGCTCCCTGCTGCGCCATTTTAGTCTGTCTGTCTGTCTGTCTGTCTGTCTGTCTGTCTGTCTGTCTGTCTGACTAACTGACTATCAGACGAGTTTAGTTAGGTTTCATTTCCTCAGAAATCACATGACATGGGAGGTTCTTCCTGTGTGTGTGTGTGTGTGTGTGTGTGTGTGTGTGTGTGTGTGTGTGTGTGTGTGTGTGTGTGTGTGTGTGTGTGTGTGTGTGTGTGTGTGTGTGTGTATGACACACATACACAAAAGAGGCCATCCCATAATCTGAATGGGCCAATGGCAGCACACACCAATAAGCTCCGCCCCCCCGATAGACCCACACTGTAGCTGTGATCCACAGTCAGTCTGAAAGAAAAGCTGAGGGAAAGCAGAGCTCACTAGCCTGGTAAACCCCCCTCCCTCCGGAAATCTCATTTGCATTTGATTTCAACAAATGTGTGTCGCAAGCTTCTTCCATTTGACGGTGTCAGGTTAAGAGCTCACAGGACCAGCAAAGAAGGAAGGAAGGAAAGAAAGAAAGAAAGAAAGACTCAGAGAGAGTAGAGGAACAGCAGCACAGCTCACAGCAAATACATTACACACACTACACAATACATTACACACAATACATTACACACACTACACTACACAATACATTACACACACTACACTACACAATACATTACACACACTACACACACTACACAATACATTACACACACTACACTACACAATACATTACACACACTACACACACTACTCAATACATTACACACTACACTACTCAATACATTACACACACTACACAATACATTACACACAATACACAACACTCCAATAAAATATAAACACATCAAAGTAATCATAATACCTAGGTCTATTCAAACAATATACAGATCCATATAAAAGTCCATTTTCATAATGCTTTAAGTGAAATATTGGAAGAAACAAAACTAACTTGATCAGTATGGCATACAGCTCATGAAAATCATGAATCTATATCTCGAAATATTACAATATTACATAACACACCATTTTTTTAAATTTATAATACATAAATGTCGACCATCTGAAAAGTATGTCAATTTATGTACTTAGTACTTTTGAACAAAGTACTTCTTCAATAGGGCGTGGTATGGAGGTGATCAGCCTGTGGTTCTGTTGAGGTGTTATGGAAGCCCAGGTTTTCTTTGATATCAGCTTTAAGCTCATCTGTATGGTTGAGTCTGGTGTCTCACATCTTCCTCTTGACAATACAACGTATAGATTCTCTATGTCATACATGGGCAACTGGCGGCCCGGGGCCACATGCGGCCCCCACCTTCACTTAATGCGGCCCACAGGTTAATATCAGAATAGTGATATATTATTGATTTCAGCTGTTATGATTCTAAACATGCAAACATGACCCACTTGAATGACTTCAGTCTATATTAGTAGCTTAATGACTAGTATTAACATTCTATTGTCTTTCTTATGTCCAATGTATTTGTATTTAAGTTCATAAAGTTAACATAAGTATAACTAAAATTAAATAAAAATGTTAGTTTTCAGGATTCCAATTCAAAAATAGCTCAATAGCTCTGCGACGCGTTTTGAGCTTGTAGATCTGCAATTTTTTGCTACTTTTGTGTGACAGTGTGGAAAGATAGTGGCCCTCTCCATCATCAAAGCTGCCCACCCCTACTCTATGGGGTTCAGGTCAGGTCAGTCAAGCTCAGTAATACCATGGTCAGTACACCAGTTACTAGTAGTTAGGGAATTTTAGCAATATGTGTGGACCATCTGTGAAAAAATGTACTACCAATAGCTTTCTTCACCAATGTGTTCTTATAGGTGTCTAGAATCACCTCTCTATTAATGTAAACCCAAATCCTCGTGGAAAATCCTGGAGAGCCAATCAAAGTTAAGGAGCCCAGAGGGCTTGGGTGAAAAATATTTAAGTCTAAAATGAACTTGTGAGGTGTCTAACTAGGGGTTTTCAGGGGTGCTGAATCCATTCCAACCATTATTTTTGAGTAAAAATGTCTCCCTGGCCATCTGATATTGGTATATTGGTTATTGTTAGTGTATAATCAGTGTATAATCAATGGTAGAGGATTGGGGTGTTGTTGAATTGATTCTATTCTGAAAAATAAAATAAGAAAATATTGCTAAACACTTGATAAGAGTGTACACGGGATACACTGTCTGCATATGGGGAAGGAGCGGGAGTGTTGCATCCTGGAAAATATGTCTGGACGATTTTAAGGTACGGTAGTTTATCTACTTTTTGGCATTTATTTTCCTCTGCTGGCAAAACTTTTGATTACTGTGAATTTAGATGTCAATTTTCTCTAGCCTATTGCTTACATTGAACAACCATTAGTTAAACAATCATGACACTTGTCTTTTAGTAGACAACATGGAAGAGGATTCTGTAGCTTGTGGCTTAAGGTGCTTCATCTGTGGTGGTCCTGAGACTGAGATTCAAAAGCTCTCAAAAGTCACCCAAAAAGGCTATGCACAGATTTGGTCTTATTCTGAGAGTGTGGATGATGCAGCATTAATCAGAAGACTTCATGAGGACTGGAAAAACTGAGATGACCCCAAACTAAGATACCATTTGGAATGCAAAACCGATACAGTCGTGCAAGAAGTATATCCACTGGATATCGTACGTTTTTTTTCATTGTGATGAAAGTTGCCACTTGCAGATTTCAATCCTATTCTATGTTGTGAGTGACATCATAATTTAATAAAAACTTTAAACATAATCTATTCTTTAGAGCAAGATGAGCAAGACCAACGGCCAGACAGGAAGAAAAGACGCCGGGCATTGTCTGGGTCAAGTAGTTCAAGTGCTAGCTGGCACACTTGATCTACCATAATACTTGCATCCTTTGCAATGAAGGTATCAATGTTGGCACATTGAAAAGAAACCCTGGTAAGTCCTTTGTATGTAAGATTCAAATGAATTTTGATAATTGTTTTTCTTGCTCCTCATTGTAGGCTTCCACTCAAAGTAAAATAATTTAATCATGCACATGCATGTATGTGGCTACCTTTTATCCAGACAGAGCTTGGCAGTTGTATCGTGCACCTGATAATGTCTACCAGGACCGACTGAAAAGGAGTTTGATGCAGAGAGCAAAGCGATGAGGTGATGACTGGGGACTTGAAGTCGCTGGTCGCCTGTCTGGTATTATAGATTTGGTGGCAGAAGAGGCAGTATATCATATCCGATGAAGAAGAGACTTTACAAAGTCTGAGGTAACATTATATGGATACACAATACAGCTGTACAATACAACTCACATTTCTTATCCTTTATTAGTCCCCCTCATTCCTGGACCCATATCAATCTTGCAGAATAAATTATTTTGAAGTCAAAAGTTTCACTATTAAAAATTACATTTCTTCCCTCAGGATAAGAAATGTGAGTTGTATTGTACAGCTGTATTGTGTATCCATATAATGTTACTTCAGACTTTGTAACAGGGTTCGCTGTTACTGGGAGGTAGAGTGGAGTGGAGACATTGTTTATATAGCAGTCTCATATAAAGATATCAGCAGAACAGGGTCTGGTGATGAATGTCTATTTGGATACAATGATAAATCATGGTCTTTACGGTGAACCAGACAATGCTATGGTTTCCTACACAGAGGCATTGATACTGGCATCCCAGGCCGTGTGTCCTCCAGAGTAGGAGTGTACCTGGACCACAGTGCAGGTCCTTCTGCATCAGGGGTGATGCAACTTTGATGATGGAGAGGGCCACTATATTTCCACACTCACTCCAGAGGGCCCCTATATTTACACACTCACTCCAGAGGGCCCCTATGCATATACGGTCTCTCTGTATTTTAACTTTTTTGCCATTCTATGTCACACAAAAGTAGCAAAAATAGCCGATCTACAAGCTCAAGTTTTGAGCTTGTAGATCGGCTATTTTTGCTACTTTTGAATTTGAATTGGAATCCAGAATTAATATTTTTTGCTATTTTTGAATTGGAATCTTGAAAAAAAAAAATGCATTTAGTTATACTTATGTTAACTTTATGAACTTAAATACAAATATATTTATAATATAATATAATTGTAATACCAGTCATTAAGCTACTAATATAGACTGAAGTAATTAAAGCGGGTCATGTTTACATGTTATGAATCATAACAGCTGAAATCAATAATATATCAGTATTCTGATATTAACCTGTGGGCTGCATTAAGTGAAGGTGGGGGCCGCATGTGGCCCCTGGGCTGCCAGTTGCCCATGTACTGTATGTTCTACAGTGTGTCTGGCACCATGACTGTCCTCCACTGGTCCTCACCATGTTCACACACAACCTCCATGTCCTCTATTACCTGGAACCACTGCTGAGTCTCTATTATCTGGAAGTAATAATAACAATATTTAAATCATCTTCAAAATATATATATTCTTAAACCGATTTAGAATTTTCATTTTTTTTAAATATATATTGAAAATGGCCAATCTACAAGCTCACAACACATCACAATGCTTTGTGAGCTTGTAGATCAGCTATTTTTTGCTATGCGTCGTATGATGAAGTATAATAGGGTCTTAAAGTGGTTAATAATCTTAAAAATTGTAATATTTTGTTCTGTTGTCCTTGTTATGATGTAATCATTACTTTATGGATTTATGGATCACAGATGAAATGTGACAGACATGTTGGAATTAATAATTATAATATAATTAATTTATAAGTCATATAAAGTAACCAACATGATAATAATAGTAGAATAAATGTTATAATGTATGTTTGCATGTGTATAGCAGTCAGCAACCTTTTTCACATGAAGTGCCATGTTTTTATTTTCTTGATAATCAGTGTGCCATATCAACATTAAGTTTAATTATGACACCACAATAAAACTTCATATTTCCATCACATTTTGATCCATATTCATATTAACAACCTTTATTTTATTCTTCTTTAGAAATATTTTGTAAGGATGTAATAATATAAATATGATTTGAACTGGGGGTCCCCAGTTCAAATATGAATTTTTTTTTTGGGGGGGGGGGCTGCGAAAGCCCTGATTGTGAACATTATTAAAGCTCAAATTGTGAGAAGACTGAAGGAGACATTAGTAGATACATACATGAAGACATTAGTAGATACATACATGAAGACATTAGTAGATACATACATGAAGACATTAGTAGATACATACATGAAGACATTAGTAGATACATACATGAAGACATTAGTAGATACATACATGAAGACATTAGTAGATACATACATGAAGACATTAGTAGATACATACATGAAGACATTAGTAGATACATACATGAAGACATTAGTAGATACATACATGAAGACATTAGTAGATACATACATGAAGACATTAGTAGATACATACATGAAGACATTAGTAGATACATACATGAAGACATTAGTAGATACATACATGAAGACATTAGTAGATACATACATGAAGACATTAGTAGATACATACATGAAGACATTAGTAGATACATACATGAAGACATTAGTAGATACATACATGAAGACATTAGTAGATACATACATGAAGACATTAGTAGATACATACATGAAGCAGGGCTGGTGGAGACAGCTGCCAGTTCAACATACATTCTAAAGGAGTTTAGTCGCCCTCTGGCGGCCGTTTGCGTTCAATGCACCAGTGACACTGACTGGCTGGCTGGCTGGCTGACTGACTGACTGACTGACTGACTGACTGACTGACTGACTGACTGACTGACTGACTGACTGACTGACTGACTGACTGACTGACTGATTATAATAGGCGAGGTATAAAGCCTATCTATGCTATACTCTGCCTGTTTTTATGCTCCAATCTGCCTCAATTTTATTTGTTTAATTTCATCACTGTGTTTAATGTGTTAATAAAATGTGTTAATGTTTAATGTGTTCGCAGTCGCACTTCTTTTATAATAGCTAATTAATTGAAAATATGCAAATTATCTAATTGAATATTATGCACAATACAAAAATGTATGAAACAGAAATGGATTCTACGTAAAACAATAGATGAAAGGAGAAATGTTTGATAGAGAGATGATTACCAATCTGTTGGAGGTTTTTACATAGGCTGCACCACAGTTTCCCAAACACTGGGTCGTGACCCATTAGTCGGTCGCGGACACATGTTTATGGGTCATGAGTAACTAATACTATCCCTTTATTTTTAGTTTCCTACATTTTGTTTTTGATTATTATTTCAAAACATTTTCCATGAATTATAACAAATGCAATGATTTTTCAAAATAATGTCATGAATGAAGAAAAAATAAAAAATAAAAGATATTCCATAAATTATAAAGAAGTAGTGAAAATAGCCGACCTAAAAGCTCACAAACAATGATGTGACATTGTGAGCTTGTAGATCTGCTATTTTCACTAGTAGCTTGGGTCCCGGGGAGACATCAATCATTTTGGGTCTCGAGCTAAAAAGTTTGGGAAACACTGACTGTGCGGGGCTACACAATACAATATTTATTTATGAAAATGAAATAAAAATAAAATAAATACGTTTACCTTCCACGCATGCACGCGCACACACACACACACGCGCGCGCGCGCGCCAGTGTTGACGATTGAAAAGTAACTGAGTGTATTCAAATTACTCAACAAGATCTGCATCTGGCTCTCTGACAACAAACTTTCACTACACCTGGGTAAAACTGAATCCATCCTCTTTGGGTCCAGTCCTAACCTTAGCAAGGCAGAGAGTTTCACGATCAAAGTGGGTGATGATGTCATCAAAAGAAAGGATGAAATTACCTACCTGGGCTCCATCTTGGAGGCAAACCTCTCTGGTAACAAAAACGCAGAAAAAGTGATCAAAAATGTCAACCGAACAACACGCTATTTGTGGAGGATTGATCGTCTAGTCAGTAAGAATACTCTGAAGATTCTTGCAGGGGCCCTCATTCAAGGTCATTATGATTATGCATGCACTTCATGGTATCACAACACCTCCAAGGCCTTAAAAACAAGGCTCCAAACATCCCAAAACAAACTTGTAAGGCTACTTCTTGGCCTCAATCACAGAACCCATCTAACCCCTGCTCATTTTGCTAGGATTGGATGGCTTAGGGTTGAGGACAGAGTACAGCAACTTGCTATGGGCCTGGTCTTCAAGATACACCACAACATTGGGATCCCCCTGTATTTGTCTAAATACTTCCAAAATGTTAATGAAGTCCATGATCATAACACCAGAGGCAGCTCCACTGATCATGTTCAACCCAGATTTGGCTCAACTAAGGGAATGAACTCGTTCTCATGCTATTCATCAAAAATGTGGAATGCCCTACCAAAAGGAGTAAAGGAGTGTAAAACCCTACTCACTTTCAAAACTGCCCTAAAGATACACCTTCAGGAGGCTGCAATTCGAAAATGGCCCCTGTCTAAGTCTTAACCTACCCCCCCTACCCCCCCCCTCCTTCATTTTCCTCTTTTGTATATATATATATAAATATATTTTTTCTCTCTTCATACCAGTAACCTGTAAGCTGATTGTATGACATTCTGTATAGTAGTGTGTATATCTGTCTGCCTCTTATATGACATCATGATTTGTGTGCATGGGGTTCTCATCTTAAACAAGCTTAGTGCTTAATGAGAGTTCCAGTTTAGTAGACCTTGTATTGTGAATTTGTACTTCCATGTACTGTCATGTACTGTCATGTACTATTCTCATGTCTTTCTAAATAAACTACATCAATCAATCAATCAATCAATCAATCAATCAATTCACTCTGTGGGATGAAGATCCGGTCAAAAACCGGAAACGGAAACAATTACGTTCATGTATATGTAATGTTACTGTTCAACATACCGGATCCAGTAGGCGTGGCTTTAGACCGGATGTGATTTTGGGTTTAAATAGGACGCAGGCGCAACTGGTCAGGTTTGTGTCTCCGTTTGGAACGTGACCACGCTGCATCAGGTAATTAATGTTTGATTTATATGAACATATTATATATATATGAATATATTATATGAACACGACACGTTTTTATCCACCGATATTTAACACATTATTATCGAAGCGTTTGGGGTTTTAGGGCTGTGAATTATTATGACACCAAATGTGGAATATTTGTTGTTTTACAACCGAGGAGGAAACAAATCAAACAAGCATTGTTACAAATGATCACAACTAAATGTTAAACCTTAAACCACACTCACTGATGTGTATAGGGTTTGTAGATCTAACCCCGCCATAGTTTATTTATTCATTTATAATCTTAAAGCTTTAGCCTCGGCCAAGACAAGTTGATCGATGCTGATTTGTTTGTAGTTTTTTTTAACGCCCTTACTGCTCCATAAATAAACACAATAATGACACACAAAGTGTTTAAACCCAAAGCCACGGATGTTATCAGTCCATACGGGTCGTTTGTGTTCCGTAATATTACGTATAAGTTTAATAAATAAGTGTTTTAATCCCGTCTGTGCCCGAACGCCGTTCTACTTCCTCGTTTACATGGAGTGTAATACCTGCGTTCGCCTGCTGCAACAGCAGACATTGTTTTGTATTTCTGTGTTTAAGGCTCGTGCTTCTCCATTTATGTATACATTCTAAATATAAAGTGATTATATTAAAGCCACAGATGTTACCCGTCCACACGGGTCGTTGGTGTTCAGTTAATATTACGTATTATTTAATAAATACATGTTTTAATTCCGTTTGTGAATGAACGTCATCGTATTTCCTGGTTGACAATGGGGTGTAATACCGGCGTTAACCTGCTGCAACAGCGCCACTTACACCCATTGAATGATATACAGTGATATTCAGAGTTCAGACAGTAATACAATAATACGGAATATTACTGAACATAACGTGTCCGTATGGTGGGATAACATCTGTGGCTTTGGGATTAACACTTTATATTTAGAATGTATACATTATGCAGACTTTAACATGGATCCAACTCCAAACTGTTTTTGGGGAGTGTTCAAGAATGTCAAGATAGGCGATGATGATGATAATTGATAATAATGAAACTTTATTTGTATAGCACTTTTCATATTTCATATTTTTCATAAAATAAAACATACATTTAAGAGCATGAGAACGCAAGTTGTGACGGAAGATAAAACACATTCTAGCAGAAGAATAAGATATGAATCTAAAATAAATATCGATATCAAAGATGGCAAGACATTTATTATTCTTGATCCAAGGCTAAGATGAAACTATAATATGGCCTGTCCAGGTGGAAACCTCACATGTCAAACTTACTTTTCAGGATTCAAAATAAAAAAATAGCAGATCTACAAGCTCACAACGTGTGGCTTTGCACATGGATTAAAGTTCTCAGTCGCCATGAGTGATTTCAGTCGTTTGGATTCCATATGAAGCCAGCATGTCTTCTATGGAAGCGTGCCATGGACCGGAATTAGCAGATCTACAAGCTCACAACACGCTGCTGCGTGTTGTGAGCTTGTAGATCTGTAGTTATTGGTTATTTTAAGATCATAGAGTATTTGAAGTGATCAAACTTGCAATAGAAAACATGTTTAGAATAATTTACTATAAACACGAATGTCTCAGAAATGTCATAAAGCAAAGCTTAAAGCCTCACTCTGTGATTTGGTCACCCTGGTGGCTGTATGTAGAACAGCAGCAACATGATAATGATGATACATTCATTATTATTACTATTAATTATTATTGTATATAGTGCGTGCCAACGCGTCGTCACCACAGGGGGGGGGGGGCGTGGCATAGATGGCTGCAGCCATACTGGTGGGGGGGCGCAATCTTAAGTCAACCTGTTTATCCCCCACAAAGATGTCCGCTGCTCAAATGACACTTGTTGGCGCCCCCTACAGGATTTTTGGCACGCACTATAGAACACTTTCAGTCATGATATTTTATTTAGCTTTCTTCCATGTTTGCGCTGCATTTTGAGCTTGTAGAACTTACGGCCTTGTACGGCACTTAGCTCAGCTTCTGTTGTTTTTAAATGGGCTCTATAAATAAAGTTTGATTCGATATACTAGGCTGTGTATGTTGTGACAGGATACAATCTACGTATATATCCGGCTCTCGTCACTTGAATTAATATTTGTTTCTTTCTTTCTTTCTCAGAGTGGAGACGGACTGTGCTGAGGTTGTTCTTGTGCCATAAATGCTCAGATGACTGAGGTTCTCACCTACAGTACAACACCCTCCCAGACACCAGGAGACTGAGGTTCTCACCTACAGTATAACACCCTCCCAGACACCAGAAGACTGAGGTTCTCACCTACAGTATAACACCCTCCCAGACACCAGGAGACTGAGGTTCTCACCTACAGTATAACACCCTCCCAGACACCAGGAGACTGAGGTTCTCACCTACAATATAACACCCTCCCAGAACATCCACCTCTAATGACTACACAGAGGTTACCTGGTGAAGCTACTCTGTGTGTCCCTATAATGTGCAGGTGAGATCTTTGTGACTACTTGAGGAAATTGTGTGTGTGTGTGTGTGTGTGTGTGTGTGTGTGTGTGTGTGTGTGTGTGTGTATGTATGTGTATATATATAAATAAAATAAATAAATAAAGGGTGTCTCGATAATTGAAAACCGTATCGCGATTCACACTGTCCCATGTCCAAGGCAGTGTTGCCAAGTCTGCTTATTTTAAGCTACGTTGGGCTTGCTTATTTTGGACTTGTTTTTATAGACCTGGTTGCTTGTTTCGCTCACAATATCTGGCAACGCTGGTTCAAGGGAAGCCATGCGTTCACTGTTTTTTCTGTACATTCCTCCTTCTGACAGGGAAAAGGGAAAAGGGAAGCCTCACAGCCGGGTTGACAGAGAGAGAAACTGTGTTTCTTCCCAAACTCTCACATAATTCGACCCGTGGAGCGCGCTCAAGAAATAACCAACGAGCGGAGTCCAATAGTTAGTTAACCCATTTAAAGACCAGGAAAGAATCTGTAATTTTTAGATTTCTTTGGCTATTTAAAAAAGCAGATCTACAAGCTCATAGCGAGGCACCGAGAGCTTGTAGATCTGCTATTTTTGAACAGCCAAAGAAATCTTACAATGACACACGGATGCGTTCCCGGTCTCGATGGGTTAAGTTGGGCGGTTCTGGGGTGCTGTAAGGCGGGACTGAGTGAACTGAGAGACAGAACACGTCCTAATAGACCATATTCACCTGGTGGCCATTTTGGAATTTAACATTGAAAGTGCCACCCCGTTGCCGTGGCAACCGGGGTGCACTTCATTGACTTAATGGCAACATGGCCGCCGTGTGAATATGGTCTATTACTAGCTTTGGGCTAGCCACCCTCTTTATTGTTTTATGTTCACTGACCCTCAACCTCGGGTTAGCTTTGGGCTGTGGCAAGAGAGAACACATCTGGGCTCGGTTTGTTTTAGCTGGCAACTTGCGCATCGTCTCCTCGCCTCGTCTTTCTAGCTGCCCCGCAACGTTACAATATTATTAATATGTTAACAAATGTATTATTCTAGATTCTCACTTCGAATATCGAATCGTGAGCTTAAAGGGCAAGACCACTTTGGTAGAGGTTTGGGTTGTGTAGTTACATCGCCATGATGTAACTCCAAAGGTGGACAAGAAATAAAAAATAATTGCTGCATTGATTAGAAGTTGATAATTCAAAATATGCTCCCCGTTGACTTACATTGTACAGTAAAACAGCTCTCAAAGTCGCTCTTTTTGCATGTAAACGAATATAAACAAAGTCGATTCAGACAATATAGAACATCACCAAACCCAGTACTGTTTTTTTTTATTTATAAACATTTTAACTTACTGTTGATTTAGCTATTTTTATTAGAAAGAGAACCTGGGCTGGATCAGCGGATCTGGATCTTCAAATAGTAAAATCATCAGGAAGTTGACATTTTTATTAAAACAATAAACAGTACTGGGTTTGGTGATTGTCTGAATCAGCTTAGTTTGTGTTCGTTTATGGGCTAAAAGAGTGACTTTAAGAGCTGTTTCAGTGTAAAATGTAAGTCAATGGGGAGCATATTTTGAATTTTATCAATTTCTAATTAATAGAGCAATTATTTTTCATTTCTTGTCCACCTTTGGAGTTACATCATGGCGAGGTAACTACACAACCCAAACCTCTACCAAAGTGGTCTTGCCCTTTGAACTCGAAAGTTAAATCGAATCGTGGGTTAGGCGTATCGTGACACCTCTAATGAATATACATATGTAAGTGAAAAAGTAAAACCATTGTAACTTCAAACTCTATTTTAACCATGTTAGATTCATGGTTCAACACCTGTCCTTGGTCCTGGTGACTGATATTGACCTTCTAGTGTGTGAGGAGACCGGGATTTTGCAATACGTTTTTTCATTTATTTACTTTTTTAACCGTTTTGTTCTTTTTGCCAAAAGATTTTGTAAATAAATAAAAAAGTAATTGAAAAAACACCGTCCCACACATTAGAAGGTCCACATCAGTCACCAGAACAGGTGACAGGTGTTTTCAATGAATGTATCATGGTTAAAATGGAGTTTGAAGTTACAATGGGTTTGTATAGGAAGGGGGCGTGTCTAAATACCGAATCAAGCAATTTTAAAAAGTGTCTGGGGTGAATCACAAACGCAGACTGGACGTTAAAATGAGCTCAAACAAGTATGTAAGTGAAATATCCCTTTACGGTTATTTGTCATGTGCAATTTGTTTTATTACCAAGCCTGAAAGACTAACAGAAATTAACATTTTTATCCATATGCAGTGGTGGAAAGTCTTTTTTAAATGTTTTACTTAAGTAAAAGTATCAATACTGCAATATAGAAATACTCTCTTACAAGTAAAAGTCCGGAATTCAAAATGTACTTGAGTAAAAGTACAAAAGTATTGGCATCAAAATATACTTAGATCTACAAGCTCACAACACGTCGCGGCGCGTTGTGAGCTTGTAGATCGGATTTTTAACATTTCTTTTGCTATTCAAAAAAGCAGATCTACAAGCTTGTAGCTTGAGCTTGTAGATCTGCTATCTATTCTTTTTTTAAACCGTGAAAGGTTGTGCAAGTCTTTGAATGTATATATTTTTTTTAAGCGAACATTCTGTAACTCAAATCTTGGCTTCTGGGGGTCCCTGGAACAAGACATTGGGGGGGGGGAGAAAATTCATATCATTTTGGGGGTCCTTGACATGGAAAAGTTGGAGCACAACTGCTATAGCAACATACAGTTAGGATTTAGAAAACATTTTTAGATATGTATTTGGCCACGGACCCCCATCTCAGAATGTTTTGTTCCAGGGACCCCCAGAAGCAAAGATTTGAGTTACAGATGTTAAAAACATGTATATATTCAAAGATTTGAACACATTTTCAAGATTCTTCAAAAATAGCAGATCTACAAGCTCATAGCGCTTGTAGATCTGCTATTTTTGAATAGCCAAAGAAATCTTACAATGACACAGATGCGTTCCCGGTCTTAAAGGGATAGTTCACCCCAAAATAACTTTTTTTCTAACGATTAGTCACCCCTGAAGACTTGAATTTGTGGATATTTTGTTGTTTTTGTCTCAATCCTAAGACAATCATTTGATGACCTGAATTTGATGGCAGCGGTTCCGGTAGGAGACACAAAGAGTCTCCTTTGTTTCTCCTACAGGAACTGCTGCCTACCAGTCCGCTGGTCATCAAATAATTGTCTTAGGAATGAGACATAAACTAAAAGATATCCATGAATTCAAGTCTCCATGGGGTGACTAATTGATAGAAAACTAGAAAATGTGCTCCTCGGAGCACAAGTCTCCGCCAGCAGACCCGTGCTATTTTAATAGCACGGGTCGTCTTGGTAGAACGGGTCGTCTTGGTAGAATGCGCGTGGTTTTTGGTGTTCTATAGGGGCGTCTGAATATGTAGTTTCTGCATCTAAAAAACGTTCTCCTTGAAGCAATGTGTCATATGGGAGTCCTCGTAATTGACTGGTTTGTTCAAATGCTGTCTGTCTTCTTCATCTTCATTGTCTTGAACAGTTTCAGCAGTTGATTGGTGTGTTTGATCTATGTCAGTTTTCTCTAGTGCTACATAATGTATTTGATCAAGGTGGCCAATTGTTACAGTATTAAGACTTCGGCCTTGTTGTGGGATCAATTCAACTCTATAGTCCTCTTCTGTGTTACTGTTGTAGATGAGTATGCTTTCTTAGCTTTGGCCTTCTGCCCCTTTGCTTGACCAATGTTAGGTGTTCTCAGAGGGACACACACACGCACGGACGGGTGATTTGTACTGGAAGGTACTGTTCCAATCAAGACTGATTGATCCTGTCTTACCTCACTTCAAAAAACATAAATGGCTTTTTGAAGTGACACACCTATTTATAGGATTTTATTTCGTCATGCGTCCCGCTAGCCAATCAAAAGCATTGGTGACAACATATTGTCACGTGAAGTTTGACCAATGTTAGCTTGGCTAGGAGGGAGGTGAACACATGGCGGGATGAGGCGAAAACATACACTCCGCCTCCGGCGGAGACAAAAAGTATTTTTGGGGGTGAACTATCCCTTTAATGGATTAATGTGCTGCCTGCTATTGTCACGGCTATGCTGTGCAGGACAGGCTATAGGGCTGTGTCACCGTTATGTGTCACTGCTATGCTGTGTAGGGCAGGCTATAGGGCTGTGTCACAGTTATGTGTCACTGCTATGCTGTGTAGGACAGGCTATAGGGCTGTGTCACTGTTATGTGTCACTGCTATGCTGTGTAGGACAGGCTATAGGGCTGTGTCACTGCTATGCTGTGTAGGGCAGGCTATAGGGCTGTGTCACTGTTATGTGTCACTGCTATGCTGTGTAGGACAGGCTCTAGGGCTGTGTCACCGTTATGTGTCACTGCTATGCTGTGTAGGACAGGCTATAGGGCTGTGTCACTGTTATGTCACTGCTATGCTTTGTAGGACAGGCTATAGGGCTGTGTAACTGTTATGTCACTGCTATGCTGTGTAGGACAGGCTATAGGGCTGTGTCACCGTTATGTGTCACTGCTATGATGTGTAGGACAGGCTATAGGGCTGTGTCACCGTTATGTGTCACTGCTATGCTGTGTAGGACAGGCTATAGGGCTGTGTCACCGTTATGTGTCACTGCTATGATGTGTAGGACAGGCTATAGGGCTGTGTCACTGTGATGTGTCACTGCTATGCTGTGTAGGACAGGCTATAGGGCTGTGTCACCGTTATGTGTCACTGCTATGCTGTGTAGGACAGGCTATAGGGCTGTGTCACTGTGATGTGTCACTGCTATGCTGTGTAGCACAGGCTATAGGGCTGTGTCACCGTTATGTGTCACTGCTATGCTGTGTAGGACAGGCTATAGGGCTGTGTCACCGTTATGTGTCACTGCTATGCTGTGTAGGACAGGCTATAGGGCTGTGTCGCCGTTATGTGTCACTGCTATGCTGTGTAGGGCAGGTTATAGGGCTGTGTCACCGTTATGTGTCACTGCTATGCTGTGTAGGACAGGTTATAGGGCTGTGTCACCGTTATGTGTCACTGCTATGCTGTGTAGGACAGGTTATAGGGCTGTGTCACCGTTATGTGTCACTGCTATGCTGTGTAGGACAGGCTATAGGGCTGTGTCACCGTTATGTCACTGCTATGCTGTGTAGGACAGGCTATAGGGCTGTGTCACAGTTATGTTTCACTGCTATGCTGTGTAGGGCAGGCTATAGGGCTGTGTCACAGTTATGTGTCACTGCTATGCTGTGTAGGACAGGCTATAGGGCTGTGTCACAGTTATGTGTCACTGCTATGCTGTGTAGGACAGGCTATAGGGCTGTGTCACTGCTATGCTGTGTAGGACAGGCTATAGAGCTGTGTCACCGTTATGTGTCACTGCTATGCTGTGTAGGGCAGGCTATAGGGCTGTGTCACCGTTATGTGTCACTGCTATGCTGTGTAGGACAGGCTATAGGGCTGTGTCACCGTTATGTCACTGCTATGCTGTGTAGGACAGGCTATAGGGCTGTGTCACCGTTATGTGTCACTGCTATGCTGTGTAGGACAGGCTATAGGGCTGTGTCACCGTTATGTCACTGCTATGCTGTGTAGGACAGGCTATAGGGCTGTGTCACCGTTATGTGTCACTGCTATGCTGTGTAGGACAGGCTATAGGGCTGTGTCACCGTTATGCTGTGTAGGACAGGCTATAGGGCTGTGTCACTGCTATGCTGTGTAGGACAGGCTATAGGGCTGTGTCACTGTTATGTGTCACTGCTATGCTGTGTAGGACAGGCTATAGGGCTGTGTCACTGTTATGTCACTGCTATGCTGTGTAGGACAGGCTCTAGGGCTGTGTCACCGTTATGTGTCACTGCTATGCTGTGTAGTAGAGATGCACCGATACAGGTTTTTTCAATTCCGCTCATCCGATCCGATATATCAATTAGGATATTTTTCGATATCCGATATATATGCCGATATCCGAGCAAAACTTTAAATACAAAAAAAATGCATTACCTTTCAATTAAAGACATTTATTACTGAATATTTTAAAGTACAATAACAGTAGAAAAAAAACAAATACACTATGATCTATCACCAAAAGAAAATACCTACAAATAATAAATTAAAACAATGTGCATACTTAGCTGCTTCTTAAAATTGTATTAAACACAAAAACATTTTTTTTTCCAATATATATATATTTTTTTTCGATATCCGATACGTGAAATAAGTCATATCGGTAGCCGATACGGTATCGGTGCAACTCTACTGTGTAGGGCAGGCTATAGGGCTGTGTCACCGTTATGTGTCACTGCTATGCTGTGTAGGGCAGGCTATAGGGCTGTGTCACCGTTATGTGTCACTGCTATGCTGTGTAGGACAGGTTATAGGGCTGTGTCACCGTTATGTGTCACTGCTATGCTGTGTAGGGCAGGCTATAGGGCTGTGTCACAGTTATGTGTCACTGCTATGCTGTGTAGGGCAGGCTATAGGGCTGTGTCACCGTTATGTGTCACTGCTATGCTGTGTAGGACAGGCTATAGGGCTGTGTCACCGTTATGTGTCACTGCTATGCTGTGTAGGGCAGGTTATAGGGCTGTGTCACTGTTATGTCACTGCTATGCTGTGTAGGGCAGGCTATAGGGCTGTGTCACTGTTATGTGTCACTGCTATGCTGTGCAGGGCAGGCTATAGGGCTGTGTCACCGTTATGTGTCACTGCTATGCTGTGTAGGACAGGCTATAGGGCTGTGTCACTGTTATGTGTCACTGCTATGCTGTGTAGGACAGGCTATAGGGCTGTGTCACTGTTATGTCACTGCTATGCTGTGTAGGGCAGGCTATAGGGCTGTGTCACTGTTATGTGTCACTGCTATGCTGTGCAGGGCAGGCTATAGGGCTGTGTCACTGTTACAAAACTTACGTTGACGATTGGTTGTGATTAACCATTTGTTTTTCTGACATTGAACATTGGAACATATGAATACAATGCCTTTCAGGCACACTGTGTATGAGGATACAGTATGTGTATACTAGGTTGTGTATGAGGATACAGTATATGTATACTAGGCTGTGTATGAGGATACAGTATGTGTATACTAGGCTGTGTATGAGGATACAGTATGTGTATACTAGGTTGTGTATGAGGATACAGTATGTGTATACTAGGTTGTGTATGAGGATACAGTATACGTATACTAGGCTGTGTATGAGGATACAGTATGTGTATACTAGGTTGTGTATGAGGATACAGTATACGTATACTAGGTTGTGTATGAGGATACAGTATACGTATACTAGGTTGTGTATGAGGATACAGTATACGTATACTAGGCTGTGTATGAGGATACATTATACGTATACTAGGTTGTGTATGAGGATACAGTATACGTATACTAGGCTGTGTATGAGGATACATTATACGTATCCTATATGTAGCTCTTGGTCACTTGAATAAATCTTTGTTTCTTTCAGATACTCAAGAATACATCCTGGCAGAGGTTCTTCACCCTCCTGTGACTCGTCTCAGCCTGCCTCCCCCACTGTCTACACTAAGGTAAGGCTTATGAAGAGCCACTGTCTACAAAGTCTTTCGAAGAGTCGCTGTCTACAAAGTCTTTCGAAGAGTCGCTGTCTACAAAGTCTTTCGAAGAGCCACTGTCTACAAAGTCTTTCGAAGAGCCACTGTCTACAAAGTCTTTTGAAGAGCCACTGTCTACAAAGTCTTTTGAAGAGGAGCCTCTGTCTACAAAGTCTTTTGAAGAGCCGCTGTCTACAAAGTCTTTTGAAGAGGAGCCTCTGTCTACAAAGTCTTTCGAAGAGTCGCTGTCTACAAAGTCTTTCGAAGAGCCACTGTCTACAAAGTCTTTTGAAGAGCCTCTGTCTACAAAGTCTTTTGAAGAGCCGCTGTCTACAAAGTCTTTTGAAGAGGAGCCTCTGTCTACAAAGTCTTTTGAAGAGGAGCCGCTGTCTACAAAGTCTTTTGAAGAGTCACTGTCTACAAAGTCTTTTGAAGAGGAGCCTCTGTCTACAAAGTCTTTTGAAGAGGAGCCGCTGTCTACAAAGTCTTTTGAAGAGCTGCTGTCTACAAAGTCTTTTGAAGAGCCGCTGTCTACAAAGTCTTTTGAAGAGGAGCCACTGTCTACAAAGTCTTTTGAAGAGGAGCCGCTGTCTACAAAGTCTTTTGAAGAGCTGCTGTCTACAAAGTCTTTTGAAGAGTCGCTGTCTACAAAGTCTTTTGGAGAGGAGCCGCTGTCTACAAAGTCTTTTGAAGAGGAGTCGCTGTCTACAAAGTCTTTTGAAGAGCCACTGTCTACAAAGTCTTTTGAAGAGCCACTGTCTACAAAGTCTTTTGAAGAGCCACTGTCTACAAAGTCTTTTGAAGAGCCGCTGTCTACAAAGTCTTTTGAAGAGGAGCCACTGTCTACAAAGTCTTTTGAAGAGCCACTGTCTACAAAGTCTTTTGAAGAGCCACTGTCTACAAAGTCTTTTGAAGAGGAGTCACTGTCTACAAAGTCTTTCGAAGAGTCGCTGTCTACAAAGTCTTTTGAAGAGGAGTCACTGTCTACAAAGTCTTTCGAAGAGTCGCTGTCTACAAAGTCTTTTGAAGAAGAGCCACTGTCTACAAAGTCTTTTGAAGAGGAGCCACTGTCTACAAAGTCTTTCGAAGAGCCACTGTCTACAAAGTCTTTCGAAGAGCCACTGTCTACAAAGTCTTTTGAAGAGCCACTGTCTACAAAGTCTTTTGAAGAGGAGCCACTGTCTACAAAGTCTTTTGAAGAGCCGCTGTCTACAAAGTCTTTTGAAGAGCCGCTGTCTACAAAGTCTTTTGAAGAGTCGCTGTCTACAAAGTCTTTTGAAGAGGAGCCGCTGTCTACAAAGTCTTTTGAAGAGGAGCCGCTGTCTACAAAGTCTTTTGAAGAGGAGCCACTGTCTACAAAGTCTTTTGAAGAAGAGCCGCTGTCTACAAAGTCTTTTGAAGAGGAGCCACTGTCTACAAAGTCTTTTGAAGAAGAGCCGCTGTCTACAAAGTCTTTCGAAGAGCCACTGTCTACAAAGTCTTTTGAAGAGCCACTGTCTACAAAGTCTTTTGAAGAGGAGCCACTGTCTACAAAGTCTTTTGAAGAGCCACTGTCTACAAAGTCTTTTGAAGAGCCACTGTCTACAAAGTCTTTTGAAGAGGAGTCACTGTCTACAAAGTCTTTTGAAGAGGAGTCACTGTCTACAAAGTCTTTCGAAGAGTCGCTGTCTACAAAGTCTTTTGAAGAGGAGTCACTGTCTACAAAGTCTTTCGAAGAGTCGCTGTCTACAAAGTCTTTTGAAGAAGAGCCACTGTCTACAAAGTCTTTTGAAGAGCTGCTGTCTACAAAGTCTTTCGAAGAGCCGCTGTCTACAAAGTCTTTTGAAGAGGAGCCACTGTCTACAAAGTCTTTCGAAGAGCCACTGTCTACAAAGTCTTTCGAAGAGCCACTGTCTACAAAGTCTTTTGAAGAGCCACTGTCTACAAAGTCTTTTGAAGAGGAGCCACTGTCTACAAAGTCTTTTGAAGAGCCGCTGTCTACAAAGTCTTTTGAAGAGCCGCTGTCTACAAAGTCTTTTGAAGAGCCGCTGTCTACAAAGTCTTTTGAAGAGTCGCTGTCTACAAAGTCTTTTGAAGAGGAGCCGCTGTCTACAAAGTCTTTTGAAGAGGAGCCACTGTCTACAAAGTCTTTTGAAGAAGAGCCGCTGTCTACAAAGTCTTTTGAAGAGGAGCCACTGTCTACAAAGTCTTTTGAAGAAGAGCCGCTGTCTACAAAGTCTTTCGAAGAGCCACTGTCTACAAAGTCTTTCGAAGAGCCACTGTCTACAAAGTCTTTTGAAGAGCCACTGTCTACAAAGTCTTTTGAAGAGGAGCCACTGTCTACAAAGTCTTTTGAAGAGCCGCTGTCTACAAAGTCTTTTGAAGAGCCGCTGTCTACAAAGTCTTTTGAAGAGCCGCTGTCTACAAAGTCTTTTGAAGAGTCGCTGTCTACAAAGTCTTTTGAAGAGGAGCCGCTGTCTACAAAGTCTTTTGAAGAGGAGCCGCTGTCTACAAAGTCTTTTGAAGAGGAGCCACTGTCTACAAAGTCTTTTGAAGAGCCGCTGTCTACAAAGTCTTTTGAAGAGGAGCCACTGTCTACAAAGTCTTTTGAAGAGCCACTGTCTACAAAGTCTTTCGAAGAGCCGCTGTCTACAAAGTCTTTCGAAGAGCCACTGTCTACAAAGTCTTTCGAAGAGCCACTGTCTACAAAGTCTTTTGAAGAGCCACTGTCTACAAAGTCTTTTGAAGAGGAGCCTCTGTCTACAAAGTCTTTTGAAGAGCCGCTGTCTACAAAGTCTTTTGAAGAGGAGCCTCTGTCTACAAAGTCTTTCGAAGAGTCGCTGTCTACAAAGTCTTTCGAAGAGCCACTGTCTACAAAGTCTTTTGAAGAGCCTCTGTCTACAAAGTCTTTTGAAGAGCCGCTGTCTACAAAGTCTTTTGAAGAGGAGCCTCTGTCTACAAAGTCTTTTGAAGAGGAGCCGCTGTCTACAAAGTCTTTTGAAGAGTCACTGTCTACAAAGTCTTTTGAAGAGGAGCCTCTGTCTACAAAGTCTTTTGAAGAGGAGCCGCTGTCTACAAAGTCTTTTGAAGAGCTGCTGTCTACAAAGTCTTTTGAAGAGCCGCTGTCTACAAAGTCTTTTGAAGAGGAGCCACTGTCTACAAAGTCTTTTGAAGAGGAGCCGCTGTCTACAAAGTCTTTTGAAGAGCTGCTGTCTACAAAGTCTTTTGAAGAGTCGCTGTCTACAAAGTCTTTTGGAGAGGAGCCGCTGTCTACAAAGTCTTTTGAAGAGGAGTCGCTGTCTACAAAGTCTTTTGAAGAGCCACTGTCTACAAAGTCTTTTGAAGAGCCACTGTCTACAAAGTCTTTTGAAGAGCCACTGTCTACAAAGTCTTTTGAAGAGCCGCTGTCTACAAAGTCTTTTGAAGAGGAGCCACTGTCTACAAAGTCTTTTGAAGAGCCACTGTCTACAAAGTCTTTTGAAGAGCCACTGTCTACAAAGTCTTTTGAAGAGGAGTCACTGTCTACAAAGTCTTTCGAAGAGTCGCTGTCTACAAAGTCTTTTGAAGAGGAGTCACTGTCTACAAAGTCTTTCGAAGAGTCGCTGTCTACAAAGTCTTTTGAAGAAGAGCCACTGTCTACAAAGTCTTTTGAAGAGGAGCCACTGTCTACAAAGTCTTTCGAAGAGCCACTGTCTACAAAGTCTTTCGAAGAGCCACTGTCTACAAAGTCTTTTGAAGAGCCACTGTCTACAAAGTCTTTTGAAGAGGAGCCACTGTCTACAAAGTCTTTTGAAGAGCCGCTGTCTACAAAGTCTTTTGAAGAGCCGCTGTCTACAAAGTCTTTTGAAGAGTCGCTGTCTACAAAGTCTTTTGAAGAGGAGCCGCTGTCTACAAAGTCTTTTGAAGAGGAGCCGCTGTCTACAAAGTCTTTTGAAGAGGAGCCACTGTCTACAAAGTCTTTTGAAGAAGAGCCGCTGTCTACAAAGTCTTTTGAAGAGGAGCCACTGTCTACAAAGTCTTTTGAAGAAGAGCCGCTGTCTACAAAGTCTTTCGAAGAGCCACTGTCTACAAAGTCTTTCGAAGAGCCACTGTCTACAAAGTCTTTTGAAGAGCCACTGTCTACAAAGTCTTTTGAAGAGGAGCCACTGTCTACAAAGTCTTTTGAAGAGCCACTGTCTACAAAGTCTTTTGAAGAGCCACTGTCTACAAAGTCTTTTGAAGAGGAGTCACTGTCTACAAAGTCTTTCGAAGAGTCGCTGTCTACAAAGTCTTTTGAAGAGGAGTCACTGTCTACAAAGTCTTTCGAAGAGTCGCTGTCTACAAAGTCTTTTGAAGAAGAGCCACTGTCTACAAAGTCTTTTGAAGAGCTGCTGTCTACAAAGTCTTTCGAAGAGCCGCTGTCTACAAAGTCTTTTGAAGAGGAGCCACTGTCTACAAAGTCTTTCGAAGAGCCACTGTCTACAAAGTCTTTCGAAGAGCCACTGTCTACAAAGTCTTTTGAAGAGCCACTGTCTACAAAGTCTTTTGAAGAGGAGCCACTGTCTACAAAGTCTTTTGAAGAGCCGCTGTCTACAAAGTCTTTTGAAGAGCCGCTGTCTACAAAGTCTTTTGAAGAGCCGCTGTCTACAAAGTCTTTTGAAGAGTCGCTGTCTACAAAGTCTTTTGAAGAGGAGCCGCTGTCTACAAAGTCTTTTGAAGAGGAGCCACTGTCTACAAAGTCTTTTGAAGAAGAGCCGCTGTCTACAAAGTCTTTTGAAGAGGAGCCACTGTCTACAAAGTCTTTTGAAGAAGAGCCGCTGTCTACAAAGTCTTTCGAAGAGCCACTGTCTACAAAGTCTTTCGAAGAGCCACTGTCTACAAAGTCTTTTGAAGAGCCACTGTCTACAAAGTCTTTTGAAGAGGAGCCACTGTCTACAAAGTCTTTTGAAGAGCCGCTGTCTACAAAGTCTTTTGAAGAGCCGCTGTCTACAAAGTCTTTTGAAGAGCCGCTGTCTACAAAGTCTTTTGAAGAGTCGCTGTCTACAAAGTCTTTTGAAGAGGAGCCGCTGTCTACAAAGTCTTTTGAAGAGGAGCCGCTGTCTACAAAGTCTTTTGAAGAGGAGCCACTGTCTACAAAGTCTTTTGAAGAGCCGCTGTCTACAAAGTCTTTTGAAGAGGAGCCACTGTCTACAAAGTCTTTCGAAGAGTCGCTGTCTACAAAGTCTTTTGAAGAGGAGCCACTGTCTACAAAGTCTTTCGAAGAGTCGCTGTCTACAAAGTCTTTTGAAGAAGAGCCACTGTCTACAAAGTCTTTTGAAGAGCTGCTGTCTACAAAGTCTTTCGAAGAGCCGCTGTCAACAAAGTCTTTTGAAGAGGAGCCGCTGTCTACAAAGTCTTTTGAAGAGCCGCTGTCTACAAAGTCTTTTGAAGAGGAGCCGCTGTCTACAAAGTCTTTTGAAGAGCCACTGTCTACAAAGTCTTTTGAAGAGCCACTGTCTACAAAGTCTTTTGAAGAGCCACTGTCTACAAAGTCTTTTGAAGAGCCACTGTCTACAAAGTCTTTTGAAGAGCCACTGTCTACAAAGTCTTTTGAAGAGCCACTGTCTACAAAGTCTTTTGAAGAGCCGCTGTCTACAAAGTCTTTTGAAGAGCCGCTGTCTACAAAGTCTTTCGAAGAGTCGCTGTCTACAAAGTCTTTCGAAGAGTCTCTGTCTACAAAGTCTTTTGAAGAGTCTCTGTCTACAAAGTCTTTTGAAGAGCCTCTGTCTACAAAGTCTTTTGAAGAGTCGCTGTCTACAAAGTCTTTTGAGGAGCCACTGTCTACAAAGTCTTTTGAAGAGTCGCTGTCTACAATTCTTTTGAGGAGCCACTGTCTACAAAGTCTTTCGAAGAGCCACTGTCTACAAAGTCTTTTGAAGAGCCACTGTCTACAAAGTCTTTTGAAGAGCCGCTGTCTACAAAGTCTTTTGAAGAGCCACTGTCTACAAAGTCTTTTGAAGAGCCACTGTCTACAAAGTCTTTTGAAGAGTCGCTGTCTACAAAGTCTTTTGAAGAGCCGCTGTCTACAAAGTCTTTTGAAGAGCCGCTGTCTACAAAGTCTATCGAAGAGCCGCTGTCTACAAAGTCTTTTGAAGAGCCACTGTCTACAAAGTCTTTTGAAGAGCCGCTGTCTACAAAGTCTTTTGAAGAGCCACTGTCTACAAAGTCTTTTGAAGAGCCGCTGTCTACAAAGTCTTTTGAAGAGCCACTGTCTACAAAGTCTTTTGAAGAGCCACTGTCTACAAAGTCTTTTGAAGAGTCGCTGTCTACAAAGTCTTTCGAAGAGCCACTGTCTACAAAGTCTTTTGAAGAGTCGCTGTCTACAAAGTCTTTCGAAGAGCCACTGTCTACAAAGTCTTTTGAAGAGCCGCTGTCTACAAAGTCTTTCGAAGAGCCACTGTCTACAAAGTCTTTCGAAGAGTCGCTGTCTACAAAGTCTTTTGAAGAGCCGCTGTCTACAAAGTCTTTTGAAGAGCCGCTGTCTACAAAGTCTATTGAAGAGGAGCCTCTGTCTACAAAGTCTTTTGAAGAGGAGCCTCTGTCCACAAAGTCTTTTGAAGAGGAGCCTCTGTCTACAAAGTCTTTTGAAGAGGAGCCACTGTCTACAAAGTCTTTTGAAGAGCTGCTGTCTACAAAGTCTTTTGAAGAGTCGCTGTCTACAAAGTCTTTTGAAGAGCCACTGTCTACAAAGTCTTTTGAAGAGCCACTGTCTACAAAGTCTTTTGAAGAGTAGCCTCTGTCTACAAAGTCTTTTGAAGAGGAGCCTCTGTCTACAAAGTCTTTTGAAGAGGAGCCACTGTCTACAAAGTCTTTTGAAGAGCCGCTGTCTACAAAGTCTTTTGAAGAGCCACTGTCTACAAAGTCTTTTGAAGAGCCGCTGTCTACAAAGTCTTTTGAAGAGCCACTGTCTACAAAGTCTTTTGAAGAGCCACTGTCTACAAAGTCTTTCGAAGAGCCACTGTCTACAAAGTCTTTCGAAGAGCCGCTGTCTACAAAGTCTTTTGAAGAGGAGCCACTGTCTACAAAGTCTTTTGAAGAGCCGCTGTCTACAAAGTCTTTTGAAGAGCCGCTGTCTACAAAGTCTTTTGAAGAGGAGCCACTGTCTACAAAGTCTTTTGAAGAGCCACTGTCTACAAAGTCTTTCGAAGAGCCGCTGTCTACAAAGTCTTTCGAAGAGCCGCTGTCTACAAAGTCTTTTGAAGAGGAGCCACTGTCTACAAAGTCTTTCGAAGAGTCGCTGTCTACAAAGTCTTTTGAAGAAGAGCCACTGTCTACAAAGTCTTTTGAAGAGCTGCTGTCTACAAAGTCTTTCGAAGAGCCGCTGTCTACAAAGTCTTTTGAAGAGGAGCCACTGTCTACAAAGTCTTTTGAAGAGCTGCTGTCTACAAAGTCTTTCGAAGAGCCACTGTCTACAAAGTCTTTTGAAGAAGAGCCACTGTCTACAAAGTCTTTTGAAGAGCTGCTGTCTACAAAGTCTTTCGAAGAGCCGCTGTCTACAAAGTCTTTTGAAGAGGAGCCGCTGTCTACAAAGTCTTTTGAAGAGCCGCTGTCTACAAAGTCTTTTGAAGAGCCACTGTCTACAAAGTCTTTTGAAGAGCCACTGTCTACAAAGTCTTTTGAAGAGCCACTGTCTACAAAGTCTTTTGAAGAGCCACTGTCTACAAAGTCTTTCGAAGAGCCACTGTCTACAAAGTCTTTTGAAGAGCCACTGTCTACAAAGTCTTTCGAAGAGCCGCTGTCTACAAAGTCTTTTGAAGAGCCGCTGTCTACAAAGTCTTTTGAAGAGCCGCTGTCTACAAAGTCTTTTGAAGAGTCGCTGTCTACAAAGTCTTTTGAAGAGGAGCCGCTGTCTACAAAGTCTTTTGAAGAGGAGCCGCTGTCTACAAAGTCTTTCGAAGAGTCGCTGTCTACAACGTCTTTTGAAGAGCCTCTGTCTACAAAGTCTTTTGAAGAGTCGCTGTCTACAAAGTCTTTTGAAGAGCCGCTGTCTACAAAGTCTTTTGAGGAGCCACTGTCTACAAAGTCTTTCGAAGAGCTGCTGTCTACAAAGTCTATCGAAGAGCCGCTGTCTACAAAGTCTTTTGAAGAGCCACTGTCTACAAAGTCTTTCGAAGAGTCGCTGTCTACAACGTCTTTTGAAGAGCCTCTGTCTACAAAGTCTTTTGAAGAGTCGCTGTCTACAAAGTCTTTTGAAGAGCCGCTGTCTACAAAGTCTTTTGAGGAGCCACTGTCTACAAAGTCTTTTGAAGAGCCACTGTCTACAAAGTCTTTTGAAGAGCCACTGTCTACAAAGTCTTTCGAAGAGCCACTGTCTACAAAGTCTTTTGAAGAGTCGCTGTCTACAAAGTCTTTTGAAGAGCCGCTGTCTACAAAGTCTTTTGAGGAGCCACTGTCTACAAAGTCTTTTGAAGAGCCACTGTCTACAAAGTCTTTTGAAGAGCCACTGTCTACAAAGTCTTTTGAAGAGTCGCTGTCTACAAAGTCTTTTGAAGAGCCGCTGTCTACAAAGTCTTTTGAGGAGCCACTGTCTACAAAGTCTTTCGAAGAGCCGCTGTCTACAAAGTCTTTTGAAGAGCCGCTGTCTACAAAGTCTTTTGAAGAGCCGCTGTCTACAAAGTCTTTTGAAGAGCCCCTGTCTACAAAGTCTTTTGAAGAGCCGCTGTCTACAAAGTCTTTTGAAGAGCCGCTGTCTACAAAGTCTTTTGAAGAGCCACTGTCTACAAAGTCTTTTGAAGAGCCACTGTCTACAAAGTCTTTTGAAGAGCCGCTGTCTACAAAGTCTTTTGAAGAGCCACTGTCTACAAAGTCTTTTGAAGAGCCACTGTCTACAAAGTCTTTTGAAGAGTCGCTGTCTACAAAGTCTTTTGAAGAGCCGCTGTCTACAAAGTCTTTCGAAGAGCCACTGTCTACAAAGTCTTTCGAAGAGTCGCTGTCTACAAAGTCTTTCGAAGAGTCGCTGTCTACAAAGTCTTTTGAAGAGCCGCTGTCTACAAAGTCTTTCGAAGAGTCGCTGTCTACAAAGTCTTTTGAAGAGCCGCTGTCTACAAAGTCTTTTGAAGAGCCGCTGTCTACAAAGTCTTTCGAAGAGTCGCTGTCTACAAAGTCTTTTGAAGAGCCACTGTCTACAAAGTCTTTCGAAGAGTCGCTGTCTACAAAGTCTTTTGAAGAGCCACTGTCTACAAAGTCTTTTGAAGAGCCACTGTCTACAAAGTCTTTCGAAGAGTCGCTGTCTACAAAGTCTATCGAAGAGCCACTGTCTACAAAGTCTTTTGAAGAGCCACTGTCTACAAAGTCTTTCGAAGAGCTGCTGTCTACAAAGTCTATCGAAGAGCCACTGTCTACAAAGTCTTTTGAAGAGCCTCTGTCTACAAAGTCTTTTGAAGAGCCACTGTCTACAAAGTCTTTTGAAGAGCCACTGTCTACAAAGTCTTTTGAAGAGTCGCTGTCTACAAAGTCTTTTGAAGAGCCACTGTCTACAAAGTCTTTTGAAGAGTCGCTGTCTACAAAGTCTTTTGAAGAGCCACTGTCTACAAAGTCTTTCGAAGAGCCGCTGTCTACAAAGTCTTTTGAAGAGCCACTGTCTACAAAGTCTATCGAAGAGCCGCTGTCTACAAAGTCTTTCGAAGAGCTGCTGTCTACAAAGTCTTTCGAAGAGCCGCTGTCTACAAAGTCTTTTGAAGAGGAGCCACTGTCTACAAAGTCTTTTGAAGAGCTGCTGTCTACAAAGTCTATCGAAGAGTCGCTGTCTACAAAGTCTTTCGAAGAGCCGCTGTCTACAAAGTCTTTTGAAGAGGAGCCGCTGTCTACAAAGTCTTTTGAAGAGCCGCTGTCTACAAAGTCTTTTGAAGAGCCACTGTCTACAAAGTCTTTTGAAGAGCTGCTGTCTACAAAGTCTATCGAAGAGTCGCTGTCTACAAAGTCTTTCGAAGAGCCGCTGTCTACAAAGTCTTTTGAAGAGGAGCCACTGTCTACAAAGTCTTTTGAAGAGCTGCTGTCTACAAAGTCTATCGAAGAGTCGCTGTCTACAAAGTCTTTTGAAGAGCCGCTGTCTACAAAGTCTTTTGAAGAGTCGCTGTCTACAAAGTCTATCGAAGAGCCACTGTCTACAAAGTCTTTTGAAGAGCTGCTGTCTACAAAGTCTATCGAAGAGCCGCTGTCTACAAAGTCTTTTGAAGAGCCTCTGTCTACAAAGTCTTTTGAAGAGTCGCTGTCTACAAAGTCTTTTGAAGAGCCACTGTCTACAAAGTCTTTTGAAGAGTCGCTGTCTACAAAGTCTTTTGAAGAGCCACTGTCTACAAAGTCTTTTGAAGAGCCACTGTCTACAAAGTCTTTCGAAGAGCTGCTGTCTACAAAGTCTATCGAAGAGCCACTGTCTACAAAGTCTTTTGAAGAGCCTCTGTCTACAAAGTCTTTTGAAGAGTCGCTGTCTACAAAGTCTTTTGAAGAGCCACTGTCTACAAAGTCTTTTGAAGAGTCGCTGTCTACAAAGTCTTTTGAAGAGCCACTGTCTACAAAGTCTTTTGAAGAGCCACTGTCTACAAAGTCTTTTGAAGAGCCACTGTCTACAAAGTCTATCGAAGAGCCGCTGTCTACAAAGTCTTTCGAAGAGCTGCTGTCTACAAAGTCTTTCGAAGAGCCGCTGTCTACAAAGTCTTTTGAAGAGGAGCCACTGTCTACAAAGTCTTTCGAAGAGTCACTGTCTACAAAGTCTTTTGAAGAAGAGCCACTGTCTACAAAGTCTTTTGAAGAGCTGCTGTCTACAAAGTCTATCGAAGAGTCGCTGTCTACAAAGTCTTTCGAAGAGCCGCTGTCTACAAAGTCTTTTGAAGAGGAGCCGCTGTCTACAAAGTCTTTTGAAGAGGAGCCGCTGTCTACAAAGTCTTTTGAAGAGCCGCTGTCTACAAAGTCTTTTGAAGAGCCACTGTCTACAAAGTCTTTTGAAGAGCTGCTGTCTACAAAGTCTATCGAAGAGTCGCTGTCTACAAAGTCTTTCGAAGAGCCGCTGTCTACAAAGTCTTTTGAAGAGGAGCCACTGTCTACAAAGTCTTTTGAAGAGCCGCTGTCTACAAAGTCTTTCGAAGAGCCGCTGTCTACAAAGTCTATCGAAGAGCCGCTGTCTACAAAGTCTTTCGAAGAGCCGCTGTCTACAAAGTCTTTCGAAGAGCCGCTGTCTACAAAGTCTATCGAAGAGCCGCTGTCTACAAAGTCTATCGAAGAGCCGCTGTCTACAAAGTCTTTCGAAGAGCTGCTGTCTACAAAGTCTATCGAAGAGCCGCTGTCTACAAAGTCTTTCGAAGAGCCGCTGTCTACAAAGTCTATCGAAGAGCCGCTGTCTACAAAGTCTTTTGAAGAGCCGCTGTCTACAAAGTCTTTTGAAGAGCCACTGTCTACAAAGTCTTTTGAAGAGCCGCTGTCTACAAAGTCTTTCGAAGAGCTGCTGTCTACAAAGTCTATCGAAGAGCCACTGTCTACAAAGTCTTTCGAAGAGCCGCTGTCTACAAAGTCTTTTGAAGAGCCACTGTCTACAAAGTCTATCGAAGAGCCGCTGTCTACAAAGTCTTTCGAAGAGCTGCTGTCTACAAAGTCTTTCGAAGAGCCGCTGTCTACAAAGTCTTTTGAAGAGGAGCCACTGTCTACAAAGTCTTTCGAAGAGTCGCTGTCTACAAAGTCTTTTGAAGAAGAGCCACTGTCTACAAAGTCTTTTGAAGAGCTGCTGTCTACAAAGTCTTTTGAAGAGGAGCCGCTGTCTACAAAGTCTTTTGAAGAGCCGCTGTCTACAAAGTCTTTCGAAGAGTCGCTGTCTACAAAGTCTTTCGAAGAGCTGCTGTCTACAAAGTCTTTTGAAGAGCCTCTGTCTACAAAGTCTTTTGAAGAGCCACTGTCTACAAAGTCTTTTGAAGAGTCGCTGTCTACAAAGTCTTTTGAAGAGCCACTGTCTACAAAGTCTTTTGAAGAGCCACTGTCTACAAAGTCTTTTGAAGAGTCGCTGTCTACAAAGTCTTTTGAAGAGCCACTGTCTACAAAGTCTTTTGAAGAGCCACTGTCTACAAAGTCTTTTGAAGAGCCACTGTCTACAAAGTCTTTTGAAGAGTCGCTGTCTACAAAGTCTTTTGAAGAGCCACTGTCTACAAAGTCTTTTGAAGAGCCACTGTCTACAAAGTCTTTTGAAGAAGAGCCGCTGTCTACAAAGTCTTTCGAAGAGCTGCTGTCTACAAAGTCTTTTGAAGAGCCACTGTCTACAAAGTCTTTTGAAGAAGAGCCACTGTCTACAAAGTCTTTCGAAGAGCCGCTGTCTACAAAGTCTTTTGAAGAGGAGCCACTGTCTACAAAGTCTTTCGAAGAGTCACTGTCTACAAAGTCTTTTGAAGAAGAGCCGCTGTCTACAAAGTCTTTCGAAGAGCCGCTGTCTACAAAGTCTTTTGAAGAGGAGCCACTGTCTACAAAGTCTTTCGAAGAGCCGCTGTCTACAAAGTCTTTTGAAGAGGAGCCGCTGTCTACAAAGTCTTTTGAAGAGCCACTGTCTACAAAGTCTTTTGAAGAGCCGCTGTCTACAAAGTCTTTTGAAGAGCCGCTGTCTACAAAGTCTTTTGAAGAGCCTCTGTCTACAAAGTCTATCGAAGAGCCGCTGTCTACAAAGTCTTTCGAAGAGCTGCTGTCTACAAAGTCTATCGAAGAGCCGCTGTCTACAAAGTCTTTCGAAGAGCCGCTGTCTACAAAGTCTTTCGAAGAGCCGCTGTCTACAAAGTCTTTTGAAGAGCCACTGTCTACAAAGTCTATCGAAGAGCCGCTGTCTACAAAGTCTTTCGAAGAGCCGCTGTCTACAAAGTCTTTTGAAGAGCCACTGTCTACAAAGTCTATCGAAGAGCCACTGTCTACAAAGTCTTTTGAAGAGCCACTGTCTACAAAGTCTTTTGAAGAGCCGCTGTCTACAAAGTCTTTTGAAGAGCCGCTGTCTACAAAGTCTTTCGAAGAGCCGCTGTCTACAAAGTCTTTTGAAGAGGAGCCACTGTCTACAAAGTCTTTTGAAGAGCCACTGTCTACAAAGTCTTTTGAAGAGCCGCTGTCTACAAAGTCTTTTGAAGAGCCACTGTCTACAAAGTCTTTCGAAGAGCCGCTGTCTACAAAGTCTTTTGAAGAGGAGCCACTGTCTACAAAGTCTTTCGAAGAGTCGCTGTCTACAAAGTCTTTTGAAGAAGAGCCACTGTCTACAAAGTCTTTTGAAGAGCTGCTGTCTACAAAGTCTATCGAAGAGTCGCTGTCTACAAAGTCTTTTGAAGAGCCACTGTCTACAAAGTCTTTTGAAGAGCCGCTGTCTACAAAGTCTTTTGAAGAGGAGCCGCTGTCTACAAAGTCTTTTGAAGAGCCACTGTCTACAAAGTCTTTCGAAGAGCCACTGTCTACAAAGTCTTTTGAAGAGGAGCCACTGTCTACAAAGTCTATCGAAGAGCCACTGTCTACAAAGTCTATCGAAGAGCCGCTGTCTACAAAGTCTTTCGAAGAGCCGCTGTCTACAAAGTCTTTCGAAGAGCCACTGTCTACAAAGTCTTTTGAAGAGGAGCCACTGTCTACAAAGTCTATCGAAGAGCCACTGTCTACAAAGTCTATCGAAGAGCCGCTGTCTACAAAGTCTTTCGAAGAGCCACTGTCTACAAAGTCTTTTGAAGAGCCACTGTCTACAAAGTCTTTCGAAGAGCCACTGTCTACAAAGTCTTTTGAAGAGGAGCCACTGTCTACAAAGTCTTTTGAAGAGCCACTGTCTACAAAGTCTTTTGAAGAGCCGCTGTCTACAAAGTCTTTCGAAGAGCCACTGTCTACAAAGTCTTTTGAAGAGGAGCCACTGTCTACAAAGTCTTTTGAAGAGCCGCTGTCTACAAAGTCTTTCGAAGAGCCACTGTCTACAAAGTCTTTTGAAGAGCCGCTGTCTACAAAGTCTTTTGAAGAGCCACTGTCTACAAAGTCTTTTGAAGAGCCGCTGTCTACAAAGTCTTTTGAAGAGGAGCCACTGTCTACAAAGTCTTTTGAGGAGCCACTGTCTACAAAGTCTTTCGAAGAGCCGCTGTCTACAAAGTCTATCGAAGAGCCACTGTCTACAAAGTCTATCGAAGAGCCGCTGTCTACAAAGTCTTTCGAAGAGCCGCTGTCTACAAAGTCTATCGAAGAGCCGCTGTCTACAAAGTCTTTCGAAGAGCCGCTGTCTACAAAGTCTTTTGAAGAGGAGCCACTGTCTACAAAGTCTTTTGAAGAGCCACTGTCTACAAAGTCTTTCGAAGAGCCACTGTCTACAAAGTCTTTTGAAGAGGAGCCACTGTCTACAAAGTCTTTTGAAGAGCCACTGTCTACAAAGTCTTTTGAAGAGCCGCTGTCTACAAAGTCTTTCGAAGAGCCACTGTCTACAAAGTCTTTTGAAGAGGAGCCACTGTCTACAAAGTCTTTTGAAGAGCCGCTGTCTACAAAGTCTTTCGAAGAGCCACTGTCTACAAAGTCTTTTGAAGAGGAGCCACTGTCTACAAAGTCTTTTGAAGAGCCACTGTCTACAAAGTCTTTTGAAGAGCCGCTGTCTACAAAGTCTTTTGAAGAGCCACTGTCTACAAAGTCTTTCGAAGAGCCGCTGTCTACAAAGTCTTTTGAAGAGGAGCCACTGTCTACAAAGTCTTTCGAAGAGTCGCTGTCTACAAAGTCTTTTGAAGAAGAGCCACTGTCTACAAAGTCTTTTGAAGAGCTGCTGTCTACAAAGTCTATCGAAGAGTCGCTGTCTACAAAGTCTTTTGAAGAGCCACTGTCTACAAAGTCTTTTGAAGAGCCGCTGTCTACAAAGTCTTTTGAAGAGGAGCCGCTGTCTACAAAGTCTTTTGAAGAGCCACTGTCTACAAAGTCTTTTGAAGAGCCGCTGTCTACAAAGTCTTTTGAAGAGCCACTGTCTACAAAGTCTTTTGAAGAGCCGCTGTCTACAAAGTCTTTTGAAGAGGAGCCGCTGTCTACAAAGTCTTTTGAAGAGGAGCCACTGTCTACAAAGTCTTTTGAGGAGCCACTGTCTACAAAGTCTTTCGAAGAGCCGCTGTCTACAAAGTCTATCGAAGAGCCGCTGTCTACAAAGTCTATCGAAGAGCCGCTGTCTACAAAGTCTTTCGAAGAGCCGCTGTCTACAAAGTCTTTTGAAGAGGAGCCGCTGTCTACAAAGTCTTTTGAAGAGCCACTGTCTACAAAGTCTTTTGAAGAGCCGCTGTCTACAAAGTCTTTTGAAGAGCCACTGTCTACAAAGTCTTTTGAAGAGCCGCTGTCTACAAAGTCTTTTGAAGAGGAGCCACTGTCTACAAAGTCTTTTGAGGAGCCGCTGTCTACAAAGTCTTTTGAAGAGGAGCCACTGTCTACAAAGTCTTTCGAAGAGCCGCTGTCTACAAAGTCTATCGAAGAGCCGCTGTCTACAAAGTCTTTCGAAGAGCCGCTGTCTACAAAGTCTATCGAAGAGCCTCTGTCTACAAAGTCTTTCGAAGAGCCGCTGTCTACAAAGTCTTTTGAAGAGCTGCTGTCTACAAAGTCTATCGAAGAGCCTCTGTCTACAAAGTCTTTCGAAGAGCCGCTGTCTACAAAGTCTATCGAAGAGTCACTGTCTACAAAGTCTTTCGAAGAGCCACTGTCTACAAAGTCTTTCGAAGAGCCACTGTCTACAAAGTCTATCGAAGAGCCGCTGTCTACAAAGTCTTTCGAAGAGCTGCTGTCTACAAAGTCTATCGAAGAGCCTCTGTCTACAAAGTCTTTCGAAGAGCCGCTGTCTACAAAGTCTTTTGAAGAGGAGCCGCTGTCTACAAAGTCTTTCGAAGAGCCGCTGTCTACAAAGTCTTTCGAAGAGCTGCTGTCTACAAAGTCTTTTGAAGAGCCGCTGTCTACAAAGTCTTTTGAAGAGCCGCTGTCTACAAAGTCTTTTGAAGAGCCGCTGTCTACAAAGTCTTTTGAAGAGCCTCTGTCTACAAAGTCTTTCGAAGAGCCTCTGTCTACAAAGTCTTTCGAAGAGCCGCTGTCTACAAAGTCTTTTGAAGAGGAGCCACTGTCTACAAAGTCTTTTGAGGAGCCACTGTCTACAAAGTCTTTCGAAGAGCCGCTGTCTACAAAGTCTATCGAAGAGCCGCTGTCTACAAAGTCTTTCGAAGAGCCGCTGTCTACAAAGTCTATCGAAGAGCCGCTGTCTACAAAGTCTTTTGAAGAGGAGCCACTGTCTACAAAGTCTTTCGAAGAGCCACTGTCTACAAAGTCTTTTGAAGAGGAGCCACTGTCTACAAAGTCTTTTGAAGAGCCACTGTCTACAAAGTCTTTTGAAGAGCCGCTGTCTACAAAGTCTTTTGAAGAGGAGCCACTGTCTACAAAGTCTTTCGAAGAGCCACTGTCTACAAAGTCTTTTGAAGAGGAGCCACTGTCTACAAAGTCTTTTGAAGAGCCACTGTCTACAAAGTCTTTTGAAGAGCCGCTGTCTACAAAGTCTTTCGAAGAGCCACTGTCTACAAAGTCTTTTGAAGAGGAGCCACTGTCTACAAAGTCTTTTGAAGAGCCGCTGTCTACAAAGTCTTTCGAAGAGCCACTGTCTACAAAGTCTTTTGAAGAGCCACTGTCTACAAAGTCTTTTGAAGAGCCGCTGTCTACAAAGTCTTTTGAAGAGCCACTGTCTACAAAGTCTTTCGAAGAGCCGCTGTCTACAAAGTCTTTTGAAGAGGAGCCGCTGTCTACAAAGTCTTTTGAAGAGCCACTGTCTACAAAGTCTTTCGAAGAGTCGCTGTCTACAAAGTCTTTTGAAGAAGAGCCACTGTCTACAAAGTCTTTTGAAGAGCTGCTGTCTACAAAGTCTATCGAAGAGTCACTGTCTACAAAGTCTTTTGAAGAGGAGCCGCTGTCTACAAAGTCTTTTGAAGAGCCACTGTCTACAAAGTCTTTTGAAGAGCCGCTGTCTACAAAGTCTTTTGAAGAGCCACTGTCTACAAAGTCTTTTGAAGAGCCGCTGTCTACAAAGTCTTTTGAAGAGGAGCCACTGTCTACAAAGTCTTTTGAGGAGCCACTGTCTACAAAGTCTTTCGAAGAGCCGCTGTCTACAAAGTCTATCGAAGAGCCGCTGTCTACAAAGTCTATCGAAGAGCCGCTGTCTACAAAGTCTTTCGAATAGCCGCTGTCTACAAAGTCTTTTGAAGAGGAGCCGCTGTCTACAAAGTCTTTTGAAGAGCCACTGTCTACAAAGTCTTTTGAAGAGGAGCCGCTGTCTACAAAGTCTTTTGAAGAGCCACTGTCTACAAAGTCTTTTGAAGAGCCGCTGTCTACAAAGTCTTTTGAAGAGGAGCCACTGTCTACAAAGTCTTTTGAAGAGCCACTGTCTACAAAGTCTTTTGAAGAGCCGCTGTCTACAAAGTCTTTTGAAGAGGAGCCGCTGTCTACAAAGTCTTTTGAAGAGCCACTGTCTACAAAGTCTTTTGAAGAGCCGCTGTCTACAAAGTCTTTTGAAGAGCCACTGTCTACAAAGTCTTTTGAAGAGCCACTGTCTACAAAGTCTTTTGAAGAGCCACTGTCTACAAAGTCTTTTGAAGAGCCGCTGTCTACAAAGTCTTTTGAGGAGCCACTGTCTACAAAGTCTTTCGAAGAGCCACTGTCTACAAAGTCTTTTGAAGAGCCGCTGTCTACAAAGTCTTTTGAGGAGCCACTGTCTACAAAGTCTATCGAAGAGCCGCTGTCTACAAAGTCTTTCGAAGAGCTGCTGTCTACAAAGTCTATCGAAGAGCCTCTGTCTACAAAGTCTTTCGAAGAGCCGCTGTCTACAAAGTCTATCGAAGAGCCGCTGTCTACAAAGTCTATCGAAGAGCCTCTGTCTACAAAGTCTTTCGAAGAGCTGCTGTCTACAAAGTCTATCGAAGAGCCTCTGTCTACAAAGTCTTTCGAAGAGCTGCTGTCTACAAAGTCTATCGAAGAGCCTCTGTCTACAAAGTCTTTTGAAGAGCTGCTGTCTACAAAGTCTATCGAAGAGCCGCTGTCTACAAAGTCTATCGAAGAGCCGCTGTCTACAAAGTCTTTCGAAGAGCTGCTGTCTACAAAGTCTATCGAAGAGCCTCTGTCTACAAAGTCTTTTGAAGAGGAGCCGCTGTCTACAAAGTCTTTTGAAGAGCCACTGTCTACAAAGTCTTTTGAAGAGCCGCTGTCTACAAAGTCTTTTGAAGAGCCACTGTCTACAAAGTCTTTTGAAGAGCCGCTGTCTACAAAGTCTTTTGAAGAGGAGCCACTGTCTACAAAGTCTTTTGAGGAGCCACTGTCTACAAAGTCTTTCGAAGAGCCGCTGTCTACAAAGTCTTTCGAAGAGCTGCTGTCTACAAAGTCTATCGAAGAGCCGCTGTCTACAAAGTCTTTCGAAGAGCTGCTGTCTACAAAGTCTATCGAAGAGCCTCTGTCTACAAAGTCTATCGAAGAGCCTCTGTCTACAAAGTCTATCGAAGAGCCTCTGTCTACAAAGTCTTTCGAAGAGCCGCTGTCTACAAAGTCTTTTGAAGAGGAGCCGCTGTCTACAAAGTCTTTCGAAGAGCCGCTGTCTACAAAGTCTTTTGAAGAGCCGCTGTCTACAAAGTCTTTCGAAGAGCCACTGTCTACAAAGTCTTTCGAAGAGCCGCTGTCTACAAAGTCTTTTGAAGAGGAGCCGCTGTCTACAAAGTCTTTCGAAGAGCCGCTGTCTACAAAGTCTTTTGAAGAGCCGCTGTCTACAAAGTCTTTCGAAGAGCCACTGTCTACAAAGTCTTTTGAAGAGCCGCTGTCTACAAAGTCTTTTGAAGAGCCGCTGTCTACAAAGTCTTTTGAAGAGCCTCTGTCTACAAAGTCTTTTGAAGAGCCGCTGTCTACAAAGTCTTTTGAAGAGCCTCTGTCTACAAAGTCTTTTGAAGAGCCGCTGTCTACAAAGTCTTTTGAAGAGCCTCTGTCTACAAAGTCTATCGAAGAGCCGCTGTCTACAAAGTCTTTCGAAGAGCCGCTGTCTACAAAGTCTATCGAAGAGCCGCTGTCTACAAAGTCTTTCGAAGAGCCGCTGTCTACAAAGTCTTTTGAAGAGCCACTGTCTACAAAGTCTTTTGAAGAGCCGCTGTCTACAAAGTCTTTCGAAGAGCTGCTGTCTACAAAGTCTATCGAAGAGCCACTGTCTACAAAGTCTTTCGAAGAGCCGCTGTCTACAAAGTCTTTTGAAGAGCCACTGTCTACAAAGTCTATCGAAGAGCCGCTGTCTACAAAGTCTTTCGAAGAGCTGCTGTCTACAAAGTCTTTCGAAGAGCCGCTGTCTACAAAGTCTTTCGAAGAGCCGCTGTCTACAAAGTCTTTTGAAGAGGAGCCACTGTCTACAAAGTCTTTCGAAGAGTCGCTGTCTACAAAGTCTTTTGAAGAAGAGCCACTGTCTACAAAGTCTTTTGAAGAGCTGCTGTCTACAAAGTCTTTTGAAGAGCCGCTGTCTACAAAGTCTTTCGAAGAGCTGCTGTCTACAAAGTCTTTTGAAGAGCCTCTGTCTACAAAGTCTTTTGAAGAGCCACTGTCTACAAAGTCTTTTGAAGAGTCGCTGTCTACAAAGTCTTTTGAAGAGCCACTGTCTACAAAGTCTTTTGAAGAGCCACTGTCTACAAAGTCTTTTGAAGAGTCGCTGTCTACAAAGTCTTTTGAAGAGCCACTGTCTACAAAGTCTTTTGAAGAGCCACTGTCTACAAAGTCTTTTGAAGAGCCACTGTCTACAAAGTCTTTTGAAGAGGCGCTGTCTACAAAGTCTTTTGAAGAGCCACTGTCTACAAAGTCTTTTGAAGAGCCACTGTCTACAAAGTCTTTTGAAGAAGAGCCGCTGTCTACAAAGTCTTTCGAAGAGCTGCTGTCTACAAAGTCTTTTGAAGAGCCACTGTCTACAAAGTCTTTTGAAGAAGAGCCACTGTCTACAAAGTCTTTCGAAGAGCCGCTGTCTACAAAGTCTTTTGAAGAGGAGCCACTGTCTACAAAGTCTTTCGAAGAGTCACTGTCTACAAAGTCTTTTGAAGAAGAGCCGCTGTCTACAAAGTCTTTCGAAGAGCCGCTGTCTACAAAGTCTTTTGAAGAGGAGCCACTGTCTACAAAGTCTTTCGAAGAGCCGCTGTCTACAAAGTCTTTTGAAGAGGAGCCGCTGTCTACAAAGTCTTTTGAAGAGCCACTGTCTACAAAGTCTTTTGAAGAGCCGCTGTCTACAAAGTCTTTTGAAGAGCCGCTGTCTACAAAGTCTTTTGAAGAGCCTCTGTCTACAAAGTCTTTTGAAGAGCCTCTGTCTACAAAGTCTATCGAAGAGCCGCTGTCTACAAAGTCTTTCGAAGAGCTGCTGTCTACAAAGTCTATCGAAGAGCCGCTGTCTACAAAGTCTTTCGAAGAGCCGCTGTCTACAAAGTCTTTCGAAGAGCCACTGTCTACAAAGTCTTTTGAAGAGCCGCTGTCTACAAAGTCTATCGAAGAGCCACTGTCTACAAAGTCTTTTGAAGAGCCACTGTCTACAAAGTCTTTTGAAGAGCCGCTGTCTACAAAGTCTATCGAAGAGCCACTGTCTACAAAGTCTATCGAAGAGCCACTGTCTACAAAGTCTTTTGAAGAGCCACTGTCTACAAAGTCTTTTGAAGAGCCGCTGTCTACAAAGTCTTTTGAAGAGCCGCTGTCTACAAAGTCTTTCGAAGAGCCGCTGTCTACAAAGTCTTTTGAAGAGGAGCCACTGTCTACAAAGTCTTTTGAAGAGCCACTGTCTACAAAGTCTTTTGAAGAGCCGCTGTCTACAAAGTCTTTTGAAGAGCCACTGTCTACAAAGTCTTTCGAAGAGCCGCTGTCTACAAAGTCTTTTGAAGAGGAGCCACTGTCTACAAAGTCTTTCGAAGAGTCGCTGTCTACAAAGTCTTTTGAAGAAGAGCCACTGTCTACAAAGTCTTTTGAAGAGCTGCTGTCTACAAAGTCTATCGAAGAGTCGCTGTCTACAAAGTCTTTTGAAGAGCCACTGTCTACAAAGTCTTTTGAAGAGCCGCTGTCTACAAAGTCTTTTGAAGAGGAGCCGCTGTCTACAAAGTCTTTTGAAGAGCCACTGTCTACAAAGTCTTTCGAAGAGCCACTGTCTACAAAGTCTTTTGAAGAGGAGCCACTGTCTACAAAGTCTATCGAAGAGCCGCTGTCTACAAAGTCTTTCGAAGAGCCACTGTCTACAAAGTCTTTTGAAGAGGAGCCACTGTCTACAAAGTCTATCGAAGAGCCACTGTCTACAAAGTCTATCGAAGAGCCGCTGTCTACAAAGTCTTTCGAAGAGCCGCTGTCTACAAAGTCTTTCGAAGAGCCACTGTCTACAAAGTCTTTTGAAGAGGAGCCACTGTCTACAAAGTCTATCGAAGAGCCACTGTCTACAAAGTCTATCGAAGAGCCGCTGTCTACAAAGTCTTTCGAAGAGCCACTGTCTACAAAGTCTTTTGAAGAGCCACTGTCTACAAAGTCTTTCGAAGAGCCACTGTCTACAAAGTCTTTTGAAGAGGAGCCACTGTCTACAAAGTCTTTTGAAGAGCCACTGTCTACAAAGTCTTTTGAAGAGCCGCTGTCTACAAAGTCTTTCGAAGAGCCACTGTCTACAAAGTCTTTTGAAGAGGAGCCACTGTCTACAAAGTCTTTTGAAGAGCCGCTGTCTACAAAGTCTTTCGAAGAGCCACTGTCTACAAAGTCTTTTGAAGAGCCGCTGTCTACAAAGTCTTTTGAAGAGCCACTGTCTACAAAGTCTTTTGAAGAGCCGCTGTCTACAAAGTCTTTTGAAGAGGAGCCACTGTCTACAAAGTCTTTTGAGGAGCCACTGTCTACAAAGTCTTTCGAAGAGCCGCTGTCTACAAAGTCTATCGAAGAGCCACTGTCTACAAAGTCTATCGAAGAGCCGCTGTCTACAAAGTCTTTCGAAGAGCCGCTGTCTACAAAGTCTATCGAAGAGCCGCTGTCTACAAAGTCTTTCGAAGAGCCGCTGTCTACAAAGTCTTTTGAAGAGGAGCCACTGTCTACAAAGTCTTTTGAAGAGCCACTGTCTACAAAGTCTTTCGAAGAGCCACTGTCTACAAAGTCTTTTGAAGAGGAGCCACTGTCTACAAAGTCTTTTGAAGAGCCACTGTCTACAAAGTCTTTTGAAGAGCCGCTGTCTACAAAGTCTTTCGAAGAGCCACTGTCTACAAAGTCTTTTGAAGAGGAGCCACTGTCTACAAAGTCTTTTGAAGAGCCGCTGTCTACAAAGTCTTTCGAAGAGCCACTGTCTACAAAGTCTTTTGAAGAGGAGCCACTGTCTACAAAGTCTTTTGAAGAGCCACTGTCTACAAAGTCTTTTGAAGAGCCGCTGTCTACAAAGTCTTTTGAAGAGCCACTGTCTACAAAGTCTTTCGAAGAGCCGCTGTCTACAAAGTCTTTTGAAGAGGAGCCACTGTCTACAAAGTCTTTCGAAGAGTCGCTGTCTACAAAGTCTTTTGAAGAAGAGCCACTGTCTACAAAGTCTTTTGAAGAGCTGCTGTCTACAAAGTCTATCGAAGAGTCGCTGTCTACAAAGTCTTTTGAAGAGCCACTGTCTACAAAGTCTTTTGAAGAGCCGCTGTCTACAAAGTCTTTTGAAGAGGAGCCGCTGTCTACAAAGTCTTTTGAAGAGCCACTGTCTACAAAGTCTTTTGAAGAGCCGCTGTCTACAAAGTCTTTTGAAGAGCCACTGTCTACAAAGTCTTTTGAAGAGCCGCTGTCTACAAAGTCTTTTGAAGAGGAGCCACTGTCTACAAAGTCTTTTGAGGAGCCACTGTCTACAAAGTCTATCGAAGAGCCTCTGTCTACAAAGTCTTTTGAGGAGCCACTGTCTACAAAGTCTATCGAAGAGCCTCTGTCTACAAAGTCTTTCGAAGAGCCGCTGTCTACAAAGTCTTTTGAAGAGGAGCCGCTGTCTACAAAGTCTTTCGAAGAGCCGCTGTCTACAAAGTCTTTCGAAGAGCTGCTGTCTACAAAGTCTTTTGAAGAGCCGCTGTCTACAAAGTCTTTTGAAGAGCCGCTGTCTACAAAGTCTTTTGAAGAGCCGCTGTCTACAAAGTCTTTTGAAGAGCCTCTGTCTACAAAGTCTTTTGAAGAGCCTCTGTCTACAAAGTCTTTCGAAGAGCCTCTGTCTACAAAGTCTTTTGAAGAGCCTCTGTCTACAAAGTCTTTTGAAGAGCCTCTGTCTACAAAGTCTTTCGAAGAGCCTCTGTCTACAAAGTCTTTTGAAGAGCCGCTGTCTACAAAGTCTTTTGAAGAGCCTCTGTCTACAAAGTCTTTCGAAGAGCCTCTGTCTACAAAGTCTTTCGAAGAGCCTCTGTCTACAAAGTCTTTTGAGGAGCCACTGTCTACAAAGTCTTTCGAAGAGCCGCTGTCTACAAAGTCTATCGAAGAGCCGCTGTCTACAAAGTCTTTCGAAGAGCCGCTGTCTACAAAGTCTATCGAAGAGCCGCTGTCTACAAAGTCTTTTGAAGAGGAGCCACTGTCTACAAAGTCTTTCGAAGAGCCACTGTCTACAAAGTCTTTTGAAGAGGAGCCACTGTCTACAAAGTCTTTTGAAGAGCCACTGTCTACAAAGTCTTTTGAAGAGCCGCTGTCTACAAAGTCTTTCGAAGAGCCACTGTCTACAAAGTCTTTTGAAGAGGAGCCACTGTCTACAAAGTCTTTTGAAGAGCCGCTGTCTACAAAGTCTTTCGAAGAGCCACTGTCTACAAAGTCTTTCGAAGAGCCGCTGTCTACAAAGTCTTTCGAAGAGCCGCTGTCTACAAAGTCTTTTGAAGAGGAGCCACTGTCTACAAAGTCTTTCGAAGAGCCACTGTCTACAAAGTCTTTTGAAGAGGAGCCACTGTCTACAAAGTCTTTTGAAGAGCCACTGTCTACAAAGTCTTTTGAAGAGCCGCTGTCTACAAAGTCTTTCGAAGAGCCACTGTCTACAAAGTCTTTTGAAGAGGAGCCACTGTCTACAAAGTCTTTTGAAGAGCCGCTGTCTACAAAGTCTTTCGAAGAGCCACTGTCTACAAAGTCTTTTGAAGAGCCACTGTCTACAAAGTCTTTTGAAGAGCCGCTGTCTACAAAGTCTTTTGAAGAGCCACTGTCTACAAAGTCTTTCGAAGAGCCGCTGTCTACAAAGTCTTTTGAAGAGGAGCCGCTGTCTACAAAGTCTTTTGAAGAGCCACTGTCTACAAAGTCTTTCGAAGAGTCGCTGTCTACAAAGTCTTTTGAAGAAGAGCCACTGTCTACAAAGTCTTTTGAAGAGCTGCTGTCTACAAAGTCTATCGAAGAGTCACTGTCTACAAAGTCTTTTGAAGAGGAGCCGCTGTCTACAAAGTCTTTTGAAGAGCCACTGTCTACAAAGTCTTTTGAAGAGCCGCTGTCTACAAAGTCTTTTGAAGAGCCACTGTCTACAAAGTCTTTCGAAGAGCCGCTGTCTACAAAGTCTTTTGAAGAAGAGCCACTGTCTACAAAGTCTTTTGAAGAGCTGCTGTCTACAAAGTCTATCGAAGAGTCACTGTCTACAAAGTCTTTTGAAGAGGAGCCGCTGTCTACAAAGTCTATCGAAGAGCCGCTGTCTACAAAGTCTTTCGAAGAGCTGCTGTCTACAAAGTCTATCGAAGAGCCTCTGTCTACAAAGTCTATCGAAGAGCCTCTGTCTACAAAGTCTATCGAAGAGCCTCTGTCTACAAAGTCTTTCGAAGAGCCGCTGTCTACAAAGTCTATCGAAGAGCCTCTGTCTACAAAGTCTTTCGAAGAGCCGCTGTCTACAAAGTCTTTTGAAGAGGAGCCGCTGTCTACAAAGTCTTTCGAAGAGCCGCTGTCTACAAAGTCTTTTGAAGAGCCGCTGTCTACAAAGTCTTTCGAAGAGCCACTGTCTACAAAGTCTTTTGAAGAGCCGCTGTCTACAAAGTCTTTTGAAGAGCCGCTGTCTACAAAGTCTTTTGAAGAGCCTCTGTCTACAAAGTCTTTTGAAGAGCCGCTGTCTACAAAGTCTTTTGAAGAGCCGCTGTCTACAAAGTCTTTTGAAGAGCCGCTGTCTACAAAGTCTTTTGAAGAGCCTCTGTCTACAAAGTCTTTCGAAGAGCCGCTGTCTACAAAGTCTTTTGAAGAGGAGCCTCTGTCTACAAAGTCTTTCGAAGAGGAGCCGCTGGTCTCCGCCAAAGACCTTGGCCCGCCGGGGGTTTCCTCTGAAGACGGCCCAAAGTAGGAACCTCTTTAGGGCCGTCACGATTATGATTAACTTGACGCTTGATTAATTGTCGCTCAAATAGTTGCGTTTTTAATTGCGTTGTAGTAACATTTTGAATGAAACTTGTCTGAATTCGTAAACAAAAGCTGAACTACACGCTCAAAACGCATCACATCATGCTGCGTTTTGAGCGTGTAGTTCGGCTATTTCCACAATGTTTAGAAAATATATGAACGTTTTTCAACATGGAAACGATTATGACAATTATAACTATTATCCCAATTAATTATAACAATTATGTAATAATTGTGACGGTCCTAATTTTTCTTTTTCCTTTGCTGGATGCTGCAGTTGCTTCATGCTGTAGTTTGTGTTGGATGCTACTTGTGGCGTATACTGTTCTAACCCTAACCTGCTGCTTTTTTTCCAGGTTTTTAGACAATAGGCCTCTGTAAATCCAGGCCCTTACCTGGTCATTTGAAAAGGTCCAAAAGACCTGGTCATTTGAAAGGTCACTTTTTGGTAGGTCCCAAAGGTGACACTTTTTGGGTGTAAGGTCGGGGTGGGGGGGAACTGTGTAGTTCACACTAATCACATGACGTTGCTACATTTTAATCAAGATAATCTACGTTTTTCATTTAAAAGTTTAATATCTTGCCCGAAGAAGAACAAGAATCACATGAAGCTGCTACATTTTAATCAAGATGATCTACGTTTTTCCATTTAAAAGTTTAATTAAAATTTAATTTCTTGCCCGAAGAAGAACAAGAACAAGATCAAGAACAAGAACAAGATCCAAGAACAAGAACATCATGTCGATGTGTCCCAACATACCTGAACTGAGTCAACGAGATGTAAATTTTTAATGATAAATGTCTAACCAATGGAGCAACTGTTTTTGATTTCTCACCCACCTTTGGAGTTACATCATCGCAAGGTAGCTATACAATCCAATAGTTATACAAGTGATCAGCAGTCTGCTCAAGCATACTGTGCTGTCTGCCAGGCCCCACTTCTTTCATGTATGTTTTGAAGTGTCCAACCCCAGTACGCAGTCGGTTCAGCTAGGTCAATTTCCGGCATGGCAGATCTCCCTCCTTTGATGCCGTCTCCTGGGTCCCAGATGTAGCGGTGACAACGTGTGGGCCCATGCAGAAGACTCCCCACTCCTGCTTCCAGGATGCCTCCATCCATGCCTTTGTAGACAGGTCCTCAGGGATAGAACTGAGCATCTCTTGTTGAATGGGTGGCGGGACTTGAGTCTGTTTTGAAGGCAATGCTGTCATAGCGTTGTCATGCAGTATATATGCCAATCATGTTTCTGGGCTTTCCTTAGGGCGAGGATGTGAGGGTAGCAGCCTCTCGTTGGAGGCTGGTTGAGGCAATTCCTGCTAGGATTGGGAAGTAGAACATAGGGATGGGATTCAGGCAACCAGTTATAATCCGGAGAACATTGTTAATGGCAGCATCAACTTTGGCATGTGGGCTCCTACACCAGGCTGAGGCACAGTGTTTGGCTGCAGCAAAAACCAGGGCTTGCGTGGAGATTCGTAGTACTTTGGCAAAGGAATCCCAGGACGTACCAGCGAGACATCAGATTGGCGAGACCCTTGATGACACTTTGGCCTCTGGGTGTTGCTTAGAAGACAGTGTCCTATCCAGGTACCTTGGGGCTTGCTGGAACTCCAGGTGATTGTGGTCCATGAACACATCCAGTTCTCGTTTTGCTTTGCTGTTGTTGAGGTGATATGCTGCCAACACGGTCTTGCCAATGCTGAGCTGCAGGCGCCACCTACGAAGGTAGGCTGCTAAGATGTCCATGTGGACTTGATGGAGGTCATTTGGGGTAGAGCGGCTGAGTTGGATTTGACGGACCAGGAGTGTTGGTATAGGTAGAGGCATGGCCGAAGAGCTTTGTCCATCACTCACTTCTTGCTGAGGCCGAAGTCAAAACACAGTATTTACCTCATTGTTATAGCTGTATAAGTCTGCAGTTCACCTGCCTGGTGGCAATAGCCTGGTTGTGATGCGTAGATGTGATCAATCAGGGTGTGCTCTTTGGTCGTTCACAAATAAAGTCCCACAAAATGCCTCAAAATTGTTTAAAAAGACCACAAATGCCGCAACAAATATCTCAACTGTCACAATACATTTCAAAGAACACCACTAAAAAGTCACACAAAAAATCCACAAGTGCCACAAATATTTCCCCCAAAACATTACAATGACCACAAAATAATTCAGGAAACCTCCACAAAAATGCCACAAAAGAAAAGTCACCTTAAATAAAATAAAACAAAAAATATAATCGCAAATATGACACAAAAATGCCAAATAACAAATACACATTAAAAACATGTCACAAAACATGTCAAATGCCACAAAAATGCCAAATAACAAATACACACATTAAAAACATGTCAAATGCCACAAAAACTGTCAAATGAATGCCACAAAATGTCAAATGCCACGCAAAAAAATGCAACAACAAATTAGCTTATCTCCACTGCAACGACCAAAGAGCTTACCCTGATTGATCACATCTACGCATCACAACCAGGCAATTGCCACCAGTCAGGTGTACTGCAGACATACAGCTATCACAATGAGGTATATAGCTTACTGTGTTTTGACTTCGGCATCAGCAAGAAGTGAGTGATGTGCAAAGCTCTTCAGCCATGCCTCTCCCTATACCAACGCTCCTGTTCTGTAAAATCCAACTCAGCCACTCTACCTCAATGACCTCCATGTCCACATGGACATCTTAGCAGCCTACCTTCGTAGGTGGCGCCTGCAGCTCAGAATTGGCAAGACGGTGTTGGCAGCATATCACCTCAACAACAGCGAAGCAGAAAGGGAACCGGATGTGTTCATGGACAACAACCACCTGGAGTTCCAGCAAGCCCCAAGGTATCTGGATAGGACACTGTCTTTTAAGCAACACCCAGAGGCTAAAGTGTCATCAAGGGTCTCGCCAATCTGATGTCTCGCTGGTACGTCCTGAGATTCCTCTGCCAAGGTACTACGAATCCCCACGCAAGCCCTGGTCTTCGCTGCAGCCAAATACTGTGCCTCAGCCTGGTGTAGGAGCCCACATGCCAAAACGGTTGATGCTGCCATTTAGCGACGTTCTCCGGATCATAACTGGTTGCCTGAATCCCGCCTGAATGTTCTACTTCCCAATCCTAGCAGGAATTGCCTCAACCGGCCTCCAACGAGAGGCTGCTACCCTCACATCCTCGCCCTAAGGAAAGCCCAGAAACATGACTGGCATATCCTGCATGACAACACTATGACAGCGTCGCCTCCAAACTGACTCAAGTCCCGCCACCCATACAACAAGAGACGCTCAGTTCTATCCCTGAGGACCTGTCTACAAAGGCATGGATGGAGGCATCCTGGAAGCAGGAGTGGGAGTCTTCTGCATGGGCCCACACGTTGTCACCGCTACATCTGGGACCCAGGAGACGGCATCAAAGGAGGAAGATCTGCCACGCCGGCAATTGACCTAGCTGAACCGACTGCGTACTGGGGTTGGACACTTCAAAACATGCATGAAGAAGTGTGGCCCGGCAGACGGCACAGTATGCTTTAAGCAGACTGCTGATCACATAATCACCTCTCTGTGTGTCCTCTACAGATCACCATCGAAGGCCGGTCTCTTTGATGTGGGACCTGAGACGAGGGCGTGGCTGCACGTCATTGAGCTGGACATCTGATGATGATACACCAAAGAAGAAGACGTCCCAGTCTCATACAATTATGTAATATCTGTTTGCTTATGTTTGTAATAAATGTTTCATGTTGTCTCGTCCCAATTGTTGACCCCCCCTCCCCCCCCCACAAGGGGGGGAGGGGGGGTCCCCACTCGCGGCCTGCACCTTGTCGTGGTGAGTGGGCTTTAAACCAAGACAGGCCATTTAACCACAGTTGTAAGGTAACTAAGTACATTTACTCAAGTACTGTACTTAAAGGTAGGTTAAGTGATTTTCTTTGGTTAAAATAAGTGTTAAATAGCTCTATATTCTGATAGTACTCATTGCTATAGAGTGATTGTTCAGTAAAAGGAGTCTCCTTGTCTCTCCAGCTCTTTATAAAAATGCATTTTCGTTTCAGTTTCAATTCCAATTTTAGCCAATCAGGATAGAGAACTCAATCAGGATACAGATTAAACAAGTGAAATTGGAACCCCCCCCCCCCCCTCAATCATTTGGGGACCCCCCCTAAGGGTCCCAACCCAAAGTTGAGAACCACTGACATACTGCATGTCAACGCATTTACTTCCTCTTGTCATGAATCATGCTGGTCTCTCAGAGCTGCTCTGTAATCAGTCAGTGATGGAAGAAGTCTCAATTTGTTTACTCAAGTAAGTTTATGGAATTCTGAAATACTATGTATGCAATTATTGTCTCCGCCAGGCCGAAAGGCATGGAGAGAGAGTATGTTATGCATACACAAAATGACAGAATGACACGGACGGACGGACAACATACTCTCGCCATGCCTTCGGCCTGGTGGAGACAACAAACCAAAACAAAAGGCACTGGTCTGGTTCTCCTGGTTTTACTAAGACAGGGTTCAAATCCCTGTGGTGCCCTGCTCATGGTTTGCGTTGCATTTACATTTTCATGGTTTATATGCTCTCTATAGTTGATTGGTTACATTGTTACAGTTGGTGCCTACTGAGTTTGTCGTTTCTCACGCGACACATTTTCATCCGGCGGTGCCGGGGGGGGGGGGGCAGCACTTCTTTGGGCTCTTTCATCAGTGGCCCGGATCACTGTCGGAGAATCGTCAATTTCACTGTCTGTCGGCCGACGACGGAGGGAGGGGGGGGGGGGAGTGGGGTGACGGGAGGGGTCGTTTCAGACTGGGAGGGTTGATGCGGGGGTTCTCACTGAGGGTTGATGCGACAGTCTCTTACATAAAAACGCTAATAAATGGCTGACATTTGGGGAAAGCTAAAAACGGGCTCCGGTGTGAGAAAGCACTATACTGTTTGTTTACAGTGAGAAAGCACTATAGCTACTGTTAACAGTAAAGCCCTATAATGTTTGTTGACAGTGAGAAAGCACTATACTGTTTGTTGACAGTGAGAAAGCACTATACTGTTTGTTGACAGTGAGAAAGCACTATACTGTTTGTTTACAGTGAGAAAGCACTATACTGTTTGTTGACAGTGAGAAAGCACTATACTGTTTGTTGACAGTGGGAAAGCACTATACTGTTTGTTGACAGTGAGAAAGCACTAATACTGTTTGACAGTGAGAAAGCACTATACTGTTTGTTGACAGTGAGAAAGCACTATACTGTTTGTTGACAGTGAGAAAGCACTATACTGTTTGTTGACAGTGAGAAAACACTATACTGTTTGTTGACAGTGAGAAAGCACTATACTGTTTGTTGACAGTGAATTGATTGAATTGAATATTTTTATTAGGCAAAAAAATGTAAAACCGCACAGTTACATTTAAAATACTTTGTCTAACAGGTCCGTTCATAAAAGTCCTTGCGGACTTGTTTCCAATGAGGGCTTTGGTATTCAATTCATATACATATATAGTGGCACCACAGTTCGAATATCATTACAAAAATAACAGCAAAAAAAATATCACTGTACAAAAAAAAAAAAAAAAGAGGGGGAAAAAGATATGTACGAGAACAGGGGGGGGGGGTCTGCTGTCTAACGGGAAATGGTACTACCTCCTCCTTTGGCCACCTGAAAGGTGATTTTTTTAAAGGCTCTTTTAAATGAGCCCAGCGAACTGCATTTTGAGGGATGGAGTTAGACTATTCCAATCCTGGGTGGCAGTGCTGTAGAAGGAGAATTTGCCCATGTTTGTTTTATGGGTGGGTGGTACCAAATTGTTGTTAACGCTCCCTCTGGTATTGTGACTGTGGGTGTCGCTAACCTTTTGGAGGTATTTACTTAGATATGCGGGAATAGGGGGCATATCGGGCAAATTTGCATTTACAATTTTGAAGGCCAGTCCCATTTTTAGTTGTTTAACCCTGTCTTCCACCCTGAGCCAGCCTAGGCTGGCAAAATGGGTGGGAGAAAGGTGGGTCATGGGCCCCAATCCGAGGAGTAGCCGAATCAGTTTGTTTTGGGAGGTTTGAAGCTTAGTCTTCAGTGACACTGAGGTGTTGGAGTACCAGGAGGTGCAAGCATAGTCAAAAAGTGGTTGAATCAGGGCCCCAGAGAGGGTCCTGAGGGCCTGAGGGTTGACAAAAGAGGAAACTCTGCCCATAAATTTGGTTCTCTGGTTAACTCTTTTGACCACCCTTGTAGCCATGCTTTCACCTGTCAGGTATTTGTCAAGAATACAACCCAAATAGGTAATCTCTTCTTTGCTAGAGATAATTGTGCCATCGACTTTGACCTTGAAATCATTTACATCCATCTGTCTGAGGGAATGTTTGGTCCCAAAGAGAATGGATTCAGTTTTTCCAAGATGTAGTGACAGTTTGTTATCGGTAAGCCAAGTACGGATTTTTGAGAGTTCGGAGCTGAGCGCCTCCTCAACTTTCAACTTGTCCTCTCCCGAGATCAGGAGTGCCGAGTCATCAGCGAACAGGAACAATTTGCAGTTACAGGCAGCATTCATGTCGTTAATGTATAGAAGAAACAGTAACGGCCCTAGAATGCTACCCTGAGGAACCCCACAGCTCACCGGGAGGGATGAGGACATGGTTCCGTTGATGTCAATCACTTGTTCTCTTCCCTCCAGGTAAGACCTCATCCAGTTTAGTGATGTGCAGTCAAAACCAATCGCCCTCAGCTTATCAAGTAAAATTGAATGGTTTACAGTGTCGAACGCTTTTTGGATGTCCAACATGACCATGCCGCAGTATTTACCGCAGTCTACCTCACGTTTGATGTAGTCTGTCAGATACAGTAGGCATGTGTAAGTGGAATGGGAGGTTCTGAAGCCCGATTGGAATTCAAACAACAGTTTATGCTCGCTGAGGTAGCTGTTGATTTGTTCTTGAATTAATCGCTCTACAACCTTTGAGATGGAACAAAGGATGGAAACAGGCCTATAGTTGCCAGGTTCTAATTTTCTTCCTTTTTTATGCAGCGGGATTACTCTCGCCAACTTGAAATCCTGTGGGACGTGACACTGGCTGATGGATAGGTTTGTGATTTGGGCTACTATGGGGGCAATAGCAGTAGCTGCGTCTCTGAGGAATCTGGTGGGGATATTGTCAAGGCCGTTGGCCTTGTTTGGCTGGAGGGCGAGTAGTTTTTTCCGCACATCAGCATTTACTGGTTTGAATGAAAAGGAGTATTTTTTAGCCCCTAGTTTGACATAGTGAGCATGGATGTGGTCAGAGCCGTACAAACCTGAATGCTGAGGAAGTTTGCTTACCAACTGGGTTGCAATGGTGGTAAAAAAAAGCTGTTAAAACAGTTCGCTACCGCTTGCTTGTCGGTAATGAGCACGCCACTTTAAATAATGCAGATGTTTGTAGTTTTGGTTTGAATTTTGTTGTTGCAGCCCAATTTCTGTAGCGCTTCCCACAGCTTTTGTGGGTGGCTTTTGTTTGCCTCAATGCTTTCATTTAAGAAATTCTTTTTGGCAGTTTTGACCAATTTGTTTACTACTTTTTGTTGATTTCTGCATCTTTCAAGTAGTTGCACATTTTTGCATTTCCTGAACTCAGAGTACATTTTGTTTCTGAGTTTGATGGCATTTAGGATGTCTCCATTCATCCAGGGTTGTGTACGGGCTCTGACTCTCACCACCTTCTTGGGTGCTAGGCTATCAATAACAGACACAAAAGCAGTTTTGAAACCAGTCCAAGACTCCTCAGCCGAGGAGCCACTGAGTACATTTGACCAATCCACTTTCTCAAGAGCTGTTGTGAGAGCTTCTGATGAGTAAGTTTTCATAGCTCTGCAGCTGACCGTGCTATGACAATCAACTACAGATCTGTGAAGTTTACACGTGCAGAAAATGATCTTATGGTCGCTTAGACTGCACTCAATGACTCCACTTAAAGGAATCCTCGATTGGTCTGATGTCAAAATGAGGTCAATGATGGTCCGAGAAGTGGGGCCTACCCTCGTGATATTTTTTATCATTTGGGTGAGGCTATGCATGTCACAGAATTTACTGAAAGATTTAAATATGGCGGCGTCTTTCCGGAGTACTTCCGTATTGTAGTCGCCAATCAAAATCAATTCCGAATTTCCATGATTGCCATGTGCTCCTCTAATAAATCATAAAACTCATTTTGACCTGGGGGCCTGTAGATTGCGCAAATTAGAAAGCACTATACTGTTTGTTGACAGTGGGAAAGCACTATACTGTTTGTTGACAGTGAGAAAGCAATATACTGTTTGTTTACAGTGAGAAAGCACTATACTGTTTGTTGACAGTGAGAAAGCACTATACTGTTTGTTGACAGTGAGAAAGCACTATACTGTTTGTTGACAGTGAGAAAGCAGTATACTGTTTGTTGACAGTGAGAAAGCAGTATACTGTTTGTTGACAGTGAGAAACCAATATACTGTTTGTTGACAGTGAGAAAGCAGTATACTGTACACTATACTCCTGGAGTCTGTGTCTTTGTTCATTGTGACTTCAGTAGTCTGGTCCACAGGGATCTGCCCAAAGGGATTGTTACTAGACAGCTGTATAGAGAATTTCCCTGTCTTGAAGGCCTCATACACAGAAGGATTCTTCTCTGGGAGGTTTGTCATCTGAGCAAAGTAGGGGGACAGGTACGTGGCATAATTCAGTCTATCATAGACAAAGCACCATGGGATCATGTTCCTTATAGCATGGAGGTGCAACTCCCAGTTCCCTTCACGTGATGCACGCAGAAGACCAAGTAATAGGTCCTCTACCATGTCAATATATGACATCCAGAATGCAGAGAGCTCGCCGTTGTTGTGACGGAGGTGTTCCAGAAAGTCTTTCCACAGGGTCATCAGCTCAGTGGACTTTGCATCAGATTGCTAAAATGATGTTGGTTGAAGTCACTGTTCATGTCTTTCACATTGTCTAAGAATGATTTGATCATCCCACTCATCTCTTGAATGTTGACCTCAACCCACAGTGTGAACTCTGCACATGCAAGTCTCATCGGTGCTTCATAGATGTACTTGTGGACTCTAACAGCACAGTTATAGTGCTTACCATCAAGGACTCCATTGATGGACCCCTCTGCGACAATTCCAGCCTCTATGCATATGTCCTTTAAACCAGCATCCCGAAATCTCTTTCCTAGTATGGATAAGGCATTACATATGGTATGGAATGCCCCCATCCTGAGAACAATGTTTGAGAATCGCTCTTTGTGCTTCCAGGCAATTTCAGTGGCTTTTGCATAAAGTGCTTGATCCATGACGACCACAACTGCTTCTAGATGCAGTTCCTTCCTAATTAGCTCTGATTGGTTCAGGATTTCAAATACTGTGGTCAACTCTGTGGCTGGTGAGTTGTTGGTTGGCAGATGCCCAACAATATCTTGTGAGATTGGTTCTTGGTCCCTAGTGCCAATATTAAAGCCAGTGCCAATATTAAAGCAATCCCAAGCCAGCTTGGGATTGCCTGATTGTCTGAATCAGTTTGCCTTGCAAGTGTCCACACCAGGTTCTTCTTGCAGGCAAACAGAGCAGCTTCCTTCATTCCCTGGACACAGTGTTCCCTGGTTGGGAGAGGCTGTGGGCCCACACGTGCACCTGCTACATATACTTCCAGTGCTTGGCCCTCAATGGTGACTGATCTCTGCTTATGTTTCTCAATATGTGGAAGCTCTGCTCTTGGCAGATGTGGTTCATAGACATCGGCCTGCACCACAGTGCCATTGACTATGTGATGCACCCTTTCGAGTGAGAGTTTCCTCTAGTCTATCAATATTGTCCCATGCAAGATTGGTGAAGACATGAGGCTTGATGGAGGCTGGAAGGACAACTCTCTGGTTGGATACTGCTGCTAGCTTTTGGAGACATAGAGCAGTGTCATTCTCTTCAAGTTGGGAGTAAGACACCCCATGCCCAAACCTATTCAGTGTCTGGATTAGCTCAGTGTTACCCGTCAGTGTTTTAACTGCATAAGGAAGTAGAAGGTGCTTTGGTGGCTTATGTTGACCACAGGTCACAGCATATGTTATGTCCTTACTAATGACTGAACCAGAACAGTGACCCTCTGTGTTTGAGTCTTGCTGTCAGGATTTCCAGTAAGCAGTCCAACAAGAAGCCGTTGCAGTAGATCTGGTATGGAGATATGATCACTATCTTTCACATCGGATGAATGGAATGGCCAGGGAGGCACAGTCATCTCCTGTCTAATGATTGATCTGATATGTGATGAAGTCTGATCTATGATCTTGTTAACATTGGTTGACTCAGCCCTCCAAACTTTGAGTTCCCTCTGGAGAGTTTGATGTTCCAAGACAACATCCCTTAATGATACACTTTGTGGTACCATCAACAACCTTCTTGTTTCATCTGGAAATATATCAACTACATTGCCCAGCTCAGATTCAGGATTCCTGCGAATATTCTTCCTTGTATAATCTCGCAAGAGTGCAACTCCACCAGAAACATGACATTTTCGAGACCAAAGAAGTGACTTGTACAAATGTCTTATTGGGTATGATATCAGTTCTGATATATTTGAAAAGGTCACTATAGGCTTCCCTTTCAATCCTTTTATACAGTTCATCACCATCTGTTTCCTCATCTTTATTTTTGTACACCTGGTCCTTTTTCTTGATTCTTGTATAATCCTTATATCATGACACATGATGATGGGCCTCTGCAGCAACTATGTCTCTGCTTGTTACTGCTAGAAGGTTTGGTCAGCTCTGAGTTGTACAGCTTGTGTAAGGTTGACTCAGGCCAGGTGTGACTAGGTAAATCAGCAATACCCCATCCCCCAGTGATATTCATGTCTGATAAAATACAATATATTTAGCCTAGTTACACTTAGTTACACTTAGTTACACTATATATTTATCAAAATATTTAGGTTATGTACAAAGCAGTGGCGTACCCACTGTAGAGGCAGGACAGACGGTCGCCTGCCCAACTAAGATCTCGCCTACCCTAGAAAACCCCAAAAACCTGAAAATGTGTCATTGTGTGCTTAATGTCCTCAAAGTCACGCATCCAACAAGCTTTGAACTGAGCAGATTGGACCTTCCGTTCCAGAGATAATGACCAAAACATCTTGAAAACGGCCACTTTCGCCGGTTTTCGTTTACATTTCTTTTTGGGGGGTAATAGTGGGGGTGCAAAAAGAAAATCTCGCCTGCCCTAAATGTAATTCCTGGGGACGCCACTGGTGCAAAGTGAACCTTTGTGTTACATCTTTCATGAAAACTCAAGTACATCTTATGCCATATACAGTCACTATGTTGTCACTGCCTGTAATAGAAAAAATCACACCCAGTGTGAAGTGGGCGGTGTGGTCACAGTGGTCATCACAGTGATGGAAGTTCACTTAAAGAAAAGTAATATTGTGGACCAACCATTGTACACCCCTAACTTAAAAAGTGCATAGTCCTATGTATAGGGCTATGCAGATGTGTCATGTGTTCACTAGCCAATCACAGTCCTGAATAGTCCTGAATTGGCCACCATGGTGTACAATGGTGGCCAATCACGGTGCAGGGTTAGGGGGGTACAATGGTGGCCAATCACAGCGCAGGGTTGGGGGGGGTACAATGGTGGCCAATCACAGTGCAGCGAATGTCGATGTCCAAACCTCACATATAGGTTTGGACCTTCACCGCCCAAAAATATATACTGAACAGTACATAGTCTGAGCCTTATCCCAACCATTTTCCAAAGAGAGAGGGTCAATAATAAGAGAGAACCATCAGTTTGAAGAAGAATGCTTCATTCGCATTTTGAAAACTGTGTTTTGGCATGTGGTTATAAAAGGAGTGATAACACACAGAAAGCTACCACAGATGCAAGGCTATCACATTTTTCCTAGCACTAGGGGTGTATACCTACTCAAAAATCACTATGAGAATTATTCCCCCCAGATGATACTGATGACCCCATATTTGGGGTCCTGACTCACGGACTCATTTGGGGCGTCCTTGTTTCAAGAACATTTTAAAATAGTGAAAATAGCCGATCTACAAGCTCACAACACGTCGCATCGGAGTGTCTCTAGGTAAAAGTTGAAATATAAAAGAGTGTGAACATTGATGTGTGATTTATTGAGCCTGTAAATGAGTCAAAGAGGTAAAAGACACTGGTACGGTTCACTCCTGGCTCACTAGGACGGGGTTCAAGTCCCTGCGGTGTCCTGCTGATTGCATGTATTTATAGGCGTCACCCGGTGCCGTGCTATGAGCTTGTAGATCTGCTATTTTTGAATAGCCGACGGTAACATCTGAAATGACAGATGTTTTCCCGGTTTTAATGGATTCAAATATGTGATAAATATTTGCATAGTAGGCCTTTAAACATTGTAGGCCTTTATACATAGTAGACCTTTATACATAGTAGGCCTTTATACATAGTAGGCCTTTATACATAGAAGGCCTTTATACTTTTATGGTAGGCCTTTATACATGGTAGGCCTTTATACATGGTAGACCTTTATACATGGTAGGCCTTTATACATGGTAGACCTTTATACATGGTAGGCCTTTATACATAGTAGGCCTAAAGGCCTACTATACATAGTAGGCCTTTATACATGGTAGGCCTTTATACATAGTAGGCCTTTATACATAGTAGGCCTAAAGGCCTACTATACATGGTAGGCCTTTATACATGGTAGGCCTTTATACATAGTAGGCCTAAAGGCCTACTATACATGGTAGGCCTTTATACATGGTAGGCCTTTATACATAGTAGGCCTAAAGGCCTACTATACATGGTAGGCCTTTATACATGGTAGGCCTTTATACATAGTAGGCCTTTATACATAGTAGACCTTTATACATAGTAGGCCTTTATACATATTAGGCCTTTATACATGGTAGGCCTTTATACATGGTAGACCTTTATACATGGTAGGCCTTTATACATAGTAGGCCTAAAGGCCTACTATACATAGTAGGCCTTTATACATAGTAGGCCTTTATACATTGTAGGCCTTTATACATGGTAGGCCTTTATACATGGTAGGCCTTTAAGGCCTCATAGTAGGCCTTTATACATAGTAGGCCTTTATACATTGTAGGCCTTTATACATATTAGGCCTTTATACATATTAGGCCTTTATACATGGTAGGCCTTTATACATGGTAGGCCTTTATACATGGTAGGCCTTTATATATGGTAGACCTTTATACATAGCAGGCCTTTATACATAGTAGGCCTTTATACATAGTATGCCTTTATACATAGTAGGCCTTTATACATAGTAGGCCTTTATACATAGTAGGCCTACACTACAACTGACTGATTACTTTATATATTTATCTATTATCTATTAGTCATGCCCAGAGTATGTAATGGTTTTATTTTTTGAACCATTACCAACCTGTTACTGAACTAACACTCTATACCAATGATTACTATCACAATATAGAGCTATTTAACACTGTTACTGAACAAACACTATATAGCAATGATTACTATCACAATATAGATATATTTAACACTGTTACTGAACAAACACTCTATATCAATGATTACCATCATAATATAGAGCTATATAACACTTATTTTAACCAAATAAAATCACTTACCACTAGGGGAATACCAGACATGTTCAACATTGAACTATGTCTTTAATACACCTTAGAGCTGTTGTGTGGAAATAAGCAAAAAGTCTATGTTGCCTAGATAATTGAGGTCATGTGATCAGTGTCATATGCAGGGTGTACTTTTGGCTGAGGGGGCGGAGCTAAAAGTACATCCTGCGTATGTCACTGATCACATGACCTCAATCAATTATCCTTTTCTAGGCAACATAGAGGGGGAGGGGGGACCAATTTCTTCCAATTTTAATTTTGTCAAGGTGCACTAATGTTTTCATATTGCTGGATAATATTAATATTTTATATTGCACATGTATAATGTTTTCATGTTGAGCAGTGTTATGTATTCCTTTGTCCTCACTTGTACAAATAGCACTAGTCAAAGAACTACACTTCCTGAAAAACGGCGCTGCCCACCAGCTGCTCAAAGCCCCGGAAGATATCAAAGTAACGGCCGGAACCGGAACAAGGGCTTTGAGACAACTAGCGTCAACTTGCATCTTATGTGTGGATGCATCCTTACCGGTCTTAATGGGATAAATATAGTAAATGCATGCTTCCTGGTGTGAGGGTATATTCACAGGAAGAGACACACTTGTGAGATTCTCCTTCAAGTACCTTAACCTCCTGCAGCCCAGGTGGCTGGTCATGGTGACGGGTGACCAGGAACCGTCAACCGTGACATCCATGTCATTTTTACATTTCTTTGGCTAAATGGTAAAATCATGGAGCATTTAGGGGTTCAGTGTCTTGCTCAAGGACACTTCTACACTAACTCTGGAGGAGCCCCGGGATCGAACCGAGAACCTCACGGTTCTTATCCAGCCGCTCTATCCCTGAGCCACTGCCGCTACTCAAAAATAGTAGATCTACAAGCTCATAGCGGGAGCTTGTAGATCTGCTATTTTAGAAGAATTGTGAAAATATGTGCAACATTTTTAACTCTAATCTTTGCTTCTGGGGGTCCCTGGAACAACGTATTTTGAGATGGGGGTCCGCGGCCAAATACATATAATTTTGGGGGTCCTTGACATGAATTAAGAACCACTGATATTATAGCAACAAGTTTTTTTTTTTTAAATGTTAGGTTTTAGAAGACATTTGTAGAATCCCCAGAATAATCCCTACAAAAGATTTGAGTTACAAATGTTAGCTTTAAAAATATATATATTCAAAGATTTGCACACATTTTCATGAATAAAAAAAAAACAGATCTACAAGCTCACAAGCTTGTAGATCTGCTATTTTTTGAATAGCCAAAGAAATGTGAAAATGACACAGATGCGTTCCCGGTCTTTATGGGTTATTTAGACGAGTGGTTCTCAAACCTTTTCGTGCCAAGGACCCCCAAATTGATATATGTATGTGGCCGCGGACCCCCACCTGAAAAGATGTTGTGCCAGGGACCCCCCAGAAGCAAAGATTTGAATTACTAATGTTCGCTTTAAAGAATGTATATTCAAAGATTTGCACAAATGTTCACGATAAAAAATAATAATAGCCGCGCTATGAGCTTTTAGATCTGCTATGAGCTTTTAGATCTGCTATGAGCTTTTAGATCTGCTATTTTTGAATAGCCAAAGTATAAAAGGTTAAAGAGGTTAAGAATATTGTGACGCTACATACCAAGGACCCCTGGGGGTCCCCGGACCCCACTTTGAGAACCAATGATTTAGAGCTACTTCATCCAGAGGGGGACATGTGTTTTCCAGCTCCACCCAGCTGAGTGCTGCCCTCAGAGGACACAGTGGGTATGGGAAGCGTTCTGCTGTCACTTTACCCACAATGACCCAAAGTAGAAACTTAAAGATCTCTGTGCTGCTTACATTAACCCTTTAAGACAGACATCTGTGTCATTTTGAGATTTCTTGGGCTATTCAAAAATAGCAGATCTACAAGCTCATAGTTTTACATACTCTGGGCATTTTTCTTTTGCAATATATATATTGTTTTTTTTAAGCGAACATTTTTAACTCAAATCTTTGCTTCTGGGGGATTCTACAAATGTCTTCTAAATCTACGTTTTTTGAAAAACGTATGTTTCTATAATTAGTGGTTCTCAAACTTTCATGTCAAGGACCCCTAACATGATATTTGGCCACGGACCCACATCTCAAAATATATTGTTCCAGGGACCCCCCAGAAGCAAAGATTTGAGTTAAAAATCTGCTATACTTTTATACTTTAGTCAAAGTATAAAATAATGGTTAAAGTGGTTACACAGATGCGTTCCCGGTCTTAAATGGATCTTGGTCAATATCCTGGTCAGTATCATGTCAATATCTTGGTCAATATCTTGGTCATTATATTGGTCAGTATCATGTCAGTATCTTGGTCAGTATCATGTCAATATCTTGGTCAGTATCATGTCAATATCTTGGTCAGTATCATGTCAGTATCTTGGTCAGTATCATGTCAGTATCTTGGTCAGTATCATGTCAATATCTTGGTCAGTATCATGTCAATATCTTGGTCAGTATCATGTCAGTATCTTGGTCAGTATCATGTCAGTATCTTGGTCAGTATCATGTCAATATCTTGGTCATTATATTGGTAGGTATCATGTCAGTATCTTGGTCAGTATCATGTCAGTATCTTGGTCAGTATCATGTCAGTATCTTGGTCAGTATATTGGTCAGTATCATGTCAGTATCTTGGTCATTATATTGGTCAGTATCATGTCAGTATCTTGGTCAGTATCATGTCAGTATCTTGGTCAGTATCATGTCAGTATCTTGGTCAGTATATTGGTCAGTATCATGTCAGTATATTGGTCAGTATCATGTCAATATTTTGGTCAGTATCATGTCAATATCTTGGTCATTATATTGGTCAGTATCATGTCAGTATCTTGGTCAGTATATTGGTCAGTATCATGTCAGTATCTTGGTCAGTATATTGGTCAGTATCATGTCAATATCTTGGTCAGTATTATGTCAGTATCTTGGTCAGTATCATGTCAGTATCTTGGTCAGTATCATGTCAATATCTTGGTCATTATATTGGTCAGTATCATGTCAGTATCTTGGTCAGTATCATGTCAGTATCTTGGTCAGTATCTTGGTCAGTATCTTGGTCATTATATTGGTCAGTATCATGTCAGTATCTTGGTCAGTATCATGTCAGTATCTTGGTCAGTATATTGGTCAGTATCATGTCAGTATCTTGGTCAGTATCATGTCAGTATCTTGGTCAGTATCATGTCAGTATCTTGGTCAGTATATTGGTCAGTATCATGTCAGTATATTGGTCAGTATCATGTCAATATCTTGGTCAGTATCATGTCAGTATCTTGGTCAGTATCATGTCAATATCTTGGTCATTATATTGGTCAGTATCATGTCAGTATCTTGGTCAGTATCATGTCAGTATCTTGGTCAGTATCATGTCAGTATCTTGGTCAGTATATTGGTCAGTATCATGTCAGTATATTGGTCAGTATCATGTCAATATTTTGGTCAGTATCATGTCAATATCTTGGTCATTATATTGGTCAGTATCATGTCAGTATCTTGGTCAGTATATTGGTCAGTATCATGTCAGTATCTTGGTCAGTATATTGGTCAGTATTATGTCAGTATCTTGGTCAGTATCATGTCAGTATCTTGGTCAGTATCATGTCAATATCTTGGTCATTATATTGGTCAGTATCATGTCAGTATCTTGGTCAGTATCATGTCAGTATCTTGGTCAGTATCATGTCAGTATCTTGGTCAGTATCTTGGTCATTATATTGGTCAGTATCATGTCAGTATCTTGGTCAGTATCATGTCAGTATCTTGGTCAGTATATTGGTCAGTATCATGTCAGTATCTTGGTCAGTATCATGTCAGTATCTTGGTCAGTATCTTGGTCAGTATATTGGTCAGTATATTGGTCAGTATCATGTCAGTATATTGGTCAGTATCATGTCAATATCTTGGTCAGTATCATGTCAGTATCTTGGTCAGTATCATGTCAGTATCTTGGTCAGTATCATGTCAATATCTTGGTCATTATATTGGTCAGTATCATGTCAGTATCTTGGTCAGTATCATGTCAGTATCTTGGTCAGTATATTGGTCAGTATCATGTCAGTATCTTGGTCAGTATCATGTCAGTATCTTGGTCAGTATCATGTCAGTATCATGTCAGTATCTTGGTCAGTATCTTGGTCAGTATCTTGGTCAGTATCATGTCAGTATCTTGGTCAGTATCATGTCAGTATCTTGGTCAGTATCTTGGTCAGTATCATGTCAGTATCATGTCAGTATCTTGGTCAGTATATTGGTCAGTATCATGTCAGTATCTTGGTCAGTATCATGTCAGTATCTTGGTCAGTATATTGGTCAGTATCATGTCAGTATCTTGGTCAGTATCATGTCAGTATCTTGGTCAGTATCATGTCAGTATCATGTCAGTATCTTGGTCAGTATCTTGGTCAGTATCATGTCAGTATCTTGGTCAGTATCATGTCAGTATCTTGGTCAGTATCTTGGTCAGTATCATGTCAGTATCATGTCAGTATCTTGGTCAGTATCTTGGTCAGTATCATGTCAGTATCATGTCAGTATCATGTCAGTATCTTGGTCAGTATATTGGTCAGTATCATGTCAGTATCATGTCAGTATCATGGTCAGTATCTTGGTCAGTATCATGTCAGTAATCTTGGTCAGTATCTTGGTCAGTATCTTGGTCAGTATCATGTCAGTATCTTGGTCAGTATCATGTCAGTATCATGTCAGTATCTTGGTCAGTATATTGGTCAGTATCATGTCAGTATCATGTCAGTATCTTGGTCAGTATATTGGTCAGTATCATGTCAGTATCACAACACAAATTAACAAACATGAATTATTTACAAATGAATAATTACACTTTTAACTATACGATAAATAATCCTTATTAACCTTTTAATACACCATTTTAATATATTCCCCTTTTTAACCATTAATTTGCATCTCTATTTTATTTAATATGTAAATTATAACCATCCAGGTACTTTTAACTACATTACTTACAACAAACCATTAGTGTCTTAAGACACTCAGACCAAATTGTTTTCATGTCACAAAATAAGCAGAATGACCCTTTAATGTCTCACTATGCTGCTGCCTCACTAACCAGGGCTAGCTAGCAAGCTAGCTTAGAGCGGGGTCATACCTATGTTCCCCGGGTTCTATGTTCCCCACTAAGGTTATGGTTAGGGTTAGGTTTAGGTTAGGCAGGGGTTGACACTAACGCCTGCCCGACTGCCCGGGGCAGGTAAATAAAATGGTCGGGCAGGAGAAGTTTGCTCTTGAACTGCCCGACGGGGCAAGTGCGCATTTTGAGTGGGGATGCAACGAGATATCTGTCTTTAGACAGTGATTGTGGCCAGAGCGCTCCCCCTACCCCTCTCCTTCTCTCCCAAGTCCCTCCCTCCCCCACACAGGCACACACGCACTGAACCTGCGGCTTGAGCTCCAGCGAAAACAGCTAATCTACAAGCTCACATATTGCTGAAGAGTGAAGACACAGGCACGCAACTTTTCGTTATAAATCACTCGTTGCAAATCACGTTTGGAATCAAGCGTGATCGCAATAAGTTTGTCTGTTTGTGAGAACGTGGAGTGGACACAGTGTTGCCATATTGTGTGAGAGAAATGAGCTACCACGTCTAGGAAAACAAGACCAAAAGAAGCAATTCAGGCCACATGAGCACTTTAAATCTATTCATCAGCTATTTGAAAATAGCCGATGTACAAGCTTAGCGATGTGACGCGTTGTGAGCTTGTAGATCGGCTATCTGCAACCACCAATTTTTTTTTACAACTTTACAGAAAAGTAAGACGCTTATAATAAGCTGACATGGCAACACTGGGAGCGGATGATATCTATGGAGAAGAACGACTTCTTTAGTCATGAGAGAGAGACATGAGTTTTCTCCAGCCCCCCAAAACAGGCCAGCAGCCTGGGAAAAAAGTTAAAAATACGAAGGACACAGATGGAACGGACGGTAGAAAGAGTAAATATGAATCCTTACGGCGTCAGCGTAAGTTTGTTGAGGAGTGGAACGTCGAGTTTCCATGGCTGCTGCAGCACAACACAGAACAACAGGGTGACGTCCTACTTTGCAAAGTATGCCGTGACTTTCCTACCATTTCTGACCGGTGAGTTCAGTTCAGTCTATCGGTAAACATGGCATGATAATGACGATTAAACGGCTAAATATATTTATTGGTAATATATTGTGTTTTCAGAACGTCGTCGCTGTTTACTGGGTGCCAGTCATTCAGACACTCGACTCTCAAATCTCACGCTGAAAGTAAGCGCCATGGACTGTGTGAAAGTGCTCAACAAAGGGCAAGCCAGGGACGTGAAGCACCGATGCCTCTCGTAATGAGGGGTGTCCTCCGGATGGAAGAGCAACTACGCCATAAAATGGTCAACACAATGCATGTTGCTTATTATGTCGCCAAGAGAGAGCAGCCGTTCACAGAATTCCCCCACCTCCGTGCCCTGGTTGCCAGAACAGGGGGCCAGGTCTCTCAATGCTATAATAGCAATAATGCTTGTAAAAGGTAAATTGATTTAACAATGCTTACCACAATGCTTGTTTCAGCTGTTTTGTGGTATAAATACATATTTAACAGCATATCGAAAACTAAAATGTACCATAGATTGGTTAAAATGTTTTATTCATTAAAATAATAGCTCAGATATGTTGCAAGCTGTAACTGAATCAGAATTTGTATTGTCATATCACACGTTTACAGGTGTAAAACAGTGGGTGAAATTATTTTTCTGTGCACGCTCCATCGTTTTGATTGTGCCTGCTTTATCACCTCTGCTGCAAATATTGTCACTGCCCTGATAGCTTAAGTAAAAAATATAAATCGGTAAATGTTAATTAAAACTGAACTTTAATCCATGTAGATTCCTTGGAGGAATTTATGAGCTGGAACAGGAGAAGCTGATAAAGACCATCCTCAAGGCAAACTATCTGTCAATTATGATTGATGGTGCCACAGATACAGCAAAGATCGAAAATGAAGTGGTTTATGTCAGGTACTTGGCTGAAGGGGGCCCCCAGAATGCTTTCTTGGGGATCCAAGCAGTGAAACATGCTCACGCAGAGGGTGTCTTGGAGGCTGTGGAAACCTGTGAGTATTTGATTTGCTTTTGTAAAGCAGCTTTATGTGAATGTTATTGTTTATGCTAAATTAAGTCATAAGGACTAAATACAAATTATGTGCTTCTTGTATTATAGGCATGGAAGGGGCTGGTTTGAAAGACTGGAAAGCCAGACTGGTGGGGTTTGGCAGTGATGGGGCTGCAGTGAACCTGGGGTCCAAGTCGGGAGTGGCAGCCCGTCTCAGACAGGATGTGGAACATTTGGTTTCCATACATTGCATAGCACATAGACTGGAGCTGGGTGTAGTGGGGGCTATTCGTAACAACCCAAAGATGACCAACCTGCAGGAGATGCTGGTTCATTTGTATGATCAGTACCACTATTCCCCAAAAGCAATAAGAGAGCTCTACAATATTGCTGAGGCACTGGAGGAAAAGGTCCTAAGGCCCACTACTCTCCGTGGTGCTCGCTGGCTGCCATACGTGCACCGTGCGACAAAGGTATTAATTGTTATGCTTATAATTATGTCTAAAAGTTATTTGGCAAACAAATTTCAACTCAAATGGCAGATATACACATCTCTTATTAACTATTGTTTCAGATTGTGTGTGACAGCTATCCAGTGTTGGTTGCCCACTTTGAGGATATGGCCAGTCCTGACCGCCACCCAAAGCCATCTGCTTCAGTTGCTGGACGAGCAAAGAAAGTTCTCTCCTTCCTCCTAGACCATGAAAATGTCATGTTCATGCACTTCATGTGTGATGTCATGAACCACCTCTCTGAATTGAGCCAGTCTTTTCAAAAAGACAACCTGACCGTCTGCCAAGCACTGCACAGTCAAGAGAGGTATGTTTAAATCTATACCTACTTACAGGTTAACTGAAAGTTGTCACAAGTGCCCTAACCACTGGAACACAGGCAGCCATCCAGAATTACATTTATTTGGTCTCTTTTTCCCCATGAGGTGCTTTCTTGAGCTGGTGAAGCTCAAAGACTCCATAGGCCCGGAGATGACAAAAGTGGCCCAGGATGTAGAGCAGACGGGGACCTACAAATTGGTGAAACTTAAGAACCAGAAGCCCACAACCCTTCTGGAGACGAGAGAGAAAGTCATAGGTAGGCCTGTCATGATTATTACATAATCGCCTTATTTGTATATTTAGGTTATTTTTCATATCTGCTCTATTGTTGCTTAAGAAACAAAATAATACATTAATAAATCAGTATTTTTAACTAGTATAGCTGGGTAGTATACTACCTGTGAACAGCAAAAAGAGCACTAATACAACTCTGCACTACCCTTAACAGACTCCATCATCGATCACCTAGAGGAAAGATTGAGGGACCTTCAGGATGACAGTGTGGTGGCACTGTTTGGGGTGCTGGATCCTTCTCACTGGCCCACCTCCAGAGATGACCTTGCAGTCTATGGCCAGGAGGAGTACAGCAAGATGGTACAGCATTACAGCAAGCTGCTAGAGAGAGCTGGGATCAGCAGTGAGGTGATGCAAGCCGACTTCGCTCTCTACAAAAGCTATGCCAGGAGACGGACTGCCTGTACCATGAGTGAGATCTTCTTGGGCATCCTGCAGTGTGGTATGTTGAACTTTATCATTACTGTAACAAGAAGTCATGATTGACACATTCATATTAATAATGCTAAATACTAAAGATTTGATTTTATATATATTTCTTTCTTTCTTTTCTTTTTTTTACATATAGAGGATAAGAAGGCTGGATTCAAAGGACTAGCTCATCTCATGGAGACATATCTAATACTTCCTGTGAGCACTGCAGGATGTGAAAGGGGATTCTCCTCGATGAAGAGGATCAAATCTGAGCATCGTTCCTCTTTGGCCAACTCACAGCTCCAGAAGCTGATGTATCTGAGCATCATGGGTCCACATGAGGATGCCTTTGATGCAAATGTTGCAGTTGAGAGATGGTGGGTCTCGTCCAAGCGTAAAAGACGACCTACACCACTTGCAAGAAGTCGACCAGGCCAGGCAGCAGAAAACGAAGCTGTGGTACTAGAGTTGTCAGAGGAGGAAGAGGAAGAGGAGTACTAGACTTTGTGCATAATTGTACTGTAGTTCCCTTTTCCAAAAGGTGGCATAAACATTTCCTGTTCCGGGTCAGTTTCCCAGAACTTTGATTGTTCAGTAGTAGATTTGAGCCAATCAAAGTTTTGGGACACTGACTCCAAACAGGAAATGTTCATGCCACCTTCTGGAAAAGGGAACTACAGTTATGCTACTGTACATAAGCACCTTCAGTCTGTTCAAAAAACTGTAACAGTTAGCACCTTCAGTCTGTTCAAAAAACTGTAACAGTAAGCACCTTCAGTCTGTTCAAAAAACTGTAACAGTAAGCACCTTCAGTCTGTTCAAAAAACTGTAACAGTAAGCACCTTCAGTCTGTTCAAAAAACTGTAACAGTAAGCACCTTCAGTCTGTTCAAAAAACTGTAACAGTAAGTACCTTCAGTCTGTTCAAAATACTGTAGCAGTAAGTAATACTGTACAACTACTGTAAAAGTAAGTAAAGGTTAGACTGTTTAACAAATTAATACTTTTAAGGCTGCTCATGTTTTAACAGAAAAATGACTGCTCAGACATTCATCCAAAGTGATGTAAAATGTGTTAGTTTACTGGGATTGAACCCACTACCTCAGTATTAAGCATGTTCTCAATGATGCACTATCTAGAGCTACCTCATGTTTTTATTTAAGTGGTTAAAATAAAATGCTAGTATTTACATCTGTGTGTCATGACTTGATTGTTTACTGTATTGTATTCAAGTGACTTAAACAAAAACGTTAATATTTTTAAACTGGGAAAGGAAACGCTTAAAAACATGCAAGAAGAAAGTTAAGAAATGAGTTAAAATGAACAGTAATTAAAATGTTACGATATTTTTTGGGGCAAGTGGCCATGACCTGTGGGCAAGTAGAACATGACCTGCACTTGCCCGACGGGCAAGTGCCTCTGAGACCTTAGTGTCAACCCCTGGGTTAGGTCCTATATTCCCCGCTCTCCCTAGGAAACGGGGAACATAGGACCCGGGGAACATAGGTACGGTCCCCTTAGAGCTTAGCATCTTGGTTAGCATTAAACGTCTTCATAAACATCACTACAACCATACAGTGTTGACACTAAAGTACGTTTAAAACATTAACACAACATTAACACACTGGTTGGTTTTTATCAAGTATCTGGACTCAAACAAGCAAATAGTGAAGTTTACAGAACAGCAAGCAGTTCCAGAATATATAGAGTGTAGGAGTGTATTGCGCCCTCCAGTGGGAACAACATGCAACTACACCTCTAAATCACACATCTCTAGTAGCCTTATAAATGGTGCGTTTATATAGCGCTTTTATCCAAAGCGCTTTACATTGATTGTGCCATTAACCCATTCACACACACATTCATACACCGATGGCGGAGGAAACCATGCAAGGCACCAACCTGCTCATCAGGAGTAATTAGGGGTTCAGTGTCTTGCTCAAGGACACTTCGACACTAACTCTAGGGGAGCGCCCCAGCCCGGGATCGAACTGGGAACCTTGCGGTTTTCCAGTTCACTCTACCCGGCCACTCTACCCCTGAGCCACTGCCGCCCCTTATCTTATCTTATGACTCATAGGGTTTACACTAACATACATTATGTTACACATAGCAATGATTACCAGTGGTGGAAAGTAACTAAGTACATTTACTCAAGTACTGCACTTAAGTACAATTTTGAAGTACTTTTACTTTACTGGAGTATATCCTACTCGTGCCGTTTGCATTTCTGTCTAATAAAGTATCCAATCAATGCCTTGTTCAGCAAACAGGTCATAGAACATACACTCTGTAGCATGGAGATGAACAGGTCATAGAACATACACTCTGTAGCATGGAGATGAACAGGTCATAGAACATACACTCTATAGCATGGAGATGGAGGGTTTGAACATACTCAGTTCCATGGGGGGGATATCCCCCCCACTTTTGGGATGAAGAATAAAGAAAAAGAAAAAAAACTCAGACTTCTACACTTCATGGAGTACATATTTTTTTTGTGAATTAACCGAATAACACCCAAAAAAGAAAGAAAAAAAAAATAACTCAAATTTTCAGCTCGCGTGCGTCCTTGGTAGAGGGCGCAGCGGAGTACCTAAAAGATGTTTTCCTTCCTGTGAAATATTTAACATTTTGGCCAAACAGTGTATTTTAGACGTGAGGTGGGGGGGGCTCAGAGTGTTCCCACTTCAACTCCATAAAACCCTCTTTGTTTAGGTGAGTAGAGAAAGTGTATGTTTTATTTTTTACTAGACGAGAGGCTAAGCAGCCTGTGGTGTGAGCACCACCGTGTGAGCACTGTGGTGTGAGCACAAAGACTCCAAAGTCCCAGCCTTAAGGAGAACTCCTTCTAGGCTATGGACCAGAGCTACATGCTATATATCAGTGCTTCTCTAACTGTTTCATGTCAAGGCCCTCCAAATGAATGTATGGTGTGCATTTGGCCACGGACCCCCAGAAGAGAAGATGTATGCTAAGAAATTAAAAAGATTATTCAAAATGTTCCAAACATTTTCGAGATTTTTCAAAAATATCAGATCTACAAGCTGGCAGTGTGGCTGTATGTCTGATATTATTTAATAGCCAAAGTATAACATATGGATAAAGTGGTTAAATTCATTGTGGGGACCCCTTGGAACCTCCCCAAGGACCCCTGGGGGTCCCCGGACCCCACTTTGAGAACCAATGCTATAAATAATACATCATGTGTCCATAGATACTGCTTATAAATAGACAATTTATTCAAATATGTAAATCATCTCATTATATATGCATGAGTCAAACATGTATGAAGCATAACATTGCTATAAGAATCACATATTATATTGTTATTAAACTGTTTGTCCAAAACCCTTTATTTATTATTATCATTTTACTCAAGCAAATTGAGAATAGATGGACTGTTACTGTAACAGAGTATAGGTTTATATTATCACTACTTATACTTAAATAAAACATTTATAATTTATTTGTAATAGGTAGATAGAGAGAACACACACCTCCAGATACACACACACACACACACACACACACACACACACACACACACACACACACACACACACACACACACACACACACACACCTGCATGGTAAGAATACATGGTAAATGGTGCATTTGTATAGCACTTTTATCCAATGCGCTTTACATAGATTGTGCATTACATTCACACACACACACACACACACACACACACACACACACACACACACACACACACACACACACACACACACACACACACACACACACACACACACACACACACACACACACACATTCACATGGAGGAGGAAACCATGCAAGGCACCAAGCTGCTCATCAGGAGCAATTAGGGGTTCAGTGTCTTGCTCAAGGACACTTCCACACTAACTCTGGGGGAGCCCCCCAGCCCGGGATCGAACTGGGAACCTTGCAGTTTCCAGCTCACTCTACCCCTGAGCCACTGCCGCCCCATTAGAAGGTTTCTATAGAAGGCTTTACTCTTCCCACCACTGACTGAAACACTGCTTCCCCTGTCCTCCATTCTGTCCTCCATTCTGTCCTCCATCCTGTCCTCCATCCTGTCCTCCATTCTGTCCTCCATTCTGTCCTCCATCCTGTCCTCCATCCTGTCCTCCATTCTGTCCTCCATTCTGTCCTCCATTCTGTCCTTCATTCTGTCCTCCATTCTGTCCTCCATTCTGTCCTCCATCCTGTCCTTCATTCTGTCCTCCATTCTGTCCTCCATCCTGTCCTCCATCCTGTCCTCCATCCTGTCCTCCATTCTGTCCTCCATTCTGTCCTCCATTCTGTCCTCCATTCTGTCCTCCATCCTGTCCTCCATTCTGTCCTCCATCCTGTCCTCCATTCTGTCCTCCATTCTGTCCTCCATTCTGTCCTTCATTCTGTCCTCCATTCTGTCCTCCATCCTGTCCTCCATTCTGTCCTCCATTCTGTCCTCCATCCTGTCCTCCATCCTGTCCTCCATTCTGTCCTCCATTCTGTCCTCCATTCTGTCCTCCATCCTGTCCTCCATTCTGTCCTCCATTCTGTCCTCCATCCTGTCCTCCATTCTGTCCTCCATTCTGTCCTCCATCCTGTCCTCCATCCTGTCCTCCATTCTGTCCTCCATTCTGTCCTCCATCCTGTCCTCCATCCTGTCCTCCATTCTGTCCTCCATTCTGTCCTCCATTCTGTCCTCCATCCTGTCCTCCATTCTGTCCTCCATCCTGTCCTCCATTCTGTCCTCCATCCTGTCCTCCATTCTGTCCTCCATTCTGTCCTCCATCCTGTCCTCCATTCTGTCCTCCATTCTGTCCTCCATTCTGTCCTCCATTCTGTCCTCCATCCTGTCCTCCATCCTGTCCTCCATTCTGTCCTCCATTCTGTCCTCCATTCTGCCTCCATTCTGTCCTCCATTCTGTCCTCCATTCTGTCCTCCATTCTGTCCTCCATCCTGTCCTCCATCCTGTCCTCCATTCTGTCCTCCATTCTGTCCTCCATTCTGTCCTCCATCCTGTCCTCCATTCTGTCCTCCATTCTGTCCTCCATTCTGTCCTCCATTCTGTCCTCCATTCTGTCCTCCATCCTGTCCTCCATTCTGTCCTCCATTCTGTCCTCCATTCTGTCCTCCATCCTGTCCTCCATTCTGTCCTCCATTCTGTCCTCCATTCTGTCCTCCATTCTGTCCTCCATCCTGTCCTCCATCCTGTCCTCCATTCTGTCCTCCATTCTGTCCTCCATTCTGTCCTTCATTCTGTCCTCCATTCTGTCCTCCATTCTGTCCTCCATCCTGTCCTTCATTCTGTCCTCCATTCTGTCCTCCATCCTGTCCTCCATCCTGTCCTCCATCCTGTCCTCCATTCTGTCCTCCATTCTGTCCTCCATTCTGTCCTCCATTCTGTCCTCCATCCTGTCCTCCATTCTGTCCTCCATCCTGTCCTCCATTCTGTCCTCCATTCTGTCCTCCATTCTGTCCTTCATTCTGTCCTCCATTCTGTCCTCCATCCTGTCCTCCATTCTGTCCTCCATTCTGTCCTCCATCCTGTCCTCCATCCTGTCCTCCATTCTGTCCTCCATTCTGTCCTCCATTCTGTCCTCCATCCTGTCCTCCATTCTGTCCTCCATTCTGTCCTCCATCCTGTCCTCCATTCTGTCCTCCATTCTGTCCTCCATCCTGTCCTCCATCCTGTCCTCCATTCTGTCCTCCATTCTGTCCTCCATCCTGTCCTCCATCCTGTCCTCCATTCTGTCCTCCATTCTGTCCTCCATTCTGTCCTCCATCCTGTCCTCCATTCTGTCCTCCATCCTGTCCTCCATTCTGTCCTCCATCCTGTCCTCCATTCTGTCCTCCATTCTGTCCTCCATCCTGTCCTCCATTCTGTCCTCCATTCTGTCCTCCATTCTGTCCTCCATTCTGTCCTCCATCCTGTCCTCCATCCTGTCCTCCATTCTGTCCTCCATTCTGTCCTCCATTCTGTCCTCCATTCTGCCTCCATTCTGTCCTCCATTCTGTCCTCCATTCTGTCCTCCATTCTGTCCTCCATCCTGTCCTCCATCCTGTCCTCCATTCTGTCCTCCATTCTGTCCTCCATTCTGTCCTCCATCCTGTCCTCCATTCTGTCCTCCATTCTGTCCTCCATTCTGTCCTCCATTCTGTCCTCCATTCTGTCCTCCACACTAGACTTCAAGCCCACTCCCCCAAAATAAAGACCCCAGTTTGTCAGTGAAAGGCCCATCAGAGAGGGGGGGGGGGGCCGGGGGGGTATCCGGTATTTGAGGGCAGCCGGCCTCCTCCCACCACCATGGACAATCACACTCTTTGTACTGAGCTGCTGCCCACCGCTAAACACACCTGATCCTGTTACACCACAGCATGGTAGAGAGACACTGAGAGAGAGAGAGAGAGAGAGAGAGGGGGAGGGAGAGAGAGAGAGAGAGAGAGAGAGACTGATGTGTTCATTCAGTCTCTAGAAGGTGGTGGTACATGGTGACACTTTGGTTTTGTTGGGGATAACGTGTGTTTTTAATGACAGAACATGAGGATCTGTTGGATTTACAAACTGTGGATTTACCTACAAGATGGTTTCTATAATCTGGATGGATTCACATCAGACTGGAAGGAGTGTGTGTGGATGGATGGACCCCCATGGACCCCCATGGACCCCCGTGGACCCCCATGGACCCCCATGATGCCACCATGCAGCACAGATCTGTTCAAAAGGTAGGAGAATCTGTCACGAGCATCAAGGTGACATCCAGGGTTGCCATGTCCGCTTATTATGAGCCACTTCAGGCTTGTTTTTCTGTAAAGGTGCTTGTAAATATGGGTAGTCAGTCATACAGTTATTTAGGGAGCTATAGGTTCTTAAGTGTAGTTGCTTATTTGGGCTTCCATGTTAATGTTGTTTAGACCAGTGGTTATAAAATATCAATGTCACCCCCCCCCCCACATTTTTCACTTTACTTCCCTCAAGATTGTTTTGAAAATAACAGATCTACAAGCTCACAAAGCGTCATCTATTTTCAAACATAGCTGATGGATACAGATTTACATTTTCTCATGTGGTCGCTTCTTAATCAGGCTTGTTTTCACAGACCTGGTTGCTTATTTCTCTCACACAATCTGGCAACAGTGCTGACATCAGCTTGACATCATGTGACGCCAGAGCACCGAAACCTCATCTATTATTATTATTATTAATTGATCTACAAGTTCGCGGTGAGCTTGTAGATCTGCTATTTTTTGCTCCATTAACACATTTTGCTTTGGACCCCCTTGGAACACCCCCCCCCCCCCAGGACCCCACTTTGAGAACCAATGGTTTAGTATAGCACACACACACACACACGCGCGCACACACGCACACGCGCACACGCACACGCACACGCGCACACACACACACACACACACACTAAAAGGGTCCATTTGGTTCCATGTGTACACTCTCAGAGTTACAGACCTGTAAGGGTCCATTTGGTTCCCCCTCCCTGGACCCCACTCTGAGACCCACTAGACTGTTGTTTGACTTTCCATGTGAATTATTTAACCCCTCCATCTCTCCTTGTCTTGTTAGTTCATCTCAGTGTGATCTACTATGAGAGTGACCACACTAGCATAGACTTCCATTGTAAGAATGGAATGCAGAAATGCTCTCTCTCTCTATGGGTCTGCTTCATCTGTTCTTGTCTGATCTCATCTCACCACAAAGCAGGTCGCTGTATGGGCTGTAGTTCCAAACATTGGAACTTCCTCATTGAGACAGACAGAGCATTTCCCCATTCCATTCGTACAATGGGAGTCTATGCTAATGTCATAACTCTCATAGTATATCTCACTGGTTCTATGTCTCTCATCTCTTATTTAAAAACTCTTTTACCCAGAGTTACAGACCTGTATGCCCAAGGACCCCTTATAGCTGAGAGAGAGATGAAGCAGGGACCCCTTATAGCTGAGAGAGAGATGAAGCAGGGACCCCTTATAGCTGAGAGAGAGATGAAGCAGGGACCCCTTATAGCTGAGAGACAGATGAAGCAGGGACCCCTTATAGCTGAGAGACAGATGAAGCAGGGACCCCTTATAGCTGAGAGACAGATGAAGCAGGGACCCCTTATAGCTGAGATAGGGATGAAGCAGGGACCCCTTAGCTGAGAGAGAGATGAAGCAGGGACCCCTTAGCTGAGAGAGGGATGAAGCAGGGACCCCTTAGCTGAGAGAGAGATGAAACAGGGACCCCTTAGCTGAGAGAGGGATGAAGCAGGGACCCCTTAGCTGAGAGACAGATGAAGCATGGACCCCTTAGCTGAGAGAGGGATGAAGCAGGGACCCCTTAGCTGAGAGACAGATGAAGCATGGACCCCTTAGCTGAGAGAGAGATGAAGCAGGGACCCCTTAGCTGAGAGACAGATAAAGCAGGGACCCCTTAGCTGAGAGAGAGAGATGAAGCAGGGACCCCTTAGCTAGGGTGACCATATTCTGAATTCCCCAAAAGAGGACACTGCAGGCTATTTAACTATTTTACTCATTCAATTCTGAACCGATTTTTAAAGCAGCAGGAAGCAGGGACCCCCACTACAGTGTGTTGACATTAGCTTGTCTTGGCAGTATTCCACAGACTTTTTAAGTGCCTCCAAGTTGAAACATTGTGTTTTAACATTATTATTTTTTACATTATGTTAACATTATATCAACATGATGGCTTGTCTGCAAGTGATGCTGCAGTTCGCGGACCCCCTTTTGAAGGACCCCCTGTTGAAGGACCCCCCTGTTGAGGACTCTGGTCTAGAGAGATACAGGCAGTGTTGATGCCCTATCCACCTTCCCCCTTATGCCTAAACCTTTTAGGCCGCTTTTACTACTTTGAAAAACATTTTAAAATAGTGAAAATAGCCGATCTACATCAACACGTTGTGAGCTTGTAGATCGGCTATTTGAACTATTTTTAAATGTTTTTTAAAAAAGGCCTAAAAAGTTTAGTTCTAATGGGGAAGGCAAGACAGGGCCATAGTATAGTCTTTAGTTTCTGTCATCAATCAATCAATCAACCATTTTAGTTCTAGTCTAGTTTTAGTTGACTAAATCTACAGTTGATTTAAAAATGTATTTTGGCTTCCCGTAATGGCGTCATAATGACTGATTTATAGTCTTTTTGTCAATATATTTAGTCATATGTTGTGTCATCATAGCTTAGTTTTTATGTCGTTTTTGTTTAGTTTTTGGTAGTTTGACCAACATCTTTTTGCCTTTAGTGTCGAGCTGGTTCAGTTTCAGGTCCAACAGAGTTAAACTACAGTGACTTACAGTATAGCTGAACATTTAGATCATGTTAAACATGCTTTATTTCAGCATTTAAAATAATTAAAAACATCTCAGATTTATTATCATACATTTACAAAACAGGTACGGTAGCTGTCTGTCTGTCTGTCTGTCTGTCCTGACATGATCTCTCTCTACAGACCATTAGATTGATAAATAATAATAATAATAATAATAATAATCTTATTTTCTCCATTTGTTTTCTTTGACCAATTAACCCTTTAAGAGAACAGGAAATAAAACACTAAAGAAAGAGAGAGATGAACCCACACCTCAATACAACACAATCCACATGTTTTACAGATCTACTCCAGACAGTCAATCCACTTTACAGATCTACACACAGCACCAAACTCTCACTACAGCTCTCAGAGAGAGAGAGAGAGAGAGAGAATAGGGTTCAATAAACGTTAGAAAAGCATCTATTTGGACCTGAAACTGTTATTGTAGTGTTGTTCTTTTTAATCACTATTGTACTACTACTACCCCGCACACACACAGTATTCCCTAAGGTGACATGTTTAAACTCTCTCTCTCTGTTAGAGAGGTTGTTTCTGTGCTGAGGTAGAACACTCGCTGCTTTCTCATTTTCTTTTCTTTTGAAAACAAAAGAGAAAAGAAAACAAAAAGAGTTTTAAACCCGTGTTTCTCTGCTGCTGATTTTAATATGAAAAGTGTTCGAAGGAAGAAAACGTCGAAACAAGCAAAACGAACAAACAAACAAAACAAAACAAATGAACCAACAAACGCACAAAGAAGCAGACATGCTGCCGGACACATGGACGTCAGTTTGACCGTTTATTCAGCACCTGAAACAAAGTGTACAAAGCTCGTATTGTCCTTTCATCCGTTGAGGGCAGTGGAGGTGTGGAAAAAAGAACAAACAAAAAAATGAAAAAGTCACGTGTGGTTTCTGAACTGTTTTCTGTAAACTCCAGGAGGGGTCAGAGAGGGGAAGTAAAAAAAAAACTAAAAAAAAAATAACCT
>NC_137615.1:1599294-1636794 GCF_963280865.1 Gymnoscopelus braueri
ATAACTATAACTATAACTATAACTATAACTATAACTACAGCATAACTATAACTATAACTATAACTACAGCATAACTATAACTATAACTATAACTATAAAGAGTTCACAGGAAGCACTATAACTACAGCATAACTATAACTATAACTATAAAGAGTTCACAGGAAGCACTATAACTACAGCATAACTATAACTATAAAGAGTTCACAGGAAGCACTATAACTACAGCATAACTATAACTATAAAGAGTTCACAGGAAGCACTATAACTACAGCATAACTATAACTATAAAGAGTTCACAGGAAGCACTATAACTACAGCATAACTATAACTATAAAGAGTTCACAGGAAGCACTATAACTACAGCATAACTATAACTATAAAGAGTTCACAGGAAGCACTATAACTACAGCATAACTATAACTATAAAGAGTTCACAGGAAGCACTATAACTACAGCATAACTATAACTATAAAGAGTTCACAGGAAGCACTATAACTACAGCATAACTATAACTATAAAGAGTTCACAGGAAGCACTATAACTACAGCATAACTATAACTATAAAGAGTTCACAGGAAGCGCTATAACTACAGCATAACTATAACTAGAAAGAGTTCACAGGAAGCACTATAACTACAGCATAACTATAACTAGAAAGAGTTCACAGGAAGCACTATAACTACAGCATAACTATAACTAGAAAGAGTTCACAGGAAGCACTATAACTACAGCATAACTATAACTAGAAAGAGTTCACAGGAAGCACTATAACTACAGCATAACTATAACTATAAGGATGTAGTTCCACAGAGTTCACAGCTATAACAAAGACCACGGTGAGAGTCTTACAGGGGGTCCGGGGGGTCCCTGCATGCCAGTGAATCCTCGGTGTCCCTTCATGCCTCTCTCTCCTGCCTCTCCGGTCTCTCCCTTGTCTCCACGAGCGCCGGCGGTGCCCTGAAGAGAGCGGGAAGGTTGTCAGCACTACAGTTGAGCAAGGCAAGGCACTATGTGCAACACAACACAACACAAGGCACTATGTGCAACACAACACAACACAGTACGGGTGCATTTTTAAACGTTCATAGTTCATAGTTACTTACAGCAGGTCCACGAGGACCAGCAATACCAGCAGCTCCAGCAGGACCAGCGGGGCCCTAGAGAGAGAGAGAGAGAGAGAGAGAGAGAGAGAGAGAGAGAGAGAGGATCAGTCGGTGTTTCAAGTCGAACTAAAACGAACAACGGAACTTCTTATGTCTCTAGATTCATTCAGGAGAAGATCCTATGAGGTTGTGCAGGTATTCTATGAGGTTCTGGGGAGTTCTAGGTGGACCTGGGGAGGTCAGTGAGGTCCTGATGGACTCTCAACGGTTCTATGTGATTCTAGTGGGTTCTAGGTGGTCTACATGGGTTCTATGTGGTCTAGATTGGTTCAATGTGGTCTAGTTTTTTCGTTAGGTTGTCTTGGTGGGTTCTAGGAGGTTTTGGTGGGTTCTAGGTGGATCTGGTGGGTTCTAGGTGGATCTGGTGGGTTCTAGGTGGTCTTGGGGATTCCAGGAGGTTCTGGTGGGTTCTAGGTGTATCTGGGGGGGTTGTACTCACACTCTCTCCACGGTCACCAGACTTTCCAGCGGGTCCAACGGGTCCTGCGGCTCCGGGGGGTCCAGGAGCACCGGGGGCACCAGCAGCACCAGACTCACCACGGTCTCCCTACAACCAACCAATCAACACACAGAATGGTCATCAGTTAAGATAACATAAGATAAGATAAGAGAGCGTGTGTGTGTGTGTGTGTGTGTGTGTGTGTGTGTGTGTGTGTGTGTGTGGTACTGACCTTGGGTCCAGCAGCACCGTCGCGTCCAGCAGCTCCCTCGTTACCGGGGGCGCCCTGCAACACAAAACAAACACACCCTGATGTAGATCTGGATTCATCATGTGACGCATGTATGTCACCATGTTAATGGTGACATATGTTTATATATAAATGAGTTACTGTATGTCACCATGTTAATGGTTATATATGTTTATATATAAATGAGTTACTGTATGTCACCATGTTAATGGTGACATATGTTTATATATAAATGAGTTACTGTATGTCACCATGTTAATGATTATATATGTTTATATATAATGAGTTACTGTATGTCACCATGTTAATGGTTATATATGTTTATATATAAATGAGTTACTGTATGTCACCATGTTAATGGTGACATATGTTTATATATAAATGAGTTACTGTATGTCACCATGTTAACTCTTTGACTGCCAGAGTATTTTCATAAAGTACTCCCCCAGTGCCAGCAATTTTCATGTTTTTTTATTTTTATATTTTGAATTTTTCTCATGAAAATAATTTAAGGACACATAATGTAAAGACCCAGCACAAATCCGCCACTAGAGCGCAGCACATGACAGCTTTGATCATGTCGTTGGGTCTCTCTCACCCTTCTTCATAGATTAGACAAGGAAAAACATGAAAACGGATGTGACGTCCCCCCCATTGTTTTGATCGGCGAAAATTACGTTGTGATATACGACGGCGATGACTGATCGTCACCCAGACCATAGATTATAGAAGAGAAACTGTCCGTTTGTCCGTCATACCGTGTGAAAGACCGTTTATTTACCTATTTTGGACGAAAATGACTGGGGAAAAGAATCAAAAACCGGAAACGGAATCCAGGTCATGAAACCGGATGCAGATGTCCGTGAAGTAAGTGGAACTTGAGAATAACATTGAATATTAAGCAGCATAGCGCAATCAGAGATTAAACAATGAACGCGCGTCCAGCGCGTCGAGCGCGTCGACGGCCAACTGGACAAAGTAGCACTTGACGCGTTATCGCGTCGTCCGCAGTCAAAGAGTTAATGGTGACATATGTTTATATATAAATGAGTTACTGTATGTCACCATGTTAATGATTATATATGTTTATATATAAATGAGTTACTGTATGTCACCATGTTAATGGTGACATATGTTTATATATAAATGAGTTACTGGTATATGTTTATATATAAATGAGTTACTGTATGTCACCATGTTAATGGTGACATATGTTTATATATAAATGAGTTACTGTATGTCACCATGTTAATGGTTATATATGTTTATATATAAATGAGTTACTGTATGTCACCATGTTAATGATTATATATGTTTATATATAAATGAGTTACTGTATGTCACCATGTTAATGGTGACATATGTTTATATATAAATGAGTTACTGTATGTCACCATGTTAATGGTTATATATGTTTATATATAAATGTACATACCTCACGTCCAGCCTCACCAGGGGCACCGCCAAGTCCAGATGGTCCCATTGGTCCTGGTGGTCCACGCTCTCCTCCTGGGCCACCGGATCCCTGCTTACCGACCTCTCCCTGTACGGAACCAATCACAGCTTAGAACTACCGACCAATCACTGTACGGAACCAATCACAGCTTACAACTACCGACCAATCACTGTACGGAACCAATCACAGCTTAGAGCTACCGACCAATCACTGTACGGAACCAATCACAGCTTAGAACTACCGACCAATCACTGTACGGAACCAATCACAGCTTAGAGCTACTGACCAATCACTGTACGGAACCAATCACAGCTTAGAGCTACTGACCAATCCTATGTACTAGCTCACTAATAGAGCTACTAGTAGTACTAGTAATAACTGGGGAAGTTCAATATTGCTAACAGTAAGCTAAGGGCAGTAAACTATTGCTAGCAGTATTAGTCATATACAACTAGCGATAGTTAATTATTAACAGAACTAGTAATAGACTAGTTCATTAGGTTTAATGAACTCACACTGGATCTAATGCTAACAGTACTAATAGTTTAGGGTTAGTTAAGGACTAGTTAACTTGCACACTGGGTCTAATGCTAACAGTACTAATAGTTAACTAGGGTTAGTTAAGTACTAGTTAACTCACACTGGGTCTAATGCTAACAGTACTAATAGTTAACTAGGGTTAGTTAAGGACTAGTTAACTCACACTGGGTCTAATGCTAACAGTACTAATAGTTAACTAGGGTTAGTTAAGGACTAGTTAACTCACATTGGGTCTACTGCTGACAGTGCTAATAGTTAACTAGGGTTAGTTAAGTACTAGTTAACTCACGCTGGGTCTAATGCTAACAGTACTAATAGTTAACTAGGGTTAGTTAAGGACTATTTAACTCACACTGGGTCTAATGCTAACAGTACTAATAGTTAACTAGGGTTAGTTAAGGACTATTTAACTCACATTGGGTCTACTGCTAACAGTACTAATAGTTAACTAGGGTTAGTTGAGGACTAGTTAACTCACGCTGGGTCCGGGGAGTCCAGGGAAACCTCTCTCTCCTCTCTGTCCAGGAAGACCGACAATACCTCTCTGTCCTGCAATACCCAATGGGCCGGGAATACCAGAAGAACCCTGTAGGGGGAGACATAGAGACACTTCATTAGACATCAGGATGTGTAGTTTCTGTTAAGTAGTTATGTATCACTAAATAAGTGTTTTTATAACTTAATGTCTCCAAGACTACCGGAGCAGTGTTATCAATGATCACACAGTGGGCTTGGTAACCTAGGTAACCACCTATACATTATTTTGGTTGCGTTATTGACAACCGCCTGACATTTGATTTGCCAGCAGTCCCTCTTCTGTTCAAGGAAAATGTCTAAAGTTCAGACGGACAAGACGCTGAGGATGGTGTTTTGTAGCTTTTATAGGGTCTGTCATTTATTTGTATTTGATCAGGTGTGTGATGGCAGGTGATTGGCCCGTCGTCGTCACCTTGTGAGAGTGGTGAGGGTGATGATGAAGGTGTTTTTATTAATGAGTGATTCAGGTGTAATGGTTGTTCTATTGACTTGGGGTGCAGTGTATTATATCTGTTACATGGCTGATCTTTGTGTTTTTATATTTGCTGCGGTACAACATTACCAACTTGGGACAAATAATGGTAAAATAATCATCAATGTCGTTACTTACGGGAGCTCCCTCTCCACCGGGGTTACCCTTCTCTCCCTGGGCTCCTGGGGGTCCGGCAGCACCGAGCTCACCGGGGCGACCGGCGTGTCCGGTCTCTCCACGGTTACCCTTCTGTCCTTCTTTACCTGCGGGTCCAGCGGGGCCGGGGGGTCCAGAGTTACCCTGAGAGAGAGAGACACACACATCACATCACATCACAATACAGCGGGGCCAGGGGGTCCAGAGTTACCCTGAGAGAGAGAGACAATACAAATGACCCTGATCCTTAGGAGAAGTAAAGTCTATACCATGCCACATGACTCGTCTTTTTTATGTCCAATGTATTTGTATTTAAGTTCATAAAGTTAACATAAGTAACTAAATGCATTTGAAATTAAATAAAAATGTTACTTTTCAGGATTCCAATTCAAAAATAGCAAAAACTAATTTAGGATTCCAATTCAAAAACAGCAGATCTACAAGCTCAAAAGCTTTTTGAGCTTGTAGATCTGCCCGGAGGGGGATTCCCCTTTAGGCTAGTGGATAAGATGTTTAGCTTCAGTGTTTTGAGGGTAGACCCGGGTTCGAATCTCGAGCGCTACATGGACAAGGTTGTAATGGCCGTACAGGAAGTTGTCATGATGTCACAGGAAGTACTTACAGAGGGGCCGGGAGGTCCGACTCTACCAGCAGCACCAGGGAATCCAGTAGCACCCTGAGAGAGAGAGAGAGAGAGAGAGAGAGAGAGAGAGAGAGAGAGAGAGGTTGCTTAATGATCCTTGTTTACATTCTGTTGTTGGTTAAACAAATGTTGAGGTCAGGAGGTCAAGGGGAGGTGCTTACAGGAGGTCCGGCGGGGCCACGGCTTCCCTTGGCTCCGGTGTTTCCAACGGGACCCTGTGATTGGATGAGGCAAAGAGTCAATCAAACCAATGCAACCCACCAATAGTTTGTGTGTGTGTGTTTTTTGTTTTTTTGTGAGTGTGTGTGTGTGTTTGTTTGTGTTCCAACCTGAGGTCCGGCGGCTCCAGTGGGTCCAGCAGCGCCGGGGGCTCCACCGTCTCCCTTAGCACCGTTATCTCCAGCCTCTCCCTTAGCACCAGGCTGACCATCAGCACCCTGAGAGAGAGAGAGAGAGAGAGAGCACAACGATGATGTAATATATGATGTCATCAGAGAGAGACATATCAATGATGTCATATGAGTATGATTGATGTCATCAGAGAGCAGTAGGAGTAGGAGGAGCTACGTACAGGGGGTCCAGCGAATCCAGCAGGTCCAGGAGCACCAGACTCTCCACGCTCACCCTGAGGAGGAGGACACACACATGTCACGTTAACACCTACATGTTCATAACATAATGCATGTAAAGGACCCAACATACCCATATTCATAAGTATAACTATGACTGTATCACCCCGAGGAGGACACACAGAGGACCCTACATACCCATATTGACTATATTGTGGCTTTAATAATGGACGACTCCGCCCACATGGAGGTGGACCATATGGTTTGGATCGCTATCAGAAACACTGACAGCCAATCAGAATCCACCAGAGGGACATCTGGGATGCAGATGGTCACGGTGGTAGTTCTGTTATTGTTATTAACGGGGATGAGGAAGCCATTGTGAAGAGCTAACGCTAGCTGGCAGGCTAGCTAGCTTTACCTCAGGTAGCCTAAACTATCTCACCTCCTTGTAATTCATGATCAGATGATTATCCATATTGCCTATTGCCACATATGTCTTTAATAATTAATAATCAGATGAGATCTCTTTCTATCTGGTTTGGAGCCACTGTTTACAGAACAAAGTTATAGTTCATCAGTGTGGACACTCAAGGAATGACCGTTATAGTTCTCATGCTTGATGTCAACAGCCCTTAAGTCTGGCAGTGTGAACGCCAGTGTGAACACACACACACACACACACACACACACGCACACGCACACGCACACACACACAAAGCTACACAGCATGTTTGTAGCTTCGTAGCTGAAGCTGAAACCAGCTCAACTTTTTTGTAGCTTTTGTAGCTGGTGTAGCTTTTGTAGCTACAAACGTATCTACAAACGTCCCATGTATCTTTGTATCTTCATGTATCTTTGTATCTCCATGTCACTGGGCTTACATTGGCAAAGAATGGTAGCCTGTATCTTTGTAGTGAACACAGCAAACTACAGTACTAATGTATCAAACTACAGTACTAATGTATCAAACTACAGTACTAATGTATCAAACTACAGTACTAATGTATCAAACTACAGTACTGTAAAAGCACTAATAATTTACACGTCTATTCAGTCTATTTACATTTCTAATCATCTGTTTGTCTCACTGCATATTATGTCAAAACAGACAGACAGACAGACAGACAGACAGACAGACAGACAGACAGGTCCTCACAGGGGCTCCGCGGGCTCCAGTAGGTCCAACAACGCCGACGGGACCACCCTCTCCCTTGTCACCAGGAGCTCCACCGGGTCCAGGGGGTCCGATGGGTCCGGTCATACCACGAATACCGTCCTTACCGGGGGCTCCATCAGCTCCCTTAGCACCATGGTCACCCTGGAGGAGAGAGAGTGATGTAGGAGTTATGATGGCTTAATAATAATAATACACTTTATTTGTATAGCACCTTTCATGACATGAAATGCAGCTCAAAGTGCTTTACAGAGCAACAATACAATTACTAATTATTACTAATTTAACAATACAGCAAAAAAGAAAAGAAAAAGCATAAAACAACGTTAGTCCTAACTTACTCTGTCTCCCTTGAGTCCGGGCAGGCCAGCGGCTCCTCTCTCTCCAGGCATTCCCTGGAGGCCAGGGGGTCCCTGAGCTCCGGAGGCTCCTGGGGTTCCAGCATCTCCCTGGAGGAAGAGGAGGGACAGGTAGTGATGAGGAGGAGGAGGAGGAGGAAGGGTAGGAGACGTTCAGTGTAACCGCTATGCCAGGCCGACTCCATAAATATCAGGATGTCAATTATTCTTTTCATCGGCCAATTTATTTATTCGTTTCCATTTTCATAGCAGATTGATGTCATGTCATGTATGACCTCATGGATCATGTCATGTATGACCTCATGGATCATGTCATGTATGACCTCATGGATCATGTCATGTATGACCTCATGGATCATGTCATGTATGACCTCATGGATCATGTCATGTATGACCTCATGGATCATGTCATGTATGACCTCATGGATCATGTCATGTATGACCTCATGGATCATGTCATGTATGACCTCATGGATCATGTCATGTATGACCTCATGGATCATGTCATGTATGACCTCATGGATCATGTCATGTATGACCTCATGGATCATGTCATGTATGACCTCATGGATCATGTCATGTATGACCTCATGGATCATGTCATGTATGACCTCATGGATCATGTCATGTATGACCTCATGGATCATGTCATGTATGACCTCATGGATCATGTCATGTATGACCTCATGGATCATGTCATGTATGACCTCATGGATCATGTCATGTATGACCTCATGGATCATGTCATGTATGACCTCATGGATCATGTCATGTATGACCTCATGGATCATGTCATGTATGACCTCATGGATCATGTCATGTATGACCTCATGGATCATGTCATGTATGACCTCATGGATCATGTCATGTATGACCTCATGGATCATGTCATGTATGACCTCATGGATCATGTCATGTATGACCTCATGGATCATGTCATGTATGACCTCATGGATCATGTCATGTATGACCTCATGGATCATGTCATGTATGACCTCATGGATCATGTCATGTATGACCTCATGGATCATGTCATGTATGACCTCATGGATCATGTCATGTATGACCTCATGGATCATGTCATGTATGACCTCATGGATCATGTCATGTATGACCTCATGGATCATGTCATGTATGACCTCATGGATCATGTCATGTATGACCTCATGGATCATGTCATGTATGACCTCATGGATCATGTCATGTATGACCTCATGGATCATGTCATGTATGACCTCATGGATCAACTGTAGCAAGGCTCAGGTCAGAGTGGTGACCTGTAGCCAGAAAACGATCGGGCCAATCAGGGACTGCGTTTCAACTGCTGTCCGTACGACAGTGAAAAGCATCAAAATAATTTTCTCATTTCTCATACTCGCTCCCTATGGGCCCCTAACCCTAACCCTAACCCTAACCCTAACCCTAACCCTATGGGCCCAACAGACTGATACCGGGGAGGAACGTGAGAGTGAATCCACGGTATCAACCGATGGCATTGGCTAATGCTATTAGCCAATGCCAGGCTAGGTGACCTGGTGACCCTGCCTGAGGTCATGGTGGTGACCTGGTGACCCTGCCTGAGGTCAGGGTGGTGACCCTGCCTAAGGTCATGGTGGTGACCTGGTGACCCTGCCTGAGGTCATGGTGGTGACCTGGTGACCCTGCCTGTGTCCAGTCTCACCTTGGCACCGTCGTTTCCAGCAGATCCGGGGGAACCACGAGCTCCGGCGGGTCCGAGAGGACCTGGTGCTCCACGCTCTCCTGGGAATCCTCTGTCGCCCTGAGAGAGAGAGAGAGAGAGAGAGAGAGAGAGAGGGGGGGTGTTAGTCTATCAGGTGGGATTCACTTCTATGAAATCATAATCTGATCATCTCTACAGTAGCAGTAGTCCAGTGATGATGATGAAGATGATGCAGAAGATGTACTTACTCTAGATCCAGCAGGTCCGGCCTGACCGGCCTCACCAGACAGACCCTGGAGAGAGAGAGGGAGAGAGAGAGAGAGAGAGAGAGAGAGGGAGAGAAAGTATTGTCATACGTCACTCGCCTTCTGAAAGCAATACATATTTATATATATTTCATTCATAGATTCATAAAATATCGTTTTTGCCTATGAAGGCTACAGTACCTGCTCTCCAGGTTTGCCACTCTCTCCGACGGCTCCCTGGGGTCCGGGAAGTCCCTGGAATCCTGGGGGTCCAGCTGCACCGGGCTCTCCTCTCTCTCCAGCGGGTCCCTGAGGACAAGAGAGGAGGTGTTAGGATGTTAAACATGATGGTGGATGGAGGTGTTAGGATGTAGACATGATGGTGGATGGAGATGTTAGGATGTAGACATGATGGTGCATGGAGGTGTTAGGATGTAGACATGATGGTGGATGGAGATGTTAGGATGTAGACATGATGGTGCATGGAGGTGTTAGGATGTAGACATGATGGTGGATGGAGGTGTTAGGATGTAGACATGATGGTGGATGGAGATGTTAGGATGTAGACATGATGGTGGATGGAGATGTTAGGATGTAGACATGATGGTGAATGGAGATGTTAGGATGTAGACATGATGGTGAATGGAGGTGTTAGGATGTAGACATGATGGTGAATGGAGATGTTAGGATGTAGACATGGTGGTGAATGGAGGTGTTAGGATGTAGACATGATGGTGAATGGAGATGTTAGGATGTAGACATGATGGTTGAATGGAGATGTTAGGATGTAGACATGGTGGTGAATGGAGGTGTTAGGATGTAGACATGATGGTGAATGGAGATGTTAGGATGTAGACATGATGGTTGAATGGAGATGTTAGGATGTAGACATGATGGTTGAATGGAGATGTTAGGATGTAGACATGGTGGTGAATGGAGGTGTTAGGATGTAGACATGATGGTGAATGGAGGTGTTAGGATGTAGACATGATGGTGAATGGAGGTGTTAGGATGTAGACATGATGGTGAATGGAGGTGTTAGGATGTAGACATGATGGTGAATGGAGGTGTTAGGATGTAGACATGGTGGTGGATGGAGGTGTTAGGATGTAGACATGATGGTGAATGGAGGTGTTAGGATGTAGACATGATGGTGAATGGAGGTGTTAGGATGTAGACATGATGGTGAATGGAGGTGTGTTGGAGGATGGAGACTCATTGGTTTTTGGATGAAGTGTAGCCACGCCCTCAACATGCCCTACTTTATCGTCTATTTTACTCTCAATGGGATCATTATTTACAAAATGAAAATCATGATGAATTGAAGGAGACTTGAAACTAGCAACTGAAAATTCAAACTCATAAGGAAAGTGTTTGCTGAGGTAATAATTCAAGTGTAGAGGTAGAGTCATGTTCTCATAGACTTCTATACTATGTCACTTCTGTTGGAGTCGCCTCCTCCTGGTCATTAGACAGAATGCAGGCTGAAGTAACTTCTGCATTGGCTTCATTGTTCAGACTTCCTGCTTGGGGCGTGAGCTCTTGAAGAAAGCTCCGCCCACTAGGATGGTTTCTGTCTGTTGATTGGATAAAGGCTGCTAAGATAACATTTTAGACTTGATTGCAGAACTGTTCCAAAGTGTTTGGGGCGGTCCTTCATATTGACTAGGCGATATGATTGGTTTTCACAGCAGTGGGCGGGGTTTGTTAGCGGCACGCCGCTGTGCTAACGACCAGCTTTCATTTAGATTTCGCCAGACAGAGTGTGTGTGTGTGTGTGTGTGTGTGTGTGTGTGTGTGTGTGTGTGTGTGTGTGTGTGTGTGTGTGTGTGTGTGTGTGTGTGTGTGTGTGTGTGTGTGTATGTGTTACTTACACCGGGTCCGGGGGCACCAGGAGCACCAACATCACCGTCCTTGCCAGGTGCACCCTGGGAAAAAATAATACATGGATATCATTGTTTTGGAAACTACAAATATGGCTGCCGCTACCTAAATATATCATGTCAGTAAATATCAAGTGAATAGAATAGAATACTTACAGTAGCACCATTGGGTCCCATCACACCTCTCTCGCCAGGCTTACCACCTTCACCCTACAGACAGACAGACAGACAGACAGACAGATGAACTGTTAAACTTCGTCAATTAACCAATTAAACAGTCAGGCTTGGTGATTTGCATTTGAAAGCCAACATACATTAACATTAACGGTCCTGGCTGCATATCAGTGGGCCGTGTAACAGCCATGTGCATTATTGCTCTCTCTAGCCATAGAGTCTGGCTTTAGTTGCCCAACAATCAGGAGAAATTCAGGAGACATTTCAATTCAGGAGACAGGGTAAACGAGATGATCCACTATACTTTAAACTCATGGATACATTCTATATCTATGTCTGCTAAATGCCTAAATTGTCAATAGTATTGTGTAATGCTCACAGCAGCACCCTTGGGTCTATATCTATGTATTGTGTATTACTCACAGCAGCACCCTTGGGTCTATATCTATGTATTGTGTATTACTCACAGCAGCACCCTTGGGTCTATATCTATGTATTGTGTATTACTCACAGCAGCACCCTTGGGTCTATATCTATGTATTGTGTAATGCTCACAGCAGCACCCTTGGGTCTATATCTATGTATTGCGTAATACTCACAGCAGCACCCTTGGGTCTATATCTATGTATTGTGTAATATACTCACAGCAGCACCCTTGGGTCTATATCTATGTATTACGTAATACTCACAGCAGCACCCTTGGGTCTATATCTATGTATTGTGTATTACTCACAGCAGCACCCTTGGGTCTATATCTATGTATTACGTAATACTCACAGCAGCACCCTTGGGTCTATATCTATGTATTGTGTAATACTCACAGCAGCACCCTTGGGTCCGGGGAATCCCATGACTCCAGGCTGACCTCTGGCTCCAACGGGGCCCGGAGGTCCAGGGCGGCCATCTTGTCCAGAAGCTCCCTGGGTTTCAAACACAAAACTATGATTATTATACATTTAATACATACATGCTTTTACACAAGTAGAAATACTTGTGTATTAGGTGCTTATAACTGGTATATAACTAAGTATAAATACTATAACTAGTATATAAGTATTAATACTTATATTTTAAGGTACTTACAGTTGCTCCCAGCTTGCCGTCGGGTCCGGGGCTTCCTGGGCTACCAGTCATACCCTAAAGGTCAAAGTTGACAAATATGATTCATCGTCATATTCATATTATTTTATTTAATGTTATTCTCTCCAAACTGTAATGTGTTAAAGTGAATAAATGTAATTAACATAAAGTCTCACCTTAGATCCTGGCATACCAGGCTCACCGTTGCGTCCGGGCTCTCCAGTAGCACCCTTGGGTCCAACAACTCCAGGGCCTCCACGCTCACCAGGGGCACCCTACACAAAACACACACTGTGTGTTAGCAATGTGCTGTGTGTGTGCGTGTGTGTGTGTGTGTGTGTGTGTGTGTGTGTGTGTGTGTGTGTGTGTGTGTGTGTGTGTGTGTGTGTGTGTGTGTGTGTGTGTGTGTGTGCGTGTGTGTGTGTGTTTAGTGCGCCTCACCTTGGGTCCACCAGCACCATCAGCACCAGGGAATCCACGTCCTCCGGGGCCGCCCTGTGCAGCAAAACAAACACACCCTGATCAGTAACACACCACGTCACTGTAACAAACAACAGCTGCTCTGCACTATGAACCAAACACACCTGAATGTAAGAACAGGTCAATGACCTGTAAACCTCAACTCAGGGCCGTGTCCTGTATGTCCTGTACTGTACTGTACTGTACTGTACTGTACTGTACTGTACTGTACTGTACTGTACTGTAACTGAGAGTTATGAGCATCCTTTAGAAGTTTAACTGTATGAGAACCTCTGTTCTAGATGGATCCACTGTTCTAGATGGATCCACTGTTCTAGATGGATCCACTGTTCTAGATGGATCCTCTGTTCTAGATGGATCCACTGTTCTAGATGGATCCACTGTTCTAGATGGATCCACTGTTCTAGATGGATCCACTGTTCTAGATGGATCCTCTGTTCTAGATGGATCCACTGTTCTAGATGGATCCTCTGTTCTAGATGGATCCACTGTTCTAGATGGATCCACTGTTCTAGATGGATCCACTGTTCTAGATGGATCCACCGTGTCTTCAGAACAATATTAGTGTATCTGCCGTTCTTTATGAAATGATGCACATTAATGGAGACGTATATCTGCTCCCACAGGAGGTGACAACAGGAGTTAGGAGTTAGGATACGTACTCTCTCTCCAGGAGGTCCTCGGGCTCCACCAGCACCAGGCTCTCCACGGGCTCCACGTTTACCCTCCTCACCAGCTGAGCCTGGGGGTCCCTGAGCTCCTGGTGCACCCTGGTGGCCACACACAGACATTACAGGTTAGTCATGACCAAATAGCAGTTGTTCCTAAACAGCGTCTCAACAGCTAATAGGTTAATAGGTTTCCTTACAGGTTAATAGGTTTCCTTACAGGTTAATAGGTTTCCTTACAGGTTAATAGGTTAATAGGTTTCCTTACAGGTTAATAGGTTTCCTTACAGGTTAATAGGTTACAGGTAAAACCTGCTGTTAGACTAGATATATACTTTATTCATCCCGAAGGAAATTTGCTCAACAGCTCCAATGCAATACATTGATACAGATGTCAATAAAAAAGAAGCATGGTGGACATTTAAAAAACATTACACCAATGGGAATAAATGCAATAATAAAAAACTATCAGTTGTAAGCAGTTAAAAACCTAGGTAAAAAACAGTTAAAAAGAGAACACAACTAAAACAAATAGATATAGATCAGCTGGTCAACCCCCTCCCTCCTCTCTCCCCTAGAGCATCATTATACAACCTAATGGCCCTTGGGCTTGTAAGAGGGTCTGTAAGAGGGTCTGTAAGAGGGTTACAATCATTTGGGATTCCCCAAAATAGCAGCTAAATGACTTGCAAAGTTCTGTGCTGTTTCTGTTATTATTCATATCCGGCAAATATGGACACTATGATAGACCCCTGAGAGTGTGTGTGTGTGTGTGTGTGTGTGTGTGTGTGTGTGTGTGTGTGTGTGTGTGTGTGTGTGTGTGTGTGTGTGTGGTAAACTTACGCCCTCTCCCTTGGCACCGGCCTCTCCCTTAGCTCCGTTGGCACCAACCTCACCCTGTAGGACCACACAATAATAAAAACACAATTAACAACAATAACAACAACAACACAATTAACAATTGTGGTATGACAGAGAGAGAGAATGGATAGAGAGACATTGACTCACAGTATTTCCTTATCACAGAGAGAGAGAGAATCGATAGAGATACATTGACTCACAGTGTTTCCTTATCACAGAGAGAGAGAGAATCGATAAAGAGACATTAACTCACAGTGTTTCCTTTGGGTCCAGCGGCTCCACCAGCGCCTTGGGCTCCGGGGGGTCCACGGGGTCCAGGGAAGCCAGGGGCTCCAGCGATACCAGCAGCACCCTGCAGGGGGCAGCAACACAACACGGTCAGTCACTAAATAAAACTCTACTGGTTCCAGTGTGTAGGTTGTGTTTGAACCACTTACTATGTCCTCTTTAGCTTAGCAGCATAGCTCCTTCACTTAGTTCCTTAACTTAGCTCCTTAACTTAGCTCCTTGGCTTAGTTCCTTGGCTTAGCTCCTTCACTTAGTTCCTTAACTTAGCTCCTTAACTTAGCTCCTTGGCTTAGCTCCTTAACTTAGCTCCTTAACTTAGCTCCTTGGCTTAGCTCCTTGGCTTAGCTCCTTATCTTAGCTCCTTAACTTAGCTCCTTAACTTAGCTCCTTAACTGAGCTCCTTGGCTCAGGGTTGTTCCATTGTTGTTGTTGAATTGTCAAAACAAATAATATACAAAATGAACATAATATAATATATGGTCATATTGGTAAATGCAGTCCATGTACCAATAACCTTTAAAGCACTGACTGTCATTAAGTAAAATAGGAGTATTAAAAGTGATGTAAAGTGTCATGAATGAAGAATTAATCTTCATTCCATCTTCAACACTTGTCTTTGAGCCATTTTCTGTTCATGTGATTTGTATCTATGTTGATTGAATTGCCTGCCATAGCTATGAATTTGATATTGACTTGGGCATTTGATTATTCTATTGATTGTTTGATGGGTTTGGTCAGAGGTGTTTTGTTTTTGTGTGTGTGTGTGTGTGTGTGTGTGTGTGTGTGTGTGTGTGTGTGTGTGTGTGTGTGTGTGTGTGTGTGTGTGTGTGGTGTGTGTGTGTGTGTGTGTGTGTGTGTGTGTGTGTGTGTGTGTGTGTGTGTGTGTGTGGTGTGTGTGTAGTGTAGTGTGTGTGTGTGTAGTGTGCGTATGTGTGCAGAGTTACTTACAGGGGCTCCCTTAGCTCCAGTGTTTCCATCAGCTCCGTTGTTTCCCTGTAGAGAATGAAGAACTCATGAGCAGCTGATTCAGCCTGTGGCCTTTAGAAACAGTGAAGTTCCACTAAAGTAGAGATCCTACAGAGGTTCTAGTTCCAGAGAGGTTCTAGTGGAGTTCTAGTGAAGTAGAGAGGTCCTAGAGAGGTTCTACTGAGGTTCTAGTGAGGTCACAGTGAGGTCACAGTGAGGTCATAGAGAGGTCCTAGAGAGGTTCTAGTGAGGTCACAGTGAGGTCATAGAGAGGTCATAGAGAGGTCCTAGAGAGGTTCTAGTGAGGTCACAGTGAGGTCATAGAGAGGTCCTAGAGAGGTTCTAGAGAGGTTCTAGTGAGGTTCTAGTGAAGTGGAGAGGTTCTAGTGAGGTCATAGAGAGGTCATAGAGAGGTCATAGAGAGGTTCTAGTGAGGTCACAGTGAGGTCATAGAGAGGTCATAGAGAGGTCATAGAGAGGGTCTCACAGCAGGGCCGGCAGCTCCAGCAGGTCCGGGGTTACCAGGCTCTCCACGGGCTCCAGCGGGTCCCTCAGGTCCACGAGCTCCCTGAGCACCAAGCTCTCCCTGTGGATCAATACATCAATACATTATATATCATATATATATCAATACATCAATACATCTATATATCAATACATCAATACATCAATACATCTATATATCAATACATCAATACATCAATACATCAATACATCAATACATCAATACATCTATATATCAATACATCAATACATCAATACATCAATACATCTATATATCAATACATCAATACATCTATATATCAATACATCAATACATCAACACATTATATATCAATACATCAATAGTCGTATTGATGCCTTGGTTTCTATTGTTTGATTTCCTCATAACACCTTAAAAAAGTCAAACTAAATAAAAACTAAAGCAGCTCGATTCCTAAAAGTAAAAACTAAAACTACTTCTGCATCATAAAACAAATGAACACTAAACTGAAATCAAACAGCAATCTGTCAAACTAAATAAAAACTATAACTACAACTACAACTACAACTATAACTATAACTATAACTATAACTCTAACTCTGTGTGAAGTCCTTTGAGACAGTAATGATCCTGTGTCACATGACGCTGTTGCTTGCCGACAACAACTGATCTCCAAGCAACAACTAAATGCAACGTTAGGGAAGAGTTATGAGGGAATGTTTATAAAAGAACAAACAGATAAAGATGTTGTTTTCAACCCAAGCTACTTCCTGTTCTGATCACATGACCCCTATGGGAGGGCTCTTTGGGTCAAAGGTCAAGCAGATAACAGGAGGGGTCATAGGTCGTACCTTAGATCCGGGACCACCAGGGAATCCAGGGGGACCGGAAGGACCAGTAGGACCCTGGAGAGAGAGAGAGAGAGAGAGAGAGAGAGAGACATTCAGAAACTATCATAATAATAATAATAACAATAATAACAATAACATTATACAATAAGAGGTGAGACAGGATAGAGAGTGACACAGAGTGAGAGAGTGAGGCAGGGGGAGAGAGTGAGACATGATAGAGAGTGAGACAGAGTGAGAGAGTGAGACAGGATAGAGAGTGAGACAGGGTGAGAGAGTGAGACATGATAGAGAGTGAGACATGATAGAGAGTGAGACAGGATAGAGAGTGAGACAGGGTGAGAGAGTGAGACATGATAGAGAGTGAGACATGATAGAGAGTGAGACAGGATAGAGAGTGAGACAGGGTGAGAGAGTGAGACATGATAGAGAGTGAGACATGATAGAGAGTGAGACATGATAGAGAGTGAGACAGAGTGAGAGAGTGAGACATGATAGAGAGTGAGACAGGGTGAGAGAGTGAGACATGATAGAGAGTGAGACATGATAGAGAGTGAGACAGAGTGAGAGAGTGAGACAGGATAGAGAGTGAGACAGGGTGAGAGAGTGAGACATGATAGAGAGTGAGACATGATAGAGAGTGAGACAGGATAGAGAGTGAGACAGGGTGAGAGAGTGAGACATGATAGAGAGTGAGACATGATAGAGAGTGAGACATGATAGAGAGTGAGACAGGGTGACTTACAGGAGGTCCAGCAGCACCAGCAGCACCATCGTTTCCACGAGCGCCCTGTAACACACAATGTGATTGGTTCATTCATTGATTCACCTTTTGTGTGTGTGTGTGTGTGTGTGTGTGTGTGTGTGTGTGTGTGTGTGTGTGTGTGTGTGTGTGTGTGTGTGTGTGTGTGTGTGTGTGTGTGTGTGTGTGTGTGTGCGCGCGTGTGTGCGTGTGTGTGTGTGTGTGTGTGGTAACTGAAGACCCATCTGGGTGTGTGTCAATATGATCAAGGCCCACAGACCCAGATAAATAGAATGCTTATCCTGTGTCACTGTTAGCTGCAATGATTGAAATAAATATTCTGCTTAAAAATATAATCTAAAATTAAGGAAACACAGAAAACTGAGAGTCTATAAGGCCAAACCTGACCAAAATCTAAATCAATGTCTGAAATGCTTAAAATAACATTCAAAACAGTAAATGTTATTTTAAATGCACGGTGGAAAAAGCAGGGGAACTTCACTAAAGCTTGCATAATGCAGAAATGAACTGCTTTTCTCCAGCGCATTTAAATTAAGATTTTGTTATCAGAATATTATATTTGGTATTTCATAAGGCTTGTATATTATGCTCTCAATCTATTTTCCAACAAGGATTGTCCGTATAGACTACTATATAACTAGTTATATTATAGACTACTATATAACTAGTTATATTATAGACTACTATATAACTAGTTATATTATAGACTACTATATAACTAGTTATATTATAGACTACTATATAACTAGTTATATTATAGACTACTATATAACTAGTTATATTATAGACTACTATATAACTAGTTATTATAGACTACTATATAACTAGTTATATTATAGACTACTATATAACTAGTTATATTATAGACTACTATATAACTAGTTATATTATAGACTACTATATAACTAACTAACTTAGCGTTCAATTTATTGGTGTGCCAATAAAAAAAGTGGAAATGTGAGTAATTTGTCCTCCATTTAATTGAATTTTTTTGGATGTGCTACCTTTTTGGAATTTTTTTTTATTCCTTTTTTTATATGTATACTGAATTTGGGTCTAGCACTCCACTGAGAACCCATTGTTGATGCGCAACCTCTTTTTCTTATTTACTATATAACTAGTTATATTATAGACTGAATCCTTCTTGTTTTCTGAGGGTTTCCAGTGGATTGAGAAGAGCTGTGAGACAGAACCCCCACTGGGGGGCGCTCTAGGCCCACTAGATGAGAATGACTGTGTTACAGTGTCTGTGTGTGTGTGTGTGTGTGTGTGTGTGTGTGTGTGTGTGTGTGTGTGTGTGTGTGTGTGTGTGTGTGTGTGTGTGTGTGTGTGTGTGTGTGTGTGTGTGTGTGTGTGAGAGAGAGAGAGAGAGAGAGACTCACAGCAGCTCCGTTGGGTCCAGCACGTCCTCTCTCACCGGGGAGACCGCGAGGTCCCTGCATGACAACACACACCACGTTGGTTACCATGACAACAACATCATGTCAACAAACATGACACAAACATGACACAGACACAACTCATTAGACACTGACCAATTAAAACTATAAGAATCATTTCTACTGACAGTCTGTGCGTCACTTTGTAGTCCTGAATAGAAACACATCCTGTTCAAATCTGCTGCCAAGCCAATCAAATGAAACTATGAGAAAATAACCCCAAACAGGAAACAGGAAACAGGTATGCTACCTTCTGTAGACCCAGGACTACAGCTGTTCTGTAGACCCAGGACTACAGCTGTTCTGTAGACCCAGGACTACAGCTGTTCTGTAGACCCAGGACTACAGCTGTTCTGTAGACCCAGGACTACAGCTGTTCTTTAGACCCAGGACTACAGCTGTTCTGTAGACCCAGGACTACAGCTGTTCTGTAGACCCAGGACTACAGCTGTTCTGTAGACCCAGGACTACAGCTGTTCTTTAGACCCAGGACTACAGCTGTTCTGTAGACCCAGGACTACAGCTGTTCTGTAGACCCAGGACTACAGATTCTAAAGTAGTTTCACATCCATTGCTCAGTCACTCAGAGACACTGATAGGAAGGTCTGTCACCCTGGTGTTTGTAACTATCTTTTTATTTCTACATTCATCAGTATTCTTTCTCTTTCCTCTTCTCGGCACCCTTTCCCCGCAGGACTAACAAAGTCCTGTTTCTGACAGAAGTCCTTCTATCCTCATGAATCCATACAGCTCTCCTATTGGTGTAGCTCTGCCTGTCATGCTGTGGTGTTTGTGATACGGTCATTAATGACATCATTAAACCACACCCCTTTGATGATGTTTGAACATTTTAAACCACACCCATTTCCTGACCCCAGACGTCACAGTATCAGAACAGGGTTCACCTCAGGTTCATCTCTAATCTTTCTGCAGCCACAGGAACTGTTCTGTCTATTTAACACCATAATATACACATATATATATATATATATGTATATATATATATATATATATATATATATATATATATATATATATATATATATATATATATATATATATATATATATATATATATATATATATATTAATAATATACAGTATGGTCTTTAAACTCACCATGGCACCTGGAGTTCCGTTCTCACCAGAAGAGCCAGCCTCTCCCTAAACACACACACACACACACACACACACACACACACACACACACACACACACACACACACACACACACACACACACACACACACACACACACACACACACACACACACACACACACACACACACACACACACACAGAGAGAGAGAGAGAGCGTTAGTGAGTGGTTTGATGGCATCAAAGAAGCAATAATGTGCATTAAAAATACAAGACAGAGAGAAAGAAAGACAGAGAGAGATTCTTACCTTGGGTCCAGCAGGGCCCTGATCTCCCTTAGCACCATCCAGACCGCTGAAACCCTACAGACAGACAGACAGACAGACAGACAGACAGAGAGACAGAGAGACAGACAGACAGACAGACAGACAGACAGACAGACAGACAGACAGACAGACAGACAGACAGACAGACAGACAGACAGACAGACAGAGTAGGCTACAGTTAAGGACAGAATTGATTTAGCATTTCATCCAAGTGTTTTGCCTCTCCATGGCGTGTCAATAAAGCTCGTTAAAGCGGGAGACGCCATTTTGAACTCACTCTGTGTCCCTTGATTCCAGGAAGTCCGGGGGTTCCGGGGAATCCACGAGCACCCTGGAGACGTAAACAAACACAATCATAATCAATAATCATAATGAATACCACTATTATTAGGATTATTATCATGAGGATTAGTATTATTGTTATGCTATTATTTAACAGAAATGTAGCCGTAACTCACCTGTGCGCCAGTTGGTCCGCGCTCACCACCTCTACCAGGCTTACCAGACTCACCCTGAGAGAGAGAGAGAGAGAGAGAGAGAGAGAGAGAGAGGAGAGAAAGAGAGAAAGAGAGAGAGAGAGAGAGAGAGAGAGAGAGACAGAGAGAGAGACAGAGAGGGAGGGAGAGAGGGTATTTTCAAAAACCTCTCTGCAATCATGTGTGTCGCGTCTGAAAATATCCACCCATGCCTGTGTGTGTGTGTGTGTGTGTGTGTGTGTGTGTGTGTGTGTGTGTGTGTGTGTGTGTGTGTGTGTGTGTGTGTGTGTGTGTGTGTGTGAGACCACAGACAGACATAATAGCAGGTCTACCAGTTCATTATGGGTTGGCTGTGTGTGTGTGTGAGTGTGTTTGTTTTACTATCCTTGTGAGGACAGCAGTACCTGACAACATGGACGTTGGGGGACATTTACCAGATTATGATACTTTTGATACTACTACATTCATCCATCCATCCATCCATCCATCCATCCATCCATCTACTCATGTATACGTTTATCCAACTATCCATTCATTGATTCATTCGTTCATTTATTCATTCATTCATATAGGGGTCAAAGGTCAGTGTTCTTACATCCTCTCCGTTCTTGCCAGGGGGTCCAGCAGCTCCACGAGGTCCCATGGGGCCCTGGAGAGAAAGAGAGAGAGTATGAGTGTTTGTAAGTACAGAGTTTTAAGTATCATCTTAATAATTCTCAAATATTGATTCAGATCAATAAAATAATTGGTAAATGCACAAACAAAAGGCGAGGCTAATATTATGTGTTTGTAATGTTTTCAATCAAACATAATGTAGCTGCTTGTTCTGAACTTTAACAGTTATTGTTATTGTAGTGTTTATGTTGTTAATAGTATTGTAACAGTAGGTTGTTATTGTAGTGTTTATGTTGTTAATAGTATTGTAACATGTTAATAGTATTGTAACATGTTAATAGTATTGTAACAGTAGGTTATTGTAGTGTTTATGTTGTTAATAGTATTGTAACAGTAGGTTGATTTGGCTTGGTGTTGAATAGACCACACCGTCACCTTTTAAAACCACCTTGTTGGTGGTAAGTCCACCTTGCTTGGATCGTTACAATATGGAGGATAATCACAATAAACTCCTCTATGTGATGTATTATAAACTACTGGAAACTCTCTGCTGAGCCTCTGTGGGTCTGAAATCACCCACTCATTCACTACTCCCTACTGCCTCTAGAGGGCGATCAGGACTGTGAAGTCATCAGTAAAATAAAAAGACATTTGGGAGCCTGACTCCTCCAGTCTGTTAATGATGTAACTGCTGTGTGCCAGATAAAGGCATGATTAGTACGCAGCGTTTGCATAATTATGACTATTGGTTGTACCGCTACTTTTCACAGTGCAATGTGGGATCAAATGAGTCCACTATATAATATAGGGTATAATAATAATCACTATACGTTTACACACAACCATGGATAATAAACCATGGATTATACATAATTTATACTGTTATAATTCACACATAAACCATGGATTATACATAATTTATACTGTTATAATTCACACATAAACCATGGATTATACATAATTTATACTGTTATAATTCACACATAAACCATGGATTATACATCATTTATACTGTTATAATTCACACATAAACCATGGATTATACATAATTTATACTGTTATAATTCACACATAAAACATGGATTATACATCATCTATACTGTTATAATTCACACATAAACCATGGATTATACATAATTTATACTGTTATAATTCACACATAAACCATGGATTATACATCATTTATACTGTTATAATTCACACATAAAACATGGATTATACATAATTTATACTGTTATAATTCACACATAAATCATGGATTATGCATCATTTATACTGTTATAATTCACACATAAATCATGGATTATACATCATTTATACTGTTATAATTCATATATTATTAACCCTTCATAATCATAATACTCACAGAAGCACCAGCCTCACCAGGCTCACCAGGAGGTCCAGTAAATCCCTGAGGTCCCTGTAGGGGGAGACAAAGAGCCACATATTCACTATAAAGAACCTTAAGTGCATTAACTGGTGACTAATAAAACACTATCAGAGCAGACATGCTCCATCTATTGTGTCTAAATGTATCTGTGATATTTATCTGTAATATTTGGCTGTTACATTAAGTTGATATTTGTATCTAGAATATTGAAGAATCAGTCACAGGTGTGAAAAAAATATCACACCTGTGGAAAAAAAGACTTCCAGGAAAGTGGAAAGAAAAGCAAGGAAAATAAGGTCAAATCATCTAAAAGTTCCAATGATCTGATCTGATGGTTGCTGGACTGATGAGCTCTCATATATATCCATGAATGAACGGCTGTATCCATGGTAACACTTATGTTTATTCAGATACATCCATCATGAAGGTGTTTGCCTCCTTGAGATAGAGCAGGAAGTAAACAGGAAGTGACATAGGCGGCTAAAACAGGAAGCAGGAAGTGGTGTACTTACGCTTGAACCAGGAGATCCAGGGGGGCCACGGGATCCCATGGGGCCCTGTCAATCAAAACAGAGAGAGCGTCAGTGTGACATCGTGTGTGTGTGCGTGTGTGTGCGTGTGTGCGTGTGCGTGTGCGTGTGCGTGTGCGTGTGCGTGTGCGTGTGTGTGTGTGTGTACCATAGGTCCGGGAACGGGCATTGAAGGAGATTTTGACTCATCGAATCCACCAGACATCTGAGGGGAGAAGTTCTGAAAGAAAACAATACAATACAGTTACAATACACTCTATGATTAATACATCAATACAGTTACAATACACTCTATGATTAATACATCAATACAGTTAGAATTATACAATATAATTTAAAATGAGTTATACAGTACATGGCATCTGATCTCAAATCAAAGCCTTCATACAGATTAACAGTCATATTCTATATGACTTCCATGTTTAACCCTATGGGCTCTGTGCATCACTGTAGCACCCCAGGTGTCCACAAGGGGGCATACACGTTTCCTGTTCCGGTTCAGATTCTCACAGCTTTGTTTGATTGGCTGGGATTGAAACCGGAAACACATGCGTTTCCCATAGACACATATGATGTCATATATGATGTCATGTACGTAGACACCTCATTGGCCACTGAGACTGTCAGTCAATATCGCCGCCTTATTGACAACTTGCCCACGACTCCACTGCAAGAAATATATCTGAGTTGTAAATAAGTACCTGTTTATTAACCATTACTGTTACCATCTATGTAAGATAAGGAGTTTAATATAAACAACTATCCTGAGTCATATCATACTTTAACTACATGTCTGACGTTTGTAACAAACTGAACCGCTTTAAGATTGGTTGAGAATTCAGTGAGTTATGATGAATGGTGGAGAGACCTTCTGCTTCAATAGAAATACATGCATTATGAGTTATGATGCTTTCAATAGTAGATACTTTTTTTCCTTTTTTGTAATCTCAACAGCATTGAAAATGAAGGCAATGAGGTTTGCCCTCATTTGCAAAAATATAAATAACGGTATCAATCAATCAATAAATCAACCAATCAATACATGCATTAGTATAAGCATGGCTTGACCCGGTCAATAGGGCGGCTGTGATGTCACATCACTCTACTGAACAGCAGTAGCCAATGAGGTGTCTCTATGAGTACAAATCTGTTACTGAGCCAATCAAATGAAGCTATGGGAAACTGAACCGGAACGGGAAACGGGTACGCCACCTTCTGGCCATCTGGGGGAATGCAGCTCACCCTGCACAGAGACTCATTCTGCAGATGTGTATCTAATCACACACACACACACACACACACACACACACACACACACACACACACACACACACACACACACACACACACACACACACACACACACACACACACACACACAGTCTGGTTACTTGAAGATCTACAAGGCTTTATGGTTGTGAATCATGCGTCTAAACAATCAACCAATCACGTGGCTTCGTGCTCCACAACCTGAATGCATTAATGAGTATCTTCTCTGATGTGAATTCATTGATAACAGAGTTCAGAGAGAGTCTCAGAGTGTTTCTGAACTAAAGGGTTCAGAAACACTCTGTTCATTCATGTCAGAGTAGATGCTCATTAACTAACAATGCCAATGTTCCAATAATCTTTTAAAATTAATTCCATTTATCCCATGTATAAACATGATTTTTAGCTCTTTTCTTACATGTAGATTATAGACGTGTGTTGAATACTGTCTAGACCGGGTGGTTCTCAAACTGAGGTCCAGGGACCCCTCAACGTTCCTTGAGGGGGTTCTAAAAGGACCCTCACAGAGTGTGTGTGGGGTTCTTATTAAAACGTTTGAGAACCAACCGGTCTAGACTCTAGACTCTCTAGAGAAGCAAACAATCTGTCTCTGTTCAGACACTCAGAACAACGACCAGTGAACAGAATGTTAGAACATCAACACACTCTAATCAGTGTTGCCATGTCCGCTTATTATAAGCGACTTTGGGCTTGTTTTTTTGTGAAGTTGCTTGTAAATATTGGTAGTTGTGTTTTTTTGGGCTTGTTTCTAAAGTGTAGTTGCTTCTTCTGGGTTTGATATCCTATACCTGGTTGCTTATTTCACACACTCACACGCACACACTCACACACACACACACACACACACACACACACACACACACACACACACACACACACACACACACACACACACACACACACACACACACACACACACACACACACACACACACACACACACACACACACACACACACACTCCTAACAAGGCCTGTATCAGAGTTTGGCTGTCTCGTGGGTCTATAGGGGTCAGAGTTCGGGTACAGTAGGCTACTTACTCCGCCGAGGCCAGGAGGTCCGGGGGGGCCTGGAAGTCCAGGCTGACCGTTCTGTCCGGGGGTTCCATCATTACCTGGAAGACCGGCAAGACCCTGGAAGACATGGAGAGATGGAGATGGTTAGATGGTTGTATGGTCTAAGGTTTGGTGTTATCAGATGGAGATGGTTAGATGGTTGTATGGTCCATGGTGGGTGTTATCAGATGGTTAGATGGTTGTATGGTCCATGGTGGGTGTTATCAGATGGTTAGATGGTTGTATGGTCCATGGTGGGTGTTATCAGATGGTTAGATGGTTAAATATTTAGATGGTTGTCCAACTGTCCAATAACTGGTTTTCTTTTGTATGGTACTAGAAGGTCGGGCCGCGAAGAGCGTGTAGACGTTTCTTGCAACACCGGTGCTTGTTTCTCGCACATGATTTGGCAACGCGCAAAACGAAAGCGAAACCTAACTGCATGATGCAAACCAAAAGCGAAACCTAACATGCAACTGACAAACGGACAAACTGACAATTTCCCAGTTACAGCAAGTTTGCCGATTGTAGTATAGATTGTGCTTTTGGGGCGAGACACTGTGAGACACTATGACTGTGTTTTTGTTCTACTTAGTGCAAGCTATTCTGCCCTACTAAGACAAAGTGAGGTAACTAGGCAAATAATTTGACGGATAAAAGGGTTTAAAATTGTTTAAATTGGTCAGTCAAATGGGTTATCGGCATATAAGTGATATTACATTACTTGTATATCTGTTCTTGAGGTAATTGTTTATCCGCCAAAATCACAAAGGCTAATGTGACCTTTGGGACACAAATAAGTCTGTATGTCCAACAACGTAACTAGTGCACTTTGGCTTTGTAGGGCAGCGTTGTCCAGGTAACAGGTGTATACTAGGGTTAGACTAGGTGTATACTAGGGTTAGACTAGGTGTATACTAGGGTTAGACTAGGTGTATACTAGGGTTAGACTAGGTGTATACTAGGGTTAGACTAGGTGTATACTAGGGTTAGACTAGGTGTATCCCTAGTTCCCTTTGTATTGCTTTCTGTACTTCTTCTCCTTCTCTGTATCTGTAATTAACTGCTGTGCTGCTTCAGGTGACTGAATGTCCCCTGCAGGATCAGTGTCAGTCAGGTCACATGGTTGTGAACTACAGGAACAGGAAGTGTCCTAGGGCGGGACTTCCCCCGGAAGCTGTCTTTCTCAACCAATCATGGCCTGGTGTTTGTGTCTGTAGATGTTAGTGTGGTCCACTGCTAACATGTTTGAGAGAACCATTTTAAACATGAAGTGACATCTAGTCTAGTTAAGATGTTATCTTATTTATTTATTTATGGATTTATTTATTTACATACACTTAAAAAAAAATGGCCGCCATGAGGCGTGGCTGGATGATGTTGACCATGTGGGAAGCTGTTACCATGACGACTAATGAAAGCATATTTTACGGTACGGTACGGTAGGGATATTCCACTGGATTGGGCCGAGGGTCTCAACTGTTAAATGGTTTGAAGTCGGGGGCCACAAGGCTGTGACAACATGAATGAACAACATGCCATCCTTATTGTATAACCAATCATCCAATAAGTATTATTTATTATTCTACAGTCTGATTTTGTTTTATACATTGGAATATGGACTGGGGCCAAAAGGAAGTTCACCAGGGGCCAGATTTGGCCCCTAGTGGGCCACCAGTTGAATATCACTGCTGTACAGTTTGACAGACAGACAGACAGACAGACAGACAGACAGACAGACAGACAGACAGACAGACAGACAGACAGAGGAACTCAAACCTACCCTCTCTCCTTTAGCACCACGATCTCCCTTGGGTCCCTGGAGAAAAAAACACCCAAACGTTATGGTTGGATATGATAAAAAAAATACATTTTAATCTATATTTCACACCGATATCTAATTTCAATCTCTAGGTTTTAATGCATATTGATCTTAAAGCTAATCAATATGTATTTCAATAAGTAGACCAGAACATCATGACTTGACTATTATTTTTAACCCTTTATGTATGGATTAATACAAGGTAAAACAATCATAATCAATCTTCAACCATCCATAAATAATTCATTATCAATATGTTATAAATATCTGGATATGATATGATTATTAATTAAACGTACCTCAACCTGGGGCTCCTGGAAACCTGGGGTGGAGAGGAAATGAAAATTAATTAAATAGAGTTTCAAATCAATAAATAAATACAACTATAAAGATATGAAATATGTAAATACTGTTAAAGAGACATGTATGAATAATAATGCAGACTCTGCCAAGGTCTAGACATCTCCTAATTTGTTCACAAGTTTGGCCTGGTGGTGGCGCTAGAGGGAAGCTGACCACAGTTTCATCCTATTGGGAGCTGGAGTCATGTAAAGTTTGGCCTGATGGTGGCGCTAGAGGGAAGCTCATCAACAGTTTTCTTCCTCTTTGACTGACGAGACATTTGTAAACTTGGCAGAGGTGAGAAATATGGATTTAAAATAAATAAAAACAACATTTAAACAGAAATGTGTCAATAAAAGTAGAATATAAAGTCAATGTAAACAGACACAGATGACAAGATTATATAACACTGTGTGTGTGTGTGTGTGTGTGTGTGTGTGTGTGTGTGTGTGTGTGTGTGTGTGTGTGTGTGTGTGTGTGTGTGTGTGTGTGTGTTTGCGTGTGCGTGTGTGTGTGTGTGCGCGCATGTGTGCGTGTGTGTGTGTGTGTGTGATGGGAGTGACTCCTTCAAAATAAAAGTTCCCATTGGATCTCTTTCTCCAATCAATTCAATCAAACTTTGAAACAATTTAATAATTGTATCAAAGATTGTATAAAAATAAAAGTCACTATGCATAGAGTTGTGTTGGTGCATCATGTTTGTTCATTGCATTGTTTCAGGGTGTGTTTTTTCTTTGGGGGGGGGGGGGGGGCTCACAGGGCTGTTTCAGGTGCATGTGGGTGCACTATGGAATGGAATGGATGTCATATAAATACTTTATTATTCCCAGGGGAGAAATGTCAAACTACAGCTGCTCTCATCAGCTCTATAACCCTCAGTAGAATTTAAAAAGTGTGTTCCTTGCAGATCCCCGCCAGGCAGGGGTTGCCTACCCAGGGGCTGTGATGCAACCTGTTCTAGCGCCACCATGAGGCTGACATGTTGTATTGCCACCATGAGGCTGATTTGAAACATTTGGGGGTGGCAGTTCTTCCCCCTGTCTCACACACTTTGAAAGTCAATCGTAGCTAATTGGAAAGGAATCTGACAGAGTCTGTGTGTCAAACCCAATCAATTCAATGATCGCTAAGTGTTGTAAAGTAGTGAGTCTATCGCTGAACAAAACATGCTCCTTCTGCTGTCCACGCAGGTCACCATGGAGAGACATGGAGGCATTGTGTTGTCATCATGAAGAGACATGGAGGCGTTGTGTTGTCCATCATGAACAGACATGGAGACATTGTGTTGTCCATCATGAACAGACATGGAGACATTGTGTTGTCCAGTCCATCATGAACAGACATGGAGACATTGTGTTGTCCAGTCCATCATGAACAGACATGGAGACATTGTGTTGTCATCATGAACAGACATGGAGACATTGTGTTGTCCAGTCCATCATGAACAGACAGGGAGACTTTGTCCATGATGGCATGGAGCTTGGACAGACGTCTCTCTGATGCTACTGCCAACATCACTCATCACTCATGATGCTGCTTGTCTGGGTATGTAGGGGTGCATCGCTTTGTTTGGGGCGAGTGTGTGTGTGTGTGTGTGTGTGTGTGTGTGTGTGTGTGTGTGTGTGTGTGTGTGTGTGTGTGTGTGTGTGTGTGTGTGTGTGTGTGTGTGTGTGTGTGCGTACCATCGTCGGGGCAGATAGGGCAGCATTCGTCGTGGGGGATGACGGGGTTGGGGCAGTCAGACGTGTCTTCACAGATCACCTCATCACACATGACCGTTCCGCTGTCACACACACAGATCTGACAGGGCTCTGGCTTCCATACGTCACGGTCTGCATACACCTGGCCGTCCAATGTACAACTGCTGCCTGAACCTGGGAGGGAGAGAGAGATACAGAAAAAGACAGAAACAGAGAGACAGAGAGACAAAGACAGAGAGAGAGAGAGAGAGAGAGAGAGAGAGAGAGAGAGAGAGAGAGAGAGAGAGAGAGAGAGAGAGAGAGAGATGAGATTTTAATTGACTTTCATTGGTAATCCAAAGGCTTTTGCACACCTGATTGGCATATAGGTGACAGGTGTGTGTAGCTGCTCTCACACACACACACACACACACACACAACACACACACACACACACACACACACACACACACACACACACACACACACACACACACACACACACACACACACACACACACACACACACACACACACACACAAACACACACACACACACACACACACACACACACACACACACACACACTGAATAACAACATAAAAACAATAAAGAAACATCATGTTTCAGTCAATTCAGACCCAAATATTGATTCAGTTGTTAATAAAAAAAACTATTCTTTGTAGAACGCTAAGACTGTGTGTCTGTGTTTTATTTCTTATTTATTCCAGTTACTTTCATTTAAACAGCTTCAAAGCCCTAAACAATGTTATTCTCACAGAAACACAAGCACGAGATATAAGAAACAAACACAATAACTAAAGAAACAAGCAAAGAACTACAAACACAGAGAGAGAGAGAGAGAGAGAGAGAGAGAGAGAGAGAGAGAGAGAGAGAGAGAGAGAGAGAGAGAGGTAGAGAGCAGCTGTTCTCTCTCTCTAAGTTTAGAAAACAGAGAGAAGAGGGAAACCTGAAATATTTTAGGTTAAAGGTTGCAAATACCTCAACGCAGAACATCAACCATGCACAACCTACGAGTGTGTGTGTGTGTGTGTGTGTGTGTGTGTGTGTGTGTGTGTGTGTGTGTGTGTGTGTGTGTGTGTGTGTGTGTGTGTGTGTGTGAGTGAGAGAGAGAGTGAGAAAGAGGGGGGGGGGGGGGGTTGAATGATGAGTCACTGAAGCTAAGGAGCTAAAAGTTCATCACTGTCTAAAAAAGAGAGAGAGAGAGAGAGAGACTTCACAGTTGAAAGTTCAGCTCATGTTATTTAGTCGCTGTGGATAAGATAAGAGTTTCTGTTAAATGTCCACCAATGTTTAGTCTTAAAAAACCCAGTTAGAAATCTATTTCAACACGTATACACTTCCTTTCCTTTTGCTCTCTGACAGACTTACTGTAAACACTGAATAATTATTCATTTATAAAGTTTGCTCTTCATGCAGAGATGGAATCCAGTCTGGCAACACAAAAAAAACCTAAAACCCTAAAAGTCTGAGAACGTGTAAAGTGGTTCCTGTTACGTTACGGAAAAACTGAATGTCTGACATGAACGTCTGAGCAGCTGCTTTCCATTGAGTCACCAGACCCTCAACGTCCTCACATTAAACACTGTGCAGTGCTGGGAAAAGTACTCTGAGGGAAAAGTATCAATACCACAATGTAGAAATACTACGGTTACAAGTAAAAGGCCTGTGTTCACAATGTTACTTCAGTATCAGAACAAAAGTATTAGCATCAAAATATACTTAAAGGACAAAAAGTTAAAGTACTACGATGTTTGAAAATAGCAGATCTACAAGCTCACAACGCGTCGCGGTGCGACGCGTTGTGAGCTTGTATAAAATAGGGCTAAAGTGGTTAATGTATGTTTCATAATATCATAATTTATATCTGAAAAGTAACTAGTAACTAAAGTTTTCAAATAATTGTAGTGGAGTAAAAGTACAATATTTTCCTCTGAGATGTAGTGGAGTAGAAGTAAAAGTATTGGGAATTGTAAAAACTCAAGTAAGTACAAATACCTCAAAATTGTACTTAAGTACAGTACTTAAGTACATGTACTTAAATACAGTACTTAAGTACATGTACTTAGTTACTTTCCACCACTGCCACTGTGAACCTGGCAACCTCGGGGAAAAAAATCTTCTAGAATGTTTAAAAAGTTTAACTTTTCAAAAATAAATCTTAGTCAATTCGCGAAAATAGCAAGAATAGCGAATCTACAAGCTCACAATGCTATGCCCTGCTCTGCACTGTGGGCTTGTAGATCCGCTTTTTCCGCTACTTTTGCGGTGACACGTCACACGACATAAACTAGGGGCCGAAGCGGTTAACCACATGAACCCTGGCGTCTCTATTCTGGGAGAGCAACTAATTACCGATCTGCAAGCTCACAACGTGTCACAACGTGTCACGTTGGGAGCTTGTAGATCGGCTATTTCTGTGGTAGAGATTTGGCTTTAGGGAAAGGGGCTCTGTGCTAGGTCCCCTCCTTTTTTCCCTCTACACCAAATCTACAAGCTGAAAATAGCCAATCTACAAGCTCTATGATGTACAGGCTCCACGAGCTTGTAGATCAGCTATTTTCAGTGGCTGTCCCCCCTATGCCCCGCCCACAATATGGATGCTAGTGGTTTGGTCATTAAATCACTCCACAACGCCATCCGTGTTGAGTCCTGTTGTCATGGCCATACCATGCCATGCCATGCCATGCCATGCCATGCCATGCCTATGAATTGAATACCAAGGCCCTCATTGGAAACAAGTCCGCAAGGACTTTTATGAACGGACCTGTTAGACAAAGTATTTTAAATGTAACTGTGCTGTTTTACATTTTTTTGCCTAATAAAATATTCAATCAATCAATGCCATGCCATGCCATGCCACGCAATACCAGGTAATACCAGGCCCTACCAGGCCATGCTGTGCCATCCCAGGCCAGGCCAAACTAACACTAACTAACTGTGGCCCAGCAGCGTGCCGGAACAGTGAGATCAGAGGAAATGGAGGGGAGGAGGGAGGAGGGAGGAGGGGGGGGGGGGTTCTTGTCTCGCCCACGAATCTGTTGTGTTGGCAGCAGAACCAGAGCCTCAACGCAGTACAACCTGCATCTGTTTCTAATTATCTGACAAAAAGGAGAGCCTGAAATATATATATATATAACAGAGAGAGGGAAAGAGAGGGATGAGAAAGAGAGAGGGAGGGAGAGACGGAGGGAGAGAAGGAGGGAGAAGGAGGAGGGGGAGGGGGAGGGCGGGCTGTTGGAACTGGAAGTGGTTCACCAGATGTTGGCTGCAGTTACACACATCCACCAGCCGAGGGCGCTGTGAGACTACTGGACAAACATCTGCTGCTGCAGCCAGATGTGGCGACAGACAGACAGACAGACAGACAGACAGACAGACAGACAGACAGACAGACAGACAGACAGACAGACAGACAGACTACGTGTCTTTCTGCCCCACCTGTCTGTCTGTCAGAAGGCTATAATTGCGGAGCAGACAGGTTTGTTATGGACTTAAGCAGCCGGAAAAAGAAACAACAGTTTTCAGGTGTCTGTCTGTCTGTCTGTCTGCCTGTCTGTCTACCTGTTGGTCTGTCTGCATGTCTGTCTGCCTGTCTGTCTGTGTGTCTGTCTGCGTGGCTTCATGGAAGAGAAGTTAACTTTCTAAGCAGATGTACAAACTTCACAAGAGGTCAAATGTTTTCAACAGACATGACTACGCATGCCTCTCCTCTCTCTCTGTGTGTGTGTGTGTGTGTGTGTCTCTCTCCCTCTCTCTCTCTCTCTCTCTCCCCCCTCTCTCTCTCTGCCAATTCAACATAAACTCTAAGTCCTTCTCTCTCTCTCCTGCAAACATATGTCTGCTTTACATCAACTTCTTGTAATGGCGCGTGTGTGTGTGTGTGTGTGTGTGTGTGTGTGTGTGTGTGTGTGTGTGTGTGTGTGTGTGTGTGTGTGTGTGTGTGTGTGTGTGTGTGTATGTGTGTGTGTGTGTGTGTGTGTGTGTGTGTGTGTGTGTACTCTAACTAATCTCTGTCTCTGTGTGTATGTGTACTTTTTTCCAGTGGGCTAAAAGCGTTGCCTCGGGCTGAGTGCCAGAACGGAGAATGGAGCCTGCTGCAACTCGCTCTACATACATGAACACAAGCAGGAGGAGAAGAGGAGAGGAGGAATGGAGAAGAGAGGAGAAGAGGAGAGGAGAGTTGAGGTTGAGGCCTCCAGGGCAGCATTACTGAAGCATCACAGCTGCAAAAACTAAAGCAACAGCTTCTAAAACTTTGAGAGAGAAAACAGCTGGTGTCTCTCTCTCCTCCCTCTGTCTCTCTCTCTCTCTCCTCTCTCACTCCCTGTAAAGAACGGTGTGTCCTCTCTCTCTCTCTCTCTCTCTCTCTCTCTCTCTCTCTCTCTCTCTCTCTAGTGTCCACAGAGCAGAGAGGTGCAGGATAAAAGGCCCAGTAGGATTAAAAAGGCCCAGTAGGGTTAAAAAGGCCCAGTAGGATTAAAAAGGCCCAGTAGGATTAAAAAGGCCCAGTAGGATTAAAAAGGCCCAGTAGGGTTAAAAAGGCCCAGTAGGGTTAAAAAGGCCCAGTAGAAAAACAGCAGCATCATTGTAAAGCATTGTAAAGGGTCCAGTAGGTAGGTATTGTAGAGTGACTTACGATCATCCTCGCCCTGAGCAGAGATCAGTCCCACGGCCACTCCAACCAGGAGGGCCAAACGCAAATCCACAAAGCTGAGCATGTCTCAGACGGACATGCAAACTCTTTGAGGCTGAAGGGGAGAAAAGAGAGAGAGAGAGAGGGGGTGATGGAGGGTTCTTCTGTTCTTCTGTTCCCCTTAAAGTCCAGTCATACACGAGGCGTTGGTAGGGTCTAACTGCCTCTCCCCTAAAACACTCCCTACTGCCTGGACAATGGTCCCACCAGGGCTTTTATACCACGGCCTCCTTAAGGGGAGGCGTGGATGAGGAGAGCCTGAGGAGAGGAGGAGGGAGGGAGGGACGGAGGTGGGGAGGGAGGGGGAGAGAGAGAGAGAGAGAGAGAGAGAGAGAGAGAGAGAGAGAGGACCCGTCATTACTGTTGCTCACGTTTAGGAGAAGAAGAGGGGGAGCAGAAACAGTAGGGTTTGGTTTGGTCCCTCCTTCCTTCTGTAATTCCACAGTACAGAGAGAGAGAGAGAGAGAGAGAGAGAGAGAGAGAGAGAGAGAGAGAGAGAGAGAATGAGAGAGAGGGAAGGAACGGCTTGGAGCGTCTTTGGATGGTGGGAGAGTGTGTGTGTGTGTGTGTGTGTGTGTGTGTGTGTGTGTGTGTGTGTGTGTGTGTGTGTGTGTGTGTGAGAGAGAGAATGAGAGAGAGAGAATTTTTTACGTCGTGGCTTTAGGCAGAAAGTTAAACGGAGGAAACTGTATCAGAGCTGTAAATGCCTAGACAGACAGACAGACAGACAGACAGACAGACAGACAGACAGACAGACAGACAGACAGACAGACAGATAGATAGATAGATAGATAGAGGGGTTGTGACGTGTCTTACAGGCCGCTACAGGCGGGCAGGAGGGGGAGGGGTCACTGTACGAGAGAGAGAGAGAGAGAGAGAGAGAGAGAGAGAGAGAGAGAGAGAGAGTCATATAGCTTAATATCTGGTAGTTTCTTATAGGATCATCTGCAGAGACGGCATTTTATTAGATGCATTTCTGCAGTGAGATCAGAGGACTGGAAGGTTTGGTGTGACGTGTCATTATATTACTATTAGAGTAGGTTGTTAGGTCAACCCCCCCCCACCCCCCCGCATTACCTTCACCCATTCACACACACATTCATACACTCATTCACACACACACACACACACACACACACACACACACACACACACACACACACACACACACACACACACACACACACACACACACACACACACACACACACACACCGATGGAGGAGGAAACCATACAAGGCACCAACCTGCTCATCAGGAGTAATTAGGGGTTCAGCGTCTTGCTCAAGGACACTTCTACACTAACTCAGGGGGAGCCCGGGATCGAACCGAGAACCTCACGGTTCCCATCCGGCCGCTCTACCCCTGAGCCACTGACGCCCATACCTGTGTTAACAATGTATTTCACATTAAAAATGATATAAATGGAGTCAGTCTGCTTCAGAATGTAGTCTCTAAATAAACCTGGTTCCTCATGTTAGAGAGCAGAACATTCTACAGTAAAACCTCAACTCTATACTGAACACAGAGGTCTGTCAACTCTATACTGAACACAGAGGTCTATCTATCATATCAACTCTATACTGAACACAGAGGTCTATCAACTCTATACTGAACACAGAGGTCTATCTATCATATCAACTCTATACTGAACACAGAGGTCTATCTATCATATCAACTCTATACTGAACACAGAGGTCTATCAACTCTATACTGAACACAGAGGTCTATCTATCATATCAACTCTATACTGAACACAGAGGTCTATCTATCATATCAACTCTATACTGAACACAGAGGTCTATCTATCATATCAACTCTATACTGAACACAGAGGTCTATCTATCATATCAACTCTATACTGAACACAGAGGTCTATCTATCATATCAACTCTATACTGAACACAGAGGTCTATCTATCATATCAACTCTATACTGAACACAGAGGTCTGGTCTATCAACTCTATACTGAACACAGAGGTCTATCTATCATATCAACTCTATACTGAACACAGAGGGTCTATCTATCATATCAACTCTATACTGAACACAGAGGTCTATCTATCATATCAACTCTATACTGAACACAGAGGTCTATCTATCATATCAACTCTATACTGAACACAGAGGTCTATCAACTCTATACTGAACACAGAGGTCTATCAACTCTATACTGAACACAGAGGTCTATCTATCATATCAACTCTATACTGAACACAGAGGTCTATCTATCATATCAACTCTATACTGAACACAGAGGTCTATCAACTCTATACTGAACACAGAGGTCTATCAACTCTATACTGAACACAGAGGTCTATCAACTCTATACTGAACACAGAGGTCTGTCTATCATATCTGTTAAAAAACAGATTTTTAACCTCTTCAGTCCCATTAATGTCATTCCAATCAAAGTAAAACACTAATAATATAACTAACTAAAACCTGTTTATAGTGGCTTGGTGTGTTTCCTATGTTCAACTCAGCCCCATGTCTAGTGGGGTCAGAGGTCAGTGTGTCTGGCCCCAGAGACAAGC
>NC_137615.1:1641794-1651794 GCF_963280865.1 Gymnoscopelus braueri
CACAACCAATAGCATTCATTCCCCTCCCCCCCCCCCCCCCTCTTGATTGACAAGCTACACAACCAATAGTGGTCTGGTGTCATTCTGCAGGATATGACGCCATATTGAAAAATGGCGGATTTGAAATTCCTGAACAATCGGCTTCGTTTACGGTCTGTAGAAACACATGGAGTGGGTAAGTGTCCATTCTTTTTTACAGTCTATGGCCAAGATGCAGGAGATTAAACACACATTATTACATGTTACACATTAACAACACAACATAGAACATACACACTGACTACCATGGGTCACACATCAAGCCTATAAGCCTTTGCATCTGCAATAGAAACGCATAACATGTACAAAGACAAATACATTATATAATACAATCATATAGATACTAAATTAGACCCTACAGAAAAACACGGGCAAGAATCCTTGATTATGCGGGCTAAAACTCTTGATTATGCAGGCTAAAACTCTTGATTATGCAGGCTAAAACTCTTGATTATGCGGGCTAAAATCCTTGATTTTGTGATGAAATATGCGTTTTTGTTTTTGCAATTTCATGCGGTGAAATTGCAGGAAGTTGCGAAATATGCGATGTGCATATTATGCAATGCAGCCTTTTTGAAAAAACGTTACCCCCGCGTAATTATGCGCCATTTTGCTGATTATGCGGTAAATTCTGCCATCGCATAATCACATTTTTCTGGAGGGTCTAATAAATACACCCTGAGAACGCTAAAAAGAGCCACTAAGAGCTAAGTGTGGAAACAGGAGGTTGGTAAGCATCTCCCTTCCTCTTAAAACCTCCAAAATAAACCAAAGACGGCATTGTTCCGGTTGTTCCCCACGCTCCAAAACCAATGGATCCTCTACCAGCGTTGCCCCCAGAGAGTCAAACAACCCCCCCCCGCCCCCCCTCAGCCAGCTCCCCTGAAGGAACCCCGTATTACAGTTCTCAACGGGCCTGAAAATGAAGGCCCGGCCCGAACAATAACCATAACTTTAGGCCCGAAAAAACCCCAAACCCCGGAGAGCTTATGTCGTCACAGTCATCCATCCATCCATCCATCCAGACCATTTTCCATGTTTGAGTTTTGGTCATTTTGGTTAGTTTTTGGTTTAGTTTTCTGTTTATAAACACGGAGGAAGGTCTGACGGCGACAAACTAGATCTGAGTAAAATGGACTCTGAGCTGCATCCAACCAGAGGTGGAAAATGTTTTCAAATGTTAAAAGTAAAAGTACCAATACTGCAATATAGAAGTACTCTGTTACAAGTAAAAGTCCAGAATTCTAAATGTACTTGATTAAAAGTACAAAAGTATTGGCATCAAAATGTACTTAAAGTACCAAAAGTAAAAGTACTAAAATATTTGAAAATAGCAGATCTACAAGCTTGTATTTTTGGGGGCGGAAATAGATTTTTCTATTTCACGTAACCCGAGGCTTGGTTCGGCCCGACTAATTGTCAATATATATACATTACATTATATATATATATATATATATACGTATATTACATTATACATATATATACATTACATTATATATATATATATATATATATACGTATATTACATTATACATATATATACATTACATTATATATATACATATATATATACGTATATTACATTATACATATATATACATTACATTACATATATACATATATATATATACGTATATTACATTATACATATATATACATTACATTATATATATACATATATATATACGTATATTACATTATACATATATATACATTACATTATATATATATACATATATATATACGTATATTACATTATACATTTATATACATTACATATCAACAACACTAAAGCAACAGTAGAAATGATTTACTGAAAGGGGGGCATGTTTAAGAACTTCAAGACTCATCAGAGAGCGGGCAGAATTTGAGAACTCTCATACAGGGTATGAGAGTTCTCAAATTCTGCCCGCTCTCTGATGAGTCTTGAAGTTCTTAAACGCTCTATATACGAACACACACACACACACACACACACACACACACACACACACACACACACACACACACGGGTGCACGCACACATGGGTGCACGCACACACGCATGTAAGTATGAAATAAAACGTTGCAATGCCAACATATGAGTTGTAAAACTAAAATAAAGGAGCCGTGCAGCGTGCCAACGATCTGAAGTCTGTCATTGACTTGTTTTCATCCCTTGTGTGTGTGTGTGTGTGTGTGCGTGTGCGTGTGCGTGTGCGTGCGTGCGTGCGTGCGTGTGTGCGTGCGTGCGTGCGTGCGTGCGTGCGTGCGTGTGCGTGTGTGTGTGCGTGTGTGTGTGTGTGTGTGTGTGTGTGTGTGCGTGTGTTATATATAGTAGGATGTGGACTCATTTGACCTCAGTCCCACTAGAAGGTCCATGAAAATATGTCTGACATTCTTTACTTGAAACACCAACTAACTGATGGAGAGGAGAGGAGAGGAGAGGAGAGGAGAGGAGAGGAGAGGAGAGGAGAGGAGAGGAGAGGAGAGGAGAGGAGAGGAGAGGAGAGGAGAGGAGAGGAGAGGAGAGGAGAGGAGTTGGCAGCTCTGTCACAGGAGTGGAAACTGGAAAGTTGAAATATTTTATGATGGAAAATCTATCAGAGGAAAACCTGTGAAGGAATGAAGGTTACTGTATTCTACCTTTATTCTGTCTACCTCTACAGAGACAGACAGACAGCTGAGAGGGAGACAGGGTACGAGAGACAGACAGCAACTGAACAAAAATACAATAAAGCCAACAAAGACGTGTTGAAGTGAAGAAGTGTGTCTGTGATAATCCTGATAATAATCCTGATCACCATCTATAAGTGTGAACACCAGCGTCAATTTAGTCGACAAGAAACTAGACTAAAGACATTTTATGCTTGGCTGCGTGTGGGTGTCACAAAATAGCTGATCTACAAGCTCACAACAATTGTGAGTTTGTAGATCGGCTATTTTCGTTACACAGCCAAGTATAAATCAGGCATTACGACAGTATCAAGGACCACCAACATAACATTTTAGTCGACTAAATCAACTGTAGATTTAGTCGACAAAAATCTTAGGATATTTAGTCGACTAAAACCAGACTAAAACCAAAGCATTTGAAATAACTAAATTATGATTAAAACTACATTGAATTTTATTCAAAAGACTACGAGTAAAACTATATCAACATTTGCTGTCAAAATGTAACACGGTTGAACTGAGCATCAGAACTCTTAAGAGGGCAAGACCACTCTGGTAGAGGTTTGGGTTGTGTAGTTACTGTACCTCGATGCCATGATGGAACTCAAAAGGTGGACAAGAAGAAATCTAAAATAATTGCTCCATTGATTAGAAATTGATGATTCAAAATATGCTCCTCATTGACTTACATTGTACGGTGAAACAGATCTCAAAGTCACTCTTTTAGCACATAAACAAACACAAACTAAGCTGATTCAGACAATATAGAACATCACCAAACCCAGTACTGTTTATTTTTTATATAAAAATGTCAACTTCCTGCTAATTTTACTATTTGAAGATCCCCCGGATCCAGTCCGGGTTTTCTTCTTAATAATAATAATAGCAAAATCAACAGGAAGTTAACATTTTTATATTAAAAAAAAAACATTACTGGATTTGGTGATGTTCTATATTGTCTGCATCAGCTTTGTTTGTGTTTGTTTACGTGCTAAAAGAGTGACTTCGAGATCTGTTTCACCGTACGATATAAGTCAATGAGGAGCATATTTTGAATTAACAATTTCTAATCAATGGAGCCAATATTTTATATTTCTTGTTCACCTTTGGAGTTACATCATACAACCCAGACCTGTACCAGAGTGGTCTATAAGGTAACTACACAACCCAAACCTCTACCACAGTGTCTATAAGGTAACTAAACAACCCAAACCTCTACCACAGTGTCTATAAGGTAACTACACAACCCAAACCTCTACCAAAGTGGTCTATAAGGTAACTACACAACCCAAACCTCAACCAAAGTGGTCTATAAGGTTACGACACAACCCAGACCTGTACCAGAGTGGTCTATAAGGTAACTACACAACCCAAACCTCAACCAAAGTGGTCTATAAGGTTACTACACAACCCAAACCTCAACCAAAGTGGTCTATAAGGTAACTACACAACCCAAACCTCAACCAAAGTGGTCTATAAGGTAACTACACAACCCAAACCTCAACCAAAGTGGTCTATAAGGTTACGACACAACCCAAACCTCTAACAAAGTGGTCTATAAGGTTACGACACAACCCAAACCTCTACCAGAGTGTTCTATAAGGTAACTACACAACCAAAACCTCTACCAGAGTGGTATATAAGGTAACTACACAACCCAAACCTCTACCAGAGTGGTCTATAGCCCTTTTAACATCTGTTTAATAAAGGTCTTCCTGGGGAGGAGCCTCTGATCGCCACGGTAACCAACACGTTGACAACCTGACACACGATTACAGTCATTTACACACCGGCGTGTTTGGAATAGTTTCTACCACCTGTACACACACCTACACACTAATCACACACTGTGAGTGTGTGTGTGTGTGTGTGTGTGTGTGGTGTGTTAATGATTTCTGTCTAAACCTCTGTCTGTGTGTTGGAACCTCTCCTCTCTATCGCTCAGAGATGAGGTCCTACAGCCAGTGTTGCCAGATTCTGTGAGAGAAACAAGCAACCAGGTCTAGGAAAACCAGCCCAAAAGAAGCGACTATGGACCACATGAGTAGTTAAGTAGTAGGAGTAGTTAACATATGCATCAGCTATTTGAAAATAGCAGATCTACAAGCTCAAAACGCGTCGCGATGCGTTGTGAGCTTGTAGATCGGCTATTTTCAAAAAGTAAAGATCGTCCTCCTGCTCTCAGATGTTTTACATTTTAGCGGTCAGGAAAATGTAACCGACGGGTTGAAACAAGCGTTTAAATCGCCGTTTCAGTACAGCCTGTGCCATGTTTTCCCAATGCAACCTAAACGGGAACAGTACAGCTCATGCGGACGGGGGTTGACTGGCCACAGGCAGACTAGATAAGCCATTTAAATGTTTGTGTGAAACGGTCGCTTAGATTTTCTTGACCGCTAAAACGTAAAACATCTGAGAGCAGGAGGACGACCTTTACTTGTTGGATACGATGTGCAGAAAAAGGTAAGAATCAACAATATTAGCCGGTGTGGTCAGTGTGTGTGTGTGAGGATGCACCCGATCTCTGTGAGTTTGGGACGGGGTTGGGGGGGTAACATAGGCTTTCCTGATTGGCCAACCCGAGCCATCGGCTTCGCAGATTGGCCGAGCTTTCGCGCCACACACCGGTACGAGTGGCAGCGGATCTGTCTGCCATTTATGTCCATGTACGTCAGAGTCATGATGTCAGCAGTTTGTGACGATGTCAGGAATCCCTGTCTCTCCATATTTACTGGATTGGTCGTATGGCACCGGGTACGATACTGACTACAACACTGGGTACAACATCATGGGTACTCTGACACGAGTAAAACAGCGGCTGTACGTACAGACATTCCCAACCTGCATGGTTCCCCAGTAGGCCGATGTTGTGGCGCCAACGCCATAGACTCGAACAACTTCTTACTTTGCACTTAATTCATTTATTGCCTGTATACGTTTGACAATACAAAACATTAGGGGAAAAGGGAGGTGGAACAATATGTTGGCATGTCAACATCAAGTGTCTCTGTCTGCCTAATAAGCACTGGTGGGCTCAATCCCACTAATGACCACTAGGGATGACAATGGTCACTGTCCTATTGTCCTAAAGTGCTGAAAACATTCCTTTTCTTTTTCCACAACTATCTTCAACAGCCGGTGCCCATCTTACAATAAATGCAAGGAATCTCTGTACGTCTGTAATACACGTGTACATTCCCCACGCCTGTCATTTGTCATAGTCAGTTGAGGAAGAAATTATATGGCTGCTTATATCTAACCCTTATATTTGACCATCACTTATAATACTTCTACAATACATTATGATATTTGACAGCTTGTAAGAGCCTAGATGTCTCCACCAGGCCTAATAGCTATTGTTTTGGTACAGCCTTTGTTGTTATGGTTCAGTTTGTCCTTGAAGCAGCTACAGTATAACTATAATCTCTGCCCTGAGCTCCAGGCAGAACTACCGTACCACTGACATGAGTGTTAAAGTACTTCTTTTTTTTTTAAAGATATTTTTTGGCCTTTATTTGAGAGGACAGTAGGCTGACAGGAAATGGAGAGAGAGATGGGGGGGGTGGTTGACACACAGCAAAGGGCGTCGGAACCGGGAGTCGAACCCGCGACACGCTGTAAGACTGGATCACCAGCCTATGTGGTACTGTATGCGCCTGGACCGCTAGGCCACATGATACTTTATGTACATGATATCATGTACATAAACCATAAGCACGACCACCTACAATATTGTCTGGACTCCTATGTGCCTTATCAATGTATCTGCATGTATATAGAGTATACTGTGAAGTCAGGTGACAGCCACTGAAGAAAAAAGCTGGTGGTGTATTTACAACATACCAAGTGTTTTTTTCTTTATTTTTATGCACCTGTACATTTGATTTGATTTGATTTGATGCTCTTTTCATTCTTTTTGCTCTTTTTGCACTCTTTCTTTAAATCTTTTTAAGTTTTTTCTTTATTCTATTGTTTTTACTTATGCTGCTGCATTGTCTGAAGGAAGCCGAACCAAAATAAGTTTGACTCTTATGTACCTGTTGTACACGAGATGTAACAATAAAGTAAAACCTTGAACCTTGAATTGCTGATTGATCCAGAACTCCACGACACAGTCCAGCTCTTACAGTCAGTTTACACTCTGCAGACGTTTACCTCTGCACAAGGGCATGCCCATATATGGGCACAAAAGGGACACAGACAGACAGACAGACAGACAGACAGTTAGAACCTGGTACTCTGACAAAGGTTATATTGCATAACAGGGCGGGGCATGCATTCACTATTTGTATCGTTCTCAACTTGCATCGTTCCCCAGTAGACCAACGGGCAGCAGTCTACTGTAACATTATTAGTTACTGTGGCAACGGCACTGGGTCTTCTAACATGATATATACATATGTAACAAAGATTAGTTACATTTAATGCATTAATGACAGACAGACAGACAGACAGACAGACAGACAGACAGACAGACAGACAGACAGACAGACAGACAGCTAGTTGTAACATTTGGAATGACCGTTAAAAGTGAATGAACACTGTAACACACACACACACACACACACACACACACACACACACACACACACACACACACACACACACACACACACACACACACACACACACACACACACACACACACACACACACCCACACACCTGTTTGTGCCTCTGGGAAGAGAGCAGTTGTTCATTTCCATGGTTCCTCCCCAAAAACACCTGGAGAGGAGGAGAGGAATGCAGCACAGATGGAGGGAGGGAGAGAGAGGGAAAGAGGGAGGGAGGGATGAAGAGGGAGAGAGAGATGGATGGAGGTAGAGATGGAGGGATAGATGGATGGATGGATGGAGGGAGGGATGGATTGATGGAGGATAATAGAGGTATGGAAGTGAAGGACGTTCCTGCAGTAAATCTCCAGCAGAGAACGGCTGATCCTGGTGACATTTATGATAAATGTATCCTTAGTAATGTTGGAACACAGACATACTGGCACACTGATGCATGCTGGGGGATCCAGAGATATGAAGCGTTTCATAAAGCATTCACACTGATCTGCTGCTGCAAGTTTCCATATTATGTTTGATTCCCAGTCGAGGTGGACGTGATAAATATGGTGGTATCTTAATGTTTGGTATCTTAATGTTCGCTCGTAGGAAAGTCTTTAAAAAAGTCTTTAAAGTCTTTACACAGTGTAGCTGTGCAGGGCGGATAGACCAACCCGTTCTGACTACCAAGGCGTCATATTTTGCCTCTCTTATCCTGGTCTCTATACTGCCTCCCCCTGGTCAGCCGGGGCGCCTGATGGAGGGGAAGGGAACTGGTTGGAATAACGTGTTCCTTCCACGCGCTACGTCCTACCGGGGAAACTCCCCCCTGTCAGGTGACAAGAAGGTCAGTTGGCTCTCATGCATTGAAGGAGGCATGAGCTCGGCCCTGGCCTCCCTAGGCTGGTGGGGGGAGTGTAGTGCCCAGGATCACTTAGCAAATTGACACCGGGTGAAAAAAGGGTTACAAAATCGAGGGATAAAAATTATTAGGATATTTTTCCTCTCTCTCAGTCGTATTGACATGACGGTCGGCATGTTGACAAAACTATGCCTAAACCTAACCCTAAACCTAACCCTAAACTCACAAAAACTGTGCGGGGAGAGAAAGAAAAGTCAGGAGAGAAAAAAAAGAGTTGTCCCCCAGTTGGGATTCGTTTACGGGAGGTTGCTGTTACTAGCTAAGCGCTGCTAGCAGGTTAGCCACGAGGCAGCTGATCAATCCCCTGATTCGAGTAGTGATTGAAGCTCCAATACGTGCGTTTTAGTTTGTGTAGTCCTATAGTAATCCTATAGTAATACTATAGTAGTCCTATAGTAGTCCTATAGTAGTCCTATAGTAATCCTATAGTAATACTATAGTAGTCCTATAGTAGTCCTATAGTAATCCTATAGTAATACTATAGTAGTCCTATAGTAGTCCTATAGTAGTCCTATAGTAATCCCATAGTAATCCTATAGTGATGTGTTAGGGGGTGAAAATGACAGAGCGGCAATATACGACAATTTGGCAGTGAGAATGTGTTGCGATAGATAAAATAAATGACATTATGTTAATGGTAAGGACTACTTTCTCTCTATGATGACTCCATGTATCCTTTGATGTATCCTACCTGTCTGTCTGCTTCATAACTGTTGTCTATCCTACCTGTCTGTCTGCTTTATAACTGTTGTCTATCCTACCTGTCTGTCTGCTTCATAACTGTTGTCTATCCTACCTGTCTGTCTGCTTTATAACTGTTGTCTATCCTACCTGTCTGTCTGCTTTATAACTGTTGTCTATCCTACCTGTCTGTCTGTTACTGCTATGACACCTGACCTGACCACAAGAGTTAGAGAGAGCTGTACTCAATGAACTGAGAGAGAGAGAGAGAGAGAGAGAGAGAGAGAGAGAGAGAGAGAGAGAGAGAGACACACACACACACACACTCTCTCTCTCTCTCTCTCTCTCTCTCTCTCAGAGCGAGAGCGAGAGCGACACACACACACACACACACACACACACACACACACACACACACACACACACACACACGCTCTCTCTCTCTCTCAGAGCGGGAGCCAATGCGAGAGAGAGAGAGAGAGTGAGAGAGAGAGAGAGAGAGAGAGAGGGAGAAAGAGAGGATGAGTCATTGTTTGAGGACGTGGCTGTTCACTCTCACATTTTCTTTTTTTCTCTCACACACACACACACACACACACAGCGCACACAGCGCACACACAGCGCACACACACACACACTCTCTCTCTCTTCCTCTCTCTCTTTGATGATGAAACTGAATTAGATAGTAATACAAATTGCTCAACAAATCAGAAATAGTTATTTGGAATGTCTGTCTGTCTGTCTGTCTGTCTGTCTGTCTGTCTGTCTGTCTGTCCGTCCGTCCAACCCGATACCTAGATTATCAGCCCATAGATTGGGCTCCAAATCAACACAAATCATTCCATACATTTGGGCCAGTTGGGTCTATTGGGCCCAACTATTTGGGTCTATTTGGGTCTATTTGGGTCTATTTGGGTCTTATCAGCCTTTTCTTTGGGTGATTCAATGTTAACGCATGTGAGGCCCGTTCTCAGCCATTCCTTTGGGTGATTCGTCACATTGAAATACAAAGGACAATCTGTAGGAGTGATATAAACAAATGTGTTTAGCCAAAATCGGCCTCCTGGTGGCGCTATAAAAGGCCAATGTGAGAAATGCAGGGCATAAATTTGTGCAAAGTTTCGCACCGACTGGTCCAGTTATAGGTACAA
>NC_137615.1:1656794-1664294 GCF_963280865.1 Gymnoscopelus braueri
TGTAGTGTCTCAGTAAACTATAGGATCATAGAATACAGAGACAGTGTAGTGTCTCAGTAAACTATAGGATCATAGAATACAGAGAGACAGTGTAGTGTCTCAGTAAACTATATGATCATAGAATACAGAGACAGTGTAGTGTCTCAGTAAACTATAGGATCATAGAATACAGAGACAGTGTAGTGTCTCAGTAAACTATAGGATCATAGAATACAGAGAGACAGTGTAGTGTCTCAGTAAACTATAGGATCATAGAATACAGAGACAGTGTAGTGTCTCAGTGAACTATAGGATCATAGAATACAGAGAGACAGTGTAGTGTCTCAGTAAACTATATGATCATAGAATACAGAGAGACAGTGTAGTGTCTCAGTAAACTATAGGATCATAGAATACAGAGACAGTGTAGTGTCTCAGTAAACTATAGGATCATAGAATACAGAGAGACAGTGTAGTGTCTCAGTAAACTATATGATCATAGAATACAGAGACAGTGTAGTGTCTCAGTAAACTATAGGATCATAGAATACAGAGAGACAGTGTAGTGTCTCAGTAAACTATAGGATCATAGAATACAGAGACAGTGTAGTGTCTCAGTAAACTATAGGATCATAGAATACAGAGAGACAGTGTAGTGTCTCAGTAAACTATAGGATCATAGAATACAGAGACAGTGTAGTGTCTCAGTAAACTATAGGATCATAGAATACAGAGAGACAGTGTAGTGTCTCAGTAAACTATAGGATCATAGAATACAGAGACAGTGTAGTGTCTCAGTAAACTATAGGATCATAGAATACAGAGACAGTGTAGTGTCTCAGTAAACTATAGGATCATAGAATACAGAGAGACAGTGTAGTGTCTCAGTAAACTATAGGATCATAGAATACAGAGACAGTGTAGTGTCTCAGTAAACTATAGGATCATAGAATACAGAGAGACAGTGTAGTGTCTCAGTAAACTATAGGTTCATAGAATACAGAGAGACAGTGTAGTGTCTCAGTAAACTATAGGATCATAGAATACAGAGACAGTGTAGTGTCTCAGTAAACTATAGGATCATAGAATACAGAGAGACAGTGTAGTGTCTCAGTAAACTATAGGATCATAGAATACAGAGAGACAGTGTAGTGTCTCAGTAAACTATAGGATCATAGAATACAGAGACAGTGTAATGTCTCAGTAAACTATAGGATCATAGAATACAGAGAGACATTGTAGTGTCTCAGTAAACTATAGGATCATAGAATACAGAGAGACATTGTAGTGTCTCAGTAAACTATAGGATCATAGAATACAGAGACAGTGTAGTGTCTCAGTAAACTATAGGATCATAGAATACAGAGAGACAGTGTAGTGTCTCAGTAAACTATAGGATCATAGAATACAGAGACAGTGTAGTGTCTCAGTAAACTATAGGATCATAGAATACAGAGAGACATTGTAGTGTCTCAGTAAACTATAGGATCATAGAATACAGAGAGACAGTGTAGTGACTCAGTAAACTATAGGATCATAGAATACAGAGAGACAGTGTAGTGTCTCAGTAAACTATAGGATCATATAATACAGAGAGACTGTTGTTACTTTGGGGTCAATGTATACATTTCTTTATAGACCGCCGAAGTCTGACGTCATTTACACATCCTTTGTTTGTCTACCTGGTTCGCAGTTTTCCACCCCCGTTCTGAATCCCCATAGACGTGTTTAATATCGCGTCAAATAAGAACTGTGTTCCAAAAATAAACAACTGACCGAGCCGTTTTCGATCGGCGATCACGCTGCAATGGAGGGTCGCGTTGGAAATATTATTGTTCCAGGCGTTAGTCGGGACCCTCCGCCGTCTCGCACGCACGCTTTGTTTACATGCACTTCCGCGTCTGGGCTTCTCACAGCACGAAACGTATAACGCAAGTGGATGGAAGAAATGCAGGCACTCAACGTATAATATTTTAATAAACCTCTGGCACCCAATGTGTTAAGCAGCAATGTAACAAGTGGCATAATGAACGGTGAACACGCTTCACGTCAGGGTCTAATCCTAACCTTCAGATCAAAGTTACAGTTCTATATTATCATCATTAGACAAGGAGAGTTTATTAGTATTAAAGCACATTTCAACAACAAGGCAATGAGCTTTAAACAGGACATGAAGCAATGGAAACACAATTATAGAATGACATTATGATGCATAAAACTAAAGAAGTAAAAAAGAACAAATAAGGTTACAGAGCAGAAGAGAAAGAAAAAGTAAAGTCAGCGTCAAACAGAAAGGTGTTCAGTTGTGATTTAGAAGAAATAAGAGGCTCAGCAGAACCCTAACTAAAAGACTAACATTTTGACATTTAGTCGACTAAGACTTAACAATTTCAGATGACTAAAACAGGACTCAAACTAAATGGTTTGTTATTCAAAACACTGAGACTAAGACAATATCAGAATTTGCTGTCAAAATGAACAGTGGATTCTAGGAGTTTGTTCAGATATGAAGCATAAGAACTACATGCTGCCTCTCTACCTTTATGTTTGGTTTTAGGGACAAAAAGCAGATTCTTTCCCAGATGACCTGATTATGATACTAACTATTGTTACAGTAATGCAGACAGACAGACAGACAGACAGACAGACAGACAGACAGACAGACAGACAGACAGACAGACAGCTCTAGTGATACTTGACACCAGGCAAGGTAGTGATTAGACCTCCAGATGCCAGCGCAGCACTGTGTGTGTGTGTGTGTGTGTGTGTGTGTGTGTGTGTGTGTGTGTGTGTGTGTGTGTGTGTGTGTGTGTGTGTGTGTGTGTGTGTGTGTGTGTGTACCTGCTGTTTCCTCCCCCGTAAAAAAACACTTTTACTACAAACTCACTACAAAGTTCTCAGCGTGAAACTGGAACCCAGATACACACCAGGTGAGCTGTGTGTGTGTGTGTGTGTGTGTGTGTGTGTGTGTGTGTGTGTGTGTGTGTGTGTGTGTGTGTGTGTGTGTGTTAATGGAGGTACTAAGCTTTGAAGAAGTGCTGCGTGGAGTCACAACAAATGAATGATGTTGCACAAAATAGAGAGAGAGAGGGAGGGCGGGAGGGAGAGGGGGGTTACACTCTTGTCCTTCCTCGCTGGATTTCCCTTTTATGCATTTCCTAAACTTTCCCTCAGACCCCCCCCCCCCCCCCCCCCCCCCACACACACACACACACACACACACACACACACACACACACACACACACCACACACACGCACACACACTCACAGGCTGCAGAGAATGGAAACTATGAGCTGACTGCTGCTGCTGCAAAACACAGAGAGAGAGAGAGAGAGAGAGAGAGAGAGAGAGAGAGAGAGAGAGAGGGGGGGGGGGGGCTCTTATTGTTGTGCAGTAGAGGGTACAGTTAATGGAGTGTCACATACATTAGAGATGTTTATGATTATAATATATATTTTTTGTCAGCCCCATACAGCAGTACTGACTCCACTGTGAGGGTCCATGTCTCAGCTCTATACAGCAGTACTGACTCCACTGTGAGGGTCCATGTCTCAGCCCCATACAGCAGTACTGACTCCACTGTGAGGGTCCATGTCTCAGCTCCATACAGCAGTACTGACTCCACTGTGAGGGTCCATGTCTCAGCTCCATACAGCAGTACTGACTCCACTGTGAGGGTCCATGTCTCAGCTCCATATAGCAGTACTGACTCCACTGTGAGGGTCCATGTCTCAGCTCCATACAGCAGTACTGACTCCACTGTGAGGGTCTATGTCTCAGCTCCATACAGCAGTACTGACTCCACTGTAGCTGAACAGCCGTCTCTTGAGGTCTTCTCCCATGTCAGATTTCCACACTCTCCACATCCCATTCAGGCCATTCCAGGCGACCTTCAGATCCTGTTCCGACGAAGCAGTCCAAGGCCTTGTGATATTGTCCTCGACAGCCTGGTGTTGGCAGTGGTAATGGTTTTGTCCTCCGTGTTAAACTGCCATTACTTTAGTTTCCTTAACATTGAGCTTGAGGCCGATCTTCCTGCACTCTGCATAAACTAGGTATAAACAGTAAAAAGTATAATATCAAAGAATAAATAATCTGTACAATGAAACTATACAAACTATAGGATACCAGGTCTACAAATAATAATAATAATAATAATAATACACTTTATTTTTACAGCACCTTTCATGACATAAAACTGATGTCAGGACAGCAGAGTCACTGTCCATCTTTCACCGCAGGCTGAATACCCACCTCTTCAGGAAACACTACCCTGACCCTTCCTCTTCCTCTTCAGGAAACACTACCCTGACCGTTCCTCTTCCTCTTCAGGAAACACTACCCTGACCTTCCTCTTCCTCTTCAGGAAACACTACCCTGACCCTTCCTCTTCCTCTTCAGGAAACACTACCCTGACCCTTCCTCTTCCTCTTCAGGAAACACTACCCTGACCCTTCCTCTTCCTCTTCAGGAAACACTACCCTGACCCTTCCTCTTCCTCTTCAGGAAACACTACCCTGACCTTCCTCTTCCTCTTCAGGAAACACTACCCTGACCCTTCCTCTTCCTCTTCAGGAAACACTACCCTGACCCTTCCTCTTCAGGAAACACTACCCTGACCCTTCCTCTTCCTCTTCAGGAAACACTACCCTGACCCTTCCTCTTCCTCTTCAGGAAACACTACCCTGACCTTCCTCTTCCTCTTCAAGAAACACTACCCTGACCCTTCCTCTTCCTCTTCAGGAAACACTACCCTGACACTTCCTCTTCCTCTTCAGGAAACACTACCCTGACCCTTCCTCTTCCTTTTCAGGAAACACTACCCTGACCTTCCTCTTCCTCTTCAAGAAACACTACCCTGACCCTTCCTCTTCCTCTTCAGGAAACACTACCCTGACCCTTCCTCTTCCTCTTCAGGAAACACTACCCTGACACTTCCTCTTAGCCTTGCCTACTTGTTGTCAATTCTGTACTTGTACCCGCTCTTGTCTTATTGGATCTTGTTTATTCAATACTTATTTGTTTTAGCTCTTGCTCATTTGATTTTCATATTTGTCTCATCTGTTTAAGACAGCATGTAGCTGATATATTATATATATAGCTGTATATATATACATATATATATAGACAGTAGGTAGCTGATATATGTCACTTTTACCTTAGCGCTAGGTATACTCTTAGTTACTTGTTTTAGAAGAGAATGCACTTAAAGGGGAATTTTGGACCACGGTTTTCTTCTTTTCAATTTCGAGATTTGAATCTCGTCTAGCGAGACTTCCCGTTTGGCGCATTCAAGACAATCACATTGCATAGTGTTCTGTCACTATGAACATCAGATCTCACAAAAAAAATTAAAATAAAAGCTATCAAAATATGCTATCTAGCACAAGGCCTACTGGCATGCGTTTTATTCCCAAATACAAAATTCCCCAAGACTTCTGGTGATTAGTAGTTTTCTTGCCTACCTATGTTGCAGGGGCGGAGGTTAGGGGGTGGCACAGGGTGGCACTGGCCCCCCCTGTAATCTGATTGGCCACCCCGTGTGCCCCCCCATTTCCATTGGCTCTGATTGTCGTCAATCATCGTGTGCTACGTGCTTCAAGTCGTTGCCAAATCTGCTTATTGTAAGCGACTTCTTAGTCACTCTGGGCTTGTGTTGTGTAATGTCGCTTGGGCTAGTTTCCACACCTGGTTGCTTGTTTCTCTCTCGAAATCTGGCAACACAGTTTCATTAAGACCGGTGGTCTGAATCGAATCATTCACCGCAGCTGGCGGAGCTGCTCAGGCCGCTCACGCCGGCTGCGGTGAATGAACGCCGGCTGCGGTGAATGCTTCGATCACGGTGAGCGACGAGGTGGACGAGCGTCAAGCCTCTGCAGTGTTTACGTGAGGTAAGATTGAACACTATATTTCTAAATTATTATTAATGGATTACATTGCAAGAATGTATGAGTCATAATGTTTTGTAAGCTAACGTTACTGTTAATTTGGTTCGATAAAGTTGCCATGGTTAGCAGCATAGCTTTTGGCTGCTCAAACCCATTCAAACTCTGTGTTGTTTGCTAGTAGCATTAGCCCCCTATGCATTAGCCTGGCCAACTGTGTTTGCTAGTAGCATTAGCCTAGCCTGACTCAGTCAAAACACAACTAACGGACCTAACGTTAATTTAGTTCTGTTTGCTAGTGTTAACTTAAGATATGTGTGTGTGTGTGTGTGTGTGTGTGTGTGTGTGTGTGTGTGTGGGGGGGCTAAGGCTTGGATCAAAACAAACAAACTACCGTTAAAGTGTAGTGTCTGTTTGCTGGCATTGATGTTGTGGGCTTTTATGTGTGTAGCAGCAAGTGTTTCTTGTTCTAGTGTACATTAGTTCGTTCGTTCGTTCGTTCGTGTAGGGCTACACAGGCAATTGGGACATCAGCCAAGAAGTGGTATCATCATCCAGTTCAATGAGGCCGCTGACTCCATGTGGTAATTTGAAGATTGGGCATTCATCGATAATATGTTCAACAGTCTGTGGTTTTCCGCATTCACAGAGATCAGTGACAGACACTCCAATCATATGCAGGTAGATTTGGGTCTTTGCTACTCCAGACCGAAGTCTGGTGAGGATGACCCAGGCATTCCGTGGTAGGTCACACCCAGGTGGGTTGGTTGAAGGAGAGTTGACTTGGACCATTGCTTGTTCCAGCAGTCAAGGATCCATCCAGGGTGTGGAGGGCTCGTGGAAAGGAGTCTCCTAGCTTCGGTGGAGAAGTGTTTGCGTTTGAGTCTCTGGTGGCCATATTCAGCAGGCGGGGAAATCAGGTTTGTTGGCTCATCTGCACTCTTGCAGGCCAGCTTCAAGGTCAGGAAGTTTCGACGGAGCTCTGGAGGTGTAATGCCAGACAGTATGGGGAGGAACTCGACAGAGGTTGATGGTAAGGCACCACTAATTAGCCTCATGGCGGTGTTCAGCACAACATCAATAGAGGCTGTATGGCTGCTGTGACTACATGCAGGGGCGGCATACTCAGCCGTAGAGTATGCCAGGGCAAGGGTAGAGGTGCGCAGGGTGGTGAAGTTTGCACCCCGCCCAGTGCCAGCCAGTCTCTTCAGGAGGTTTACACGGGCAGCGGTCTTGGCAGCAACTTGTTGAATGTGTGGCTTGAAAGACACCAAGGTATTTGGGGTTGGGGACAAGCCTGACGTTGGTGCCATCGAGTGTAATGTTCAGCATGGTATTGGCACATCTATTGGCAAGATGGAACACAGAGCATACCTGTCTTGGGCAGGCTTAGCTTGAGGTGCCATTTGTGGAAGTACCCGCTCAGTAGTGAGAGATCTTTTCCAAGGGCATTCTCAACCACACTAAAAGCTTTGTCACCAAATCCAATGGCTGAGTCGTCGGCATATGTGTATTGCGAGCACTCTCCAACAGGCATGTCAGCGGTGTAGATGTTAAAAAGTGTTGGGGCAAGAACAGAGCCTTGGGGGAGCCCGTTCCTCAGTCTCCTTCTCTTACTGCGTTGGCCATTTGA